>NC_083577.1:80055615-80373115 GCF_027579695.1 Neoarius graeffei
AATATTGGCAAAATGATGTTTATTGACATAGCAATCGTGTGTAACGGGAAGCATTTGCATATCCGAAGTGTTGTGTTGACATCAAAGATAAAATAAACCGATATGACAATGACTGCTGCTGCCAGGTTGGGGACACAAACTAGTAGAAAGGAAGCGTGCCAACAGACTTCCTTTGTGGTCGATTCTGCTTTAAAGTAAGATGCATTTAATTATTCATCTGCTGTGGGTTTGGAATCGGTAGCCTGACCGATTCGTTCATGTTTGTGGTGCCATTTGTTTGTTGACGCGTGTTGAAATGGAAGATTGGTTGTTGACATGATTTCCAGTGATGCTTTGGTGCTGCTGTGGATCAGATGTGTTGAGTAGCCTGACTGTTTTTTTTTTTTGCGTGTGGTATCATTGTTGACGCGAGGTTGTTTTTTGAACATGCCAGTGCGGACACGATTTCCCCTGATGAGTTATGACTTCAGACGCGATGCATGTGGAGGTGTGGAGTCCGCGTGATATGTGCGTAAGATAGGCTTCTCATGTGTTTGGAGATCCACGCTCTGAGACAAGCGCAAGCGCAAGCACACCCCCCCAGGGAAAAAAAGGGATCCCCCGAAAATATCGGCATAGTTCGAACACTGGGTTGGAGAATGTAATGGCAAATAGTGAGTGCACAAACCATAGAAGGTAAACTGTACACAGCGCCAGGGCAGTGTGATGGTATGTCTACTTTTAGATTGTGTTAGCTTATCAATGAACACACTCGTCACTCGGCGAGTTTCACGTCTTTACGACGGATACTTAAATGTGTGTTAGGTATTATTGTTGCAGTCTAAGCAGTCATTGTAGCAGCTAGATGAGCGAGAACCGAAAGGGTCTGTGCCATAAACCGTTATTTCTTCATGTCCAAAATGGCGGTCGCGTTTACGAAGGTCACGTGAGTGAAAAGGGTCTATAGAGAGCGTGCACGTGACGTCACGAGGTCACGTGATATTTGTTTATCTGCCATCTTGGACGGCATGGCCGCGCATAGAACTTAGACGAACCCGTTCTAATTATCAAGTGTGTGGGAGTAGATCTTTCGAGAATGGTTATATCTTGTTCAGCATTTGGTTGTACCAATAGACAGGGCCAAAAGGAGGGCCTGTCATTTTATAGATTCCCCGCAGACGAGGAGAGACGCGCAAAATGGGTGTCCGCTGTGCGAAGAGAAAACTGGTACCCCAGTTCTACCAGCCGAATTTGTAGTGAACACTTCATATCAGGTAGGTGTAATCTTCTAATACATTTATATCTGATATTGAATAATAATTCTGCACAGATAAAGATAGCGGTGATTTGTGATATTTTTTTTTTAGACAAAAACAATCATATTTACAACCCTGTCATTATCTGGAACTGAGTTTAGATTTTGAACATTCTTACGATAAAACGTCCTGCATAGTCTCTTTATGATAAACGTCTTAATGCCACTTACCCGTGAGGTTATCAAGTAGACATTCTTCTTCGGAACCTTCCAGAGGTATAGTTGGGATACCCATCCCGCAACAAAATATTTATAAGCTTCCAGGCTCTTGTAAGCTTTGAGGGCTTTGCCAGTGTAACACGATTCACGATTAACAAGAAAATTGTAAATGTCGTGGTAGGCCAGATCGGGCAAATCGCCAGCACCGCAGCTCCGAATTTCCCTGAACAAGGATTGCGGCAAGTTGTACGGACCTGCAATCCCCAACCTGGAACACTTTTCCACGTAACGCTGCCTCACGTCACCTTCAAGATGCTGAACAAACTTAGACAAGTTATTGCGCGATGTAGATGGGGTATTTTCCGAATTTTCTTGGGGATTACTCCCTGGATCCATTACGCTCGCGCAAGGTAAACAATCCTGAAGCCGTCCAATATGGCGGAGTAAACACGGACCGGTCACGTGACTGCACATCCTCTATACTACAGCACCCAGGGAACAGTTGGGGGTTAGGTGTCTTGCTCAAGGGCACTTCAGCCCAAGGATGCCCCATGTTAACCTAATCGTGTGTTCTTTGGACTGTGGAGGAAACCTGGAGGAAACCCACACAGACACGGGGAGAACATGCAAACTCCACAGAGAAAGGCCCTCGTTGGCCACTGGGCTCAAACCCAGAACCTTCTTGCTGTGAGGCAACAGTGCTAAAACCACTACACCACCGTGCCAAATGAGTAAATCATGGGCAAAGTAGCTGGTTCTGCTTTTGGAGTTTACCCATAGAAATCAACAAATGAGCTCAAGGCCAAGATCAGAGCTCATGATGCTGTGTTTGATTGCACACATTTTCCTAAACAAGACCTCAGTAGTGTTTCAAAACATGAGACTTGGGATGTAGATTTATTGACTACATGGTGTGCATGTGCTTTTTTTTTTTCTTTTGCCAGTGATGCAATTCTGAATCTTTAATGTCAATTCCCACAGGTGTCAAGAGATCTTAAACAATTTACGAGAACATATGAACTGTTACAGCCTGGCTCTGGTCAATTTTAAAACTCCACCCAATTACAGGTCCATTTCCTCTGGCAAAACATCTGGATAGTGAGTCACCACTGAGACCCGTGGTCACCAAACACTGTCAAGTATTAGCAAACACATTCTGCCCACCAAGGAAGAGTACGGAAAAACACCAACAAAATATAAAAGGAGAAAATGTTCCCAGAGTTTGATGAGAAAAATAAATAAATAAATAAATAAATAAAAGAAAGGCTCATCCTGCTTGAGCTTTATCCATCTTTAGGACATTGACATACACACATTTGATAGAAACGTTGAACTCAAGTGACTTACATTAAAGAGAAATACAATCCAAGCAATAAGCAGATGAAGATTCTTGGCCAACAGATGCTCTCTGGCAGCAATTTTCCGATTACCAGCTCAGAACGGTAATCACACTGCGACCACTTCCCACACATCAGCTGTGCCATACAATCGATTATCTACACATCATGCTGGCAGTCACAGTTGAAAAGTATCCCCCTTTCCGGTGACTCATTGTACATAATTTGGACCACTCAACATTTCTCCATCTCATAAGCATTGGTTCTCAGCAAGCAAATTAGGTTCGGTTCTGGTACCAAAAAAGATGCTGGGCTGAAAATGAGGAATCTGTGAGAAGCAAACAACTGTTAATGTGGACCACCTAGGGAGCTTTACATCATAAAATAAATAGCTAAAAACAATTAAACCATGCCATCTTGCACCTAATCACTGTCTATATTAATTAAGATGTGCCTGAATGATGAATGGGAAAATATGTTCTCAAAACCAGAAGCAAAACTCAAGATCCCCCATAGTTGGTAGTAATGATGTAACGCAAGGACGCTATGTGCATCTGTAACTTGTTTTGTTTGCATTTTATTTTCTTAAATATTTAACAGTTATTCCATGAAATCAAGTCGTACATGAGCTGATAGCCGACAAGGCACGCAGCGCTGCGTTGGGTATAAGCCATGTACAACGAGATTGAGTGAAATAACTGTTTTATTATAGCCACATTCACTGGATTTTCAGAAATAGAGTGGTTTTATTTTTAGCAAATGTGAGAAATAAAAATTGTATACAATACATCCAACAAAATCTTTTCCGCTTAGAATGTAAACAAACTGGCGAAATGACAGTCACAATTTGTGAAAAATGCTACAATAATAATAATAATAATCTCATCTCATTATCTCTAGCCACTTTATCCTGTTCTACAGGGTCGCAGGCAAGCTGGAGCCTATCCCAGCTGACTACGGGTGAAAGGCGGGGTACACCCTGGACAAGTCGCCAGGTCATCACAGGGCTGACACATATGCCTCTTTTCCACCAAATCAGTTCCAGGGCTGTTTTGGAGCCAGTGCTGGTGCTGGTTCACAACTCGTTCAACTTGCGAGCCAGCTGAGAACCAGTTTGCTTTTCCATCGCTCGCGGTGCTAAGGGAAGCCATGTCATTACATCGCTGTATACGTCAGTTATGTCATTGTATACGTCATTACATCGCTGTATACGTCAGTTACGTCGCTACGTTTGCATAAACCTTGGCGCAAATATCGAAGCAAAAACAACACAGAAGAAGCAGCAGCAAGAACAATAATAATAATGGCTGACTTCGCGTTTGTACAGCTGCTGCTTCTTGTCGCTTAAAAATGGCGATCTTTCGCGGTCTTGTTATTGTTGTTGGTCTTAACAACTCCGCCCCCCGCTGACGTAAGCGGTTCTTTCCTCTGGCCCAGCAGAGAGTTGGTGCTAGCCTGGAACCGTTTTTTCTGGCCCCAGAGCCAGTTCTTTGTCAGTGGAAACAGAAAACCCAGTTCCAAACTAAGCACTGGCCCCGAACCAGCCCTGGAACTGCTTTGGTGGAAAAGGGGCAATAGACAACCATTCACACTCACATTCACACCTACGGTCAATTTAGAGTCACCAGTTAACCTAACCTGCATGTCTTTGGACTGTGGGGGAAACCGGAGCACCCGGAGGAAACCCACGCGGACACGGGGAGAACATGCAAACTCCACACAGAAAGGCCCTCGCCGGCCACGGGGCTCGAACCCGGACCTTCTTGCTGTGAGGCGACAGCGCTAACCACTACACCACCGTGCCGCCCAATAATAACAATAATAATAATAATTCTTGAAAAATAAAAAAAATAAGTTCTTAACATCAAATAATTTTCATTCCATATTTTGTTGCTTTTATATATATATATATATATATATATATATATATATATATATATATATATATATTTTTTTTTTTTTTTTTGGGGGGGGGGGGGGGTCTTCTTCTTTAGGGCTTTTTGGCAGTTGACAAACCAACTTAAATGTGCATTACCGCCACCAACTGAGCTGGAGTGTATTCTTTGAGGGGTTTTTTTTTTTTTAATACTTCATAATTTTTGGGGTTTTGTTTTTGAGTAGAGTTTTTATTTCATGCTAGGTTGGTTCAGTAAAACATTCCACTATTTTGTTTTTCCCCTACTCATGGTACCGGTATATGAGCTGATATCCTAGTAGTAGAGTAGCCAATCAGAACACACGAATGCTCACATCCAGTGAATGTGGATACAATAAATACCCATGCTTATTATACCTGCCCATGATATTTCCTAACACATTTGGAAAATAACTATTTGCAAAATATGAACAAACTAGTAACCTAATTTAAACCACGGCAACCCTGACCATGCATTTCCTATGTAAATGCATCACTCATCACTACACATTCATGTTAATATTCATGTCATAGTTTAACTCATGCCTTCACCCGCCTGAGAGTACAAACTTTCCGCTCATGTGACTTCCTGTGACCAAATAAACAGCTCTAGTCTCAATCAGGTGCCCTGTGAACCTTTCTGGCAAGCTTTCTTTAAAAAAAAAAAATCATTAAATCAAATAATCAATAAAAGGAATATTGTACCTCTTCTGCATATCTGTAATTGTGTCTGGTTAAAAGATATCTGTTCAAACTGAATAATGTATTTATACTCTCACCTGCCACTATATTAGGAACAGCCATACACCTGCTGTGTTATGCAGTTCTCTAATCAGCCGATCCCTTGACAGTAACACAATGCATCAAATCATGTAGATACAAATCAAGAGCTTTGGTTAATGTTCACAATGTTCAAACATCAGAATGAGAAAAATTGCGATCTCAATGTGTGACTTTCTTTCACTGTGGCGTGGGTGTTGGTTTGAGTCAGATGGACTGGTTTGAGTATTTCAGAAACTGCTCATCTCCTGGGGTTTTCGCACACAACAGTCTCCAGAGTTGACACAGAATGGTGCAGAAAACAAAAAACACTGAGTGAGCAAGGTCAGAGGAAAATGGCCAGATTGGTTCGAGCTGCCTGGAAGGATATAGTAACTCTTTACATCCGTGGTGAGCAGAAAAGCATCCCAGCATGCGACAGCAGAAAACCACATCGGGTTCCACTCCTGACAGCCAAGAACATGAATCTTAGAATCAAATGTATGTGACTACATCCTTAAGGCCCAGTCACACAGCCGATCACGCATAAATCACGTATAAATCACGTATAAAGTTGGCTTGTGCGTGATTGTCAGTGGAGAAATTGACCATTTTTGGGGGGTGTGCGTGGTCGAAAATCACCGATTAATTGCGCATGGACTACGTACAAATCACTTACAATCACTTAAAAATCACGCACATCAGCGCATAGGGTCAAAAGAGGGACAATTTCTGGTTTTTACTGACGAACACTCGACGCATAAACTGCGTATGAACCACGTATAAGCACGCATGAACCGCACACTAGCACTGATGAACGACGCATAGAGCGCGCATGGATCAAGTGTTTTATGCGTTAATACTTTTTAGTCAGTGATTATCAGTGGATATCAGTGAAATGTACGTGTTACTACAGCGAGACATGCGTGATATGTGTGTTATTCGTCAGTGAAAAGTCATCGACGTGCGCGGTAGCGGTAAATTTCTTGCGATCAACCACTAACGGTCCACGCATATGTCGCGCATTGTCCGCGTCAGAACTACGGCAAAGGACGCACGAATTACGTTAAACGGTGCACAATCGCGCATACTTGTGCGTGATCAATATTTTTAAGCAGCTCAAAACCTGGAATCGCACACAAACCCGATTCGTCGAACATCCACTGACAACTACTGATGCTCCACGTCAAAAAAACTTATGAATTACGCACAGCACTGATGAATCGCGCACGACTCGAAATTTATGCGCAATTCATGCGTAAATCGTAAGTTTTGGCTGTGTGACTGGGCCTTTAGTCGGAGGTGTTTTAACACCACGTACACTACTGTTCAGAAGTTTGGGGTCACTTTGAAATGTCCTTATTTTTGAAAGAAAAGCACTGTTCTTTTCAATGAAGATCACTTTAAACTAATCAGAAATCCACTCTATACATTGCTAATGTGGTAAATGACTATTCTAGCTGCAAATGTCTGGTTTTTGGTGCAATATCTCCATAGGTGTATAGAGGCCCATTTCCAGCAACTCTCACTCCAGTGTTCTAATGGTACAATGTGTTTGCTCATTGCCTCAGAAGGCTAATGGATGATTAGAAAACCCTTGTACAATCATGTTAGCACAGCTGAAAACAGTTGAGCTCTTTAGAGAAGCTATAAAACTGACCTTCCTTTGAGCAGATTGAGTTTCTGGAGCATCACATTTGTGGGGTCGATTAAATGCTCAAAATGGCCAGAAAAATGTCTCGACTATATTTTCTATTCATTTTACAACTTATGGTGGTAAATAAAAGTGTGACTTTTCATGGAAAACACAAAATTGTCTGGGTGACCCCAAACTTTCGAACGGTAGTGTACTCCCAAGTATGAACCCATTCTTATAAAGTTTCAATAGACCAACACCAGCACTGATGCCAGATCCTTATGAGTGGAAAAAAGAGTGATATGGGTACGCAGTAGATTCCAGTCGTACACCCTACTGTAATAAAGAGCTCAAAAGTGAGGCCTGGTCCAATTGGAAAAAATTCAATCAGCAATATTCCCAGTGATTCAAACATCTGTGCTCCCAGCACAGGATCAGCTCAATGAGACAGAAATCCACAATGTACGCATTGTAATTTGTTCATGCAGCACAAAAAAAGGCCTGTGTAAAACCTCCACCTCCTCTGAATTCCTGCGCCTTAAAAAAGAAACACAGTGAGATACTGTATATCACATAGCATGCCACCTCTAGTGGCTGACAGGACAAAGCCTTAAACTGTTGATAAACTGGCATAAAGTAGCACTTCCCACCTATGATGACGCAGTCAGTGCAGATAGCAGGATGTGTCGGATATATTGACCATCGAGGCCCGTCAAGTGTGAACAAGTAGACTTTTTATTGGGATTGTGTGTGAGTGTGGGACAGAGTATGAAAGATGAGAATGACTGGAGTATTCATAAGTGCTGGGAAATATGGGGGTAAAAGGTGAAAGTCGGACAGGGGCGTGGATGCAAGAGCGATGTGGCTGAATAAAAACGAACAAGTTAATGGACAGGAACAGTAATATATCTTGATGCATAGTAGGCTAGGCAAGTTGGATCATATTAGCTGTTCCATTCAAACCCACCCCTGGAAATCTCTTCCAAGGGGATTAATAAACATTTCAACTTTTTTTTTTTTTGAGAATACATAATGTGTAGAACTCACTTCATTCTGTGCTAGCACAATCTTGAAAATTAAGCCATGAATGGAATTCCTTTTCATCACTGGGTGCCTTGCCTTGCTATCTAAAGCCTAACCACACCTTCTTCAGACCACCAAGAAGGTTTTCCAGACAGAGCCGGCCTGTGGCATAGGCAATATAGGCAAATGCTAAGGGCGCTGCGTCCATCCAGGGGCGCAGAAACGGGGGGAGAAAAATTATGACTTCCACTATTCTGAAAACGAGTCAGCATTATAATGTCTTAGCCTAATTTAATTGTACAGCAAAGCATGTAGTCAGGGTGCGATTTGTCAAAAAAAGCGGGGTGGGGTGGGGTGGGGTGTGGTGGTGGTTGTTAATCATGAAACAATAAGCGCTCAACAGTGGTTCGCCCTGTCTATAGTGTGTCTTCGGGCGCGCAAGTGCGCATCCGCGACTATTCTCTGTTTTGGCCATGTAATAGCCTAAGTACAAAGTGTGCCCAGGGGCGCCAAGGGCGACCAAAACTCCACCAAAAAGTTGGGATGGAGTTATTGAATGGAGATGTTACCAAGTGCATCAGTGGTGTACAGTGTTTTCAACCACTGTGCTGCCGAACTCTAGTACCGCGGAACACTAGTGTGCCATGAGAGATCACCAAGTGTACCGTGGAAAATTATAGAATGACTGTATATTGTAAACATTGGCAACAGCGTTTTAGTTTCAGTCAACATTTTCTATTGGTGATGTGCCTTGAGATTTTTTCATTGAAAAAAGTGCACCCTGGCTCAAAAAGGTTGAAAAACAAGTGTAGCCTACGCAGTAGTGGTCGGTGATTTTCTTATGCCTACTAAAAATGCACAATGATAGGTTATAAGGGGGGCGGGGGGAGCAGTGCTCATCGGGGAATGAGAATGGCTATCCACTGCAAAAAGTAGCCCAGACTACAAGTGCTTAAAAGAAGAAATCTAAACTCTCGGGTGCGCAAGGGCGCAAACGAAGGCTACAGGAAGAAACAAATAGAGCCAAGTATAGAGGTAAGTCTGATCTAATCTCTCATATCAACCATTATAGTGGCAAATTAATATTTTAAACGCCTGAATCAATGTCTACCTAGCTAACTAGATGCAAACAGCAATAGACTTCAATAACAAAGTACCCATAATAGCACTTTTGTTTGAAAATACAGCCCATTGATGTCCTAACAGGGTGCTTAAGTTTGCACAATTTAGAAATATAGAAATTTTTATTCATTTAATTTGTTAATTCTTCAGAGATGACTTCACTTTTAATCGCAAAAAAGAAACTAAAAATAAGTTCTTGTTTATTGTCCATGCACTACACTTTGAACAGGGTGCGGAAGAGTTTTTGCTCATTATATGGAGATATGTATTGAATTTGTGTGGTCATTTTACTTTGTGACACTTTATGTTAATAATGATAACAATAATAACAATAATGAAAAAGATAAAAATGACTTCTTGTTTATGGTCCATGCACCGTACATTGTTTAATAGTAATAGAATAGAGTGATTAGATTAAAGTGTTATTTAGATGTTATAAGAGGGTTTTTTTTCTTGGGGGGGCAAAACTCAATCTCGCCTAAAGACCTAGAGCCGGCCCTGTTTCCAGAACCTTTCCAAGTGTTCAACATGCTGTTTTCATTAAACACTTCCCTCATACTGCAGCCTGAATTTGTCCATTGTCCCCTCAGCACTGAGGGTTTCACATCTCCTGATTCTGAAAGATGCTCAATCTCTGTAGGAAGACTTCAGGTACAGTTTTTCACGTCAATCTGTGGAAGATCTACCTGCAATGCAATGCTCAAGGACCACAGATTCACAGAAACAGTGCTGTGAAATGTGTATTCTCAGAATGCATTTCCTCCACATCTGCTCTGAATCACTTGGCCATTAAAGGATATTATTGCTGCATGCACTCTTCAGGACATCTGCATTGTTTCAAAACACTTGATGCATTTGGACACATACCTGAAAGAATGAGAATGGCTCGTTTTGCTGTACTGTCCCATGAAAGCCAGATTTTTATACCAATTTTAGATCTTTAATATCACCAGGAACCATCACCAAGAAATCTGCAGTCCGACAAACCCATAAACCTGAATTCAACATGTTCCTACTAAAAACTTCCTGTGCCTCTGGCAAGCAGGAGACAAGCAGATCATAATCACAAGACCCATGACTGAAGGAGAAATTGAAAAAAATGTCTGTGGACAATACAGCATGACCGTTGTAATTGCAGATATGTGACATCGAGCGCTGAAGAGATTTAGAGAATAAGCTAGAGATACTAAGGGAGGATCATGTGAACACTGAAGGAAATTTGTCAGATTTGATTATAGATTAAGGTCTTGAACTAAATTGCCTTCGCTTTACAAACTTAGACTCTTGTCTGGAAAGTGCATAATGCATGATGTTATGGAACACAGTATTCCAGTGCAATAACTAACGATACTGTTTTACTGTTTCGCATGCCCTTTAGTCACACTTTTTTTTTTCCCTAGGAATGCATTCATACATGTCCCCAATGCCCCTGCCGGATAGACATTCCAACATTTCAACTCTTCAAACACTCGATAACCACAAGAGAATCATGATAGAGGGCATACAATTTCCCACTCCATGACTGGACCTTACAAACCTACTGTAACTATTTGCACATTCATGATTTTATTACAACTAATTAAAGATGACCCAGTTAAAAGTCATGACCCTTAAAGTATACACAATTATACTAAAGAAAAATTAACCTCATTTTGAAGAAAGAAACTGCATGATGGACGTATTCACATGGAAAGACAGACATCAACAAGAACATGCGAAGGTTTAGTAGTGCTGTGCCATGCATAGTGGAACACCAGGAAGTGAAAATGAAATAAAGCACAGAGCACCCTGTTGCCTTCCATCTCCCCTTCTACACCCACACCACCATGCATGTACATCTGTCTCAAGACCACACAACACTCAAGCATGCAAACCAAAGACGAATAAACAAAAAAACACCTTGAAACAGGTGAATGACACAACCCACAAACAGGTGGCCGCTGGTTCAGAATGCATCTCTTCAGTGGGCTGAAAAGAGAGATGGCATTCTAACCCGCCTTTACCTTTCTGGGTACAAACGGACAAGCACTGACTGCCATCATCACTCTCCTCAGGGAGTGAGCTGCATTCCACTGGGAGGCGTCTGTCCTGCAGGAGTGTCCAGCAGCTGTCGATCAGGAGCTCGCAGAAGCTGCGGCATGGCATCTGTGGGGGTAGGCCTGGCACCCCACAGCGTGGCATTGCTAGCAAACAGAAAAACCACTCCACTGCATGGTGGCAGCCTGACTGAATGAGAAAAGCCCACTCACCCAGAAGTGCCTGCACATCCTCCACACTGCTCTGGTTAAGAAAGTTGGGTACTGTGAAACTACCGGTATTCAGACCATAGCAAAATGGAAAATCAGACTCAACCAACACACAGCGTGGGGATTCAGTGGCATGTGTCTCCCTAGCAAAGAAAGAGCGATCGCTTTCTACGGTTAGTAAATCGTTTGAGACAGAGTATTCATGAGAATACTGTGTCATGTTATTAAGATCAGCATGCCAACCAGAGCTGTTGCTATTTGATGTGTTTCTATAACCACTGACACTTTCAGAAGAAATGTTTATGCTTATGTTTAACTGACTCGTAATGGGGTCACCAGGTGAACCAGCAACTTTGCCAATGAGTTCATCCGTTTCAGAGAGATCCGCTTTGGTCGCATTCTTCTCCAGCTCAGTATCCTCTGCAAGAACATGGATATTATCCTCACCAATAGACAAATTGGCTTGAACTTTGTTGATTTCCTGGTTTTCCCCCAGAGGGGACCAAGTGGCAGGCTTAACAGTAGGCTCAGATTCAGGTTCAACCCCAGACCCAGAAAGAGACCATGATCCAGATCCAGATCCAGAGCCAGTCTCTAACCCAGAACCATGTTCTACCTCTGCATTTGATTGCTCATTCCAGACTGAACCAACTCTAGATCGCCCTCCACTCCCCAACTCCTCACCCTTAGCAAGAACATCCACATTGGTAGCACCTGTGCCTTCTGTACTCAGGGGTTCTCTTGTAGGTACTGTTGTTGGAAGAGTTGTGCCCAAAGTAGTCACATAGGCTGGTGTCTGAGTGCTCTTGCTGTTGTCCTTTGAGCTATCGAACCAAAACCATCCATGTGAGTGCCCGATGCACAGACCCACCAGCACACCAAGCCACAGTCCAACCGAAGACATCTTGTCCAACATCTGATCTTTCAGCAGTTCACACAGGGTCTTGCAGCAGGCATGCCCACAGTCAGTAATCCACTCTTACTCACCCTGAAGTCACGACACTCAGCCCCTCAAAGCAGGGAGAAAAAGTACAGAGGAGGAGTAAACTATTCAGTGTGTGGGGGGCTGGTTCCTTATTGGGCTGAGCTTGGGACTTTTCCCTCCCACATCCCCTCCTCCTTCTTTTGTCTCTGTAGTGATACAGTGTGTCTGCTGATAGATAATCTTGCCAAAAAATGCCTGTGAAGCTTCCTTTTGTGAGTGCTGGTGATTTGAACGACTGGGACAAATGCCTCCCTGATGGATTTTTTTTCCACCTTTTTTTTTCACTTTATAGAGGCACGGACATTCCACAATCTACCCCCTTGCCATTTAAATGGACTGTGCAAAATTAAACACTTCTGACTCTTAAGGTTAAGGATAAATTACTGTAGAAACCCGTATTTGCGGCTTCGAAAACAGGTTGGCACTATTGGATCAGTCCGAATTACATTTGAGTAATTTTTGAGAGTATATCCTGTAAAATCATCATCTTTTTTTTTAATCTGACAGCACTGAATATCCATCAGCTACCCCTTTCCCATTCCCCTTGAAATAGGTGAATGCAATAGAGCAAATTTTACTAACAAGTCATATCCTTTACAATGGCCAAGAAGGAAAAAAAAAATCAATTTTTAAGTCCTAACCAATCATATGTATCATAATAATACAGATGAGAATTCCTGCCTTATTTTCTTACCTCGAATCATGCAGGATATATCATTTATATCTCTTTTTCTCTTGCTCTCTGGTCAATGTAAACAGTGCTCTTTGGCTCTACCTTGCAATTACTTTTCCACCCCCAACTCTCCATTGGAGTAGTTAAATAGTGATCCAGGACTCACTCTCCTGTTCAGACTGGTACAAACAAGTCCATAAGATCTGGTGAGAGGACACATATTAATGGAAGTCGTGAGCTACAGAATTATTTCAAGACAAACAGCTAGTTTTTTTCCATCTGCCTGTAGAGGAAATAAACTCATGCGAAGGTGTGTGCGGAGTTTGTCTTCAAATGCATAAAAGGTGATACCGTCACAGAATTCAAGGATTTATTTGCACAGAGGAATTCAAGCCATGAAAGTAGAAGAAATGGAGATATAATTCTCCCAAGTCCAGAAATGAACTATACAAGGAACTCCATACAATACAGAGGAGCAATAGCGTGGAACTTAAAGCTAGATGGCCTTTCAATTTAATAATATCAATAAAATTTAGTTCCCTCTGAAACTTGGTCAGAATTATGTATTTATTTTTATTTCTCTAATATCTCACAAAATATCAGGCCATTCTGTGACCGGGAACATATCTAATTTGAGGGGATTCCATCGCAAATAATATGCACGAGATCGCCCGGTTCGTGCAGTCAAGCAAACGGACGAAGTGCATGTGTGCATGCGTAAGTTTACCTTTGATCATCCCACCATCTCCAATGATCACCGATATTCATTAGTTTGGTCCTGTGTTTCCTTTCCTTCACAAAACAGCATCTTTTCTTTTTGCTTTCAGTTACTGTAGTCGGTCTTCCACATTTCATTCGCACACTCACATCCTCCATTTTTATCTCCTGTTTCAAATTTGTATCCCAAAATGTATGGAATCAATTTTGTGCCAAAATGTTCATACAATACTTTTGAAATATCAAACAAAAACGACAAATCAAAATACAAAAAAAAAAACCCAAAAAAGTCAATTTTTTTAGACTGGCAAACAAATTATTCGTGGAATCGTGCAAAATATCAGTCTATTACTCTTCAGAAACCTTTTATTTTTGTTCCGCGTCTTTCTCAGTTTTGTTTGATGTCATTTATTTTGGTTGCGATTCCAGCTTTCTCGTTTGCGCTCCCTGACTTTTTGCTTGCAGTTTTGGCACAAACTTCACGTGTGGGTGGGCTGTCCAGGAATGCATTCCCATTGGCTAACTTGTGTTTGACTGACAGTTACACTCAGCCATTCCCTACTCGGATTCTGGTGGACTGTTTGACGAATGACCGATCCATTGATGGTAAACAAGGATCGAGTGGACTTCAGTGGCGACTGTGATATTGAATTTACACTTTGTTGAATTAATTCAATATCATAGTTGCCACTGAAGTCCACTCGATCCTTGTTTACCGTCAATGGATCGGTCACTCGTCAAACAGTCCGCCAAAATAGGAATGGTCCTGTGTAGGGAATGGCTGAGCGTAGCTGTCAGTCAAACACAAGTTAGCCAATGGGAATGCATTCCTGGACAGCCCACCCACACGTGAAGTTTGTGCCAAAACTGCAAGCAAAAAGTCAGGGAGCGCAAACGAGAAAGCTGGAATCGCAACCAAAATAAATGACGTTAAACAAAACTGAGAAAGACACGGAACAAAAATAAAAGGTTTCTGAAGAGTAATAGACTGATATTTTGCACGATTACATGAATAATTTGTTTGCCAGTCTAAAAAAAATTGACTTTTTTTTGTATTTTGATTTGTCGTTTTTGTTTGATATTTCAAAAGTATTGTATGAACATTTTGGCACAAAATTGATTCCATAAAAATGCCTTGAACAAATGGGGAAAGCCCACCACATGATGTGTGATGGATGATGTAGTATCTTGAATTGCGTCGTGGTGAAGCAGGAAAAAATACCAGAGAATTTAGGGCCACGTGGCCCTAAATTCATTAATTGTTATATTTTTTAAAAATAATAATGAAATTGGAAGTCTGTGATTCGAATTCAGTAACTTTTGGTCCACTAAACAAAAATAATTGGGAAAATCAGGGAAAATTCTTTTTATGACCTACACTTGAAAAATCTGAAAGGCGGTCTACCTTTAAATGAATTCAAGCATTTACTAGCTAAATTTGACATTAGTACAATAAATTTTGATCCTACTGTAGCCGTAAATAAATACAAAGGCAATAGTTATGCATACTATTAATGAATTTAATGTGAAGATAACTAACAGATAATCAACAGATTTAAGTTTTTTATTTTTAAAGATTGTGTATATTTTTTATCTTTTGTATTTGTAATTATTTGTATCTCTACATGCACGGCCTCACCAGCTCTGCTGATCAACTTATCATGTTTAAATAAAGTCATTCATTCATTCATTCATTCATTCATTCATGCATGCATGGTTGCCCAAGGCTTTGACCTCTATATCATCTGTTTGACAACAGCGATCATCTCACGTGTCAGTTTAGTTCAGGAGAACGACTCTCACAGAAGAAGAGAAATTCACCCCAAAGCAAGCACTTCCAGCATGCATTATAGTTTATTTCAGTATAATGATAGCTTAAACGTGCTATTAAAACAATGGGTTTTTTGTTTATTTGTCAACAAGACTATAAAACTTACTGTAACGCTTGTGGACAACGTTAACTTGTTTAACAAGTTTAATGAGAGCTCTTGCCTCTCAGTTAAATATTACGTGATAACGTTAGGAATTACTACTACTACTATTTCGAGCTAGCTCGGACATCACCGACAAGCTTCCTCCATTCTTCACGGTCATCCATGATGTTTTTCAATTCCTCAGTGAGTAATCCAGTGTCAAGTTTCCACTCCAAGTTTAAGTACCTTGCTGTGGTGGAGTAGCTTGTGTGCTCCTTCGACCTGGAGAGATATGCTGGTGGGAGTAATTCGCCTGGCAGGTCTAACCATGCCAGATAGGTCAATGGATAGGAGGCAGATAAAAATCACTTCGAGGAGTGAACCTCAATGGTAAAAAATCCTGGAGTAGGCAGCAGTTCTCCAGCAGCATAGCTTGGCATGGACCGACTCACCAATACACTGGCTTGTTATGCATTGATTGATGGCAGAAGATGATCGACACAGTCAACCACAAGAGCATGGATCAACCAGTTCATATTAGCTGAATACTGCGGTTGTTAGTAGGAGTTGTGATCACTAACACTGAAACCATACTAGCAATCACGTGGCAGCAATTGAATGACACCGGAAAGAATTTAAAGCATCTCTCCATCAGATCCTAAATGTGAAATGGTGGCAGTGCATGACCAACGCTGAAGTGCTGCAACAGGCAAAAACAACAAGGATAGAGACCATTCTCAGAGGCAACAGGATCCGATGGCTCGGCCACGTATCCCGGATGGATGACAATAGAATTCCCAAAAAGTTGCTGTTTGGAGAATTGAGACATGGTATACGTTCTAGGGGAAGAGTTTAGAACTTCCTTGGACCGCCAGGCCTGGAGATCGCAGCTCTATGAGGGAAAGCAACTCTGCGAAGCCAGGCTGACGTCTATGGCAGAAGAGAGATGCAAGAAGTGCCACCAAAGGGCTACATGGGTCCCCCATTGATGATGATGAGGATGATGACTAAATATGTGGATGGGAATACAAGTCATTTTGACAAATATTTTATCAACTTTTTCAGCATACCTCTTAAGTACACAAGGTGGCCAGGTGCAATTAGCGAACATAAAGCTGGACGTAATCTGGTTTCATCAACATCATCACTGCCACTCATATATGAGTATGGCGGCTGAATAGATTAATGGAACAGAGGTTCAGCTATGACCAATCTATTGATCGTCTCAACACCATTGGGTGGTGGCCTTCCTACACTCACAATAAGTCTGTTTTTTTTTTCAAAGGGAAGAACACCATTTAGCAGCGTGTGCATGTAAATGGAACTGGGTGCACAAACCAGAACCAAACTTGGCCTTTCAACTTTCTGAGTCCAGGGCAAGACATAGTCAAGACACTGGGAAAGATGAATGTTGCAGTCATGATGCGCCGTCGGTAATCCTCTGCCACACCCAGGACTAGGCGTTTGTCGGGGGCCTTAACCCCTATCCGTTTGACCAAAAGACCTGACCACAACGGCAGCAGTGAGCATTGCTTGGAGGCCAACCCCTAACCACTTGAGTCTAACAAGAACCTATACCACAGTGGCAGTGGTATCGTAACCCTGACATAGGAGGCTTATGGGTTGTGCACCTTGCCCAAAGGTGCCCCAGAACAGTGGTGACTATGGGGTAGTGACATTCTCTCTGGAACCCTGGAACTCCTGAACCAGGGCCTCACCACCAGATGCAGTTTAAAGTCTTACCCAGGACATAATCTGGTTTATAAGCAGTCATACTGAGCAAAACTGGACTCCTTGCCATTATATTCGACATATAATACCTGAATTAAAAAAAAAAAAAGATAGATGGAAAAGGCTGGATGCCTTTGACTCCTGTGGTTGCACTGTAGTTCTATTTAAAACAAAGCTAGAGGAAAAACAAATGAGCAATGTGACTATGTGGGAAATCCTACGCACAAGATACTTGGCTCTCAAGGAGCAACTGATTCTTGACCCCTCCTCTTCACAAGCATTTAGCCAAGGAACATGGTCAAAATGAGCGGGGTGTCCATGGGGAATAATGTGGGAATGATATGAACAAATGCTCAACAGTACTTCACCCTCATGCCAGAACCAGTCAAAAACACTAGCCTTAAGCAAGATGACAAATGGCTATTGAGGAAATTGCCAATGGTTACAGATGCAGAAAATGGTAAAGTATGCCAAATGTATTAATATCGGAATGCACCAGTGTGGAAACTGACGCAGAAAAAAAGATCAGTTGTTCTATGCCTTTAACAGCCAATGAATAAAAATGAAGTATGCATGGTCAGTTAAGTAAAGCATAAGTAATCTTTAAAACACATCTGATTCTTGAGATGAATGAAAAAAATCTTAGAAGACTGTATTTATGGTCTATAAATCGAGGATATTTCACGGTTGTGCGAAGATATGAAGTTTATCTTAGAGCAGTGAACATATTTCATGAGTGAGCGAAGCGAAGGAGTGATATATTTTTCAACACAAGAAAATACACTTCATATCTTCGCACCACCTTGTAATGTTCTTTATATTATATGGAAACATCCACAAAAAAATACTCAAGTTAATCAAAAGAATTGTAATTATGAACCAGTTTGCCATTTTGACAACGCACATCTAGTCAGTGAGAAAACGCTGGGAGTGATGTCATCGGAGTGAAATATCGGGAATTATTATACATACGGGACACTTTTTTGATGGAATAAAAATGGGTTCTATTCCCTTCTAGTAGGTTTCATTCATTTGGTTTGATAGCATGCAATATTGTTAGCATATCGCTTATCCTCCGTGTATTACGCCTCTCTACCCAATGGAGAATAAGCATGCAATATTGTTACAATATTGCACGTTGTCAAGACAACACGATGTCACACATCAGAGCTCATGCGAAGATCCATTGACAAAACTTTTCTACTGTGCATTCATAGAATCATTTCTTCGTTTGCCAGGAAAGAGAAAGACGCACTGAAACACCCAAAAAGCTACCAAAACTTCATTAGATATTCTTCACACAGAGAAAAACATACCAACGGACATCGAAAAACTGGAAAAGAGACACGTCAGAGATATAAAACTTTTGTGCTAGTGAGTGACTGTGACAATTTGTAAACAAACATGGCCGCCAGGTTTGCTTCGTTAAAAACGGAAGATTTTGAGAAAATTTTGGCTACCAGGTAGCTCCACTGTGTGTAGCTATCGATGTTGATTTCAAAAGTAACTAAGTAAATTACTGAGGGAAATGAATACTTAAGTCTGAGTGAAAAATACTGTAGCGAGCGTGCAGCGTGGAAGAAGAGTCTGGAGACAGAAAGCTAATGCTGTGTTCACACTTATACCGGTACGAAAGTGGTATAACTGTATCGATACAAAGTATACCGGTACAGTTTAGTGCATCTGTCCACACTAGTGAGAAATGTTTGCGGTTTTCTTTCACGGTAGTTGAAATGCGCATGCGTGAAATGTTTGCGTGGTTACCGAGTAACTTCCTTCTGAGAATATATGGCGGATGAAACAACGTGTGTGTGCTTTTTGTTGTCAATGTACAGTCTGTATTTCTGGTCATTTATTCAGTCGAATCGTATAAAACGCACGAGGCAGTTGAGAAAGAAACAAACGAATCTCCGTTCTTCACTATTTTATTCAGCGAAGACATCGATTGAGGTGTGTGACTTTGCGCATGCTCATTATATTTGTATCGATACAGAGCCGCTTCATCTGTCCACACTACAGCGAAGCGCTACAGTACCGCTACTGTACCGGTACGAAACCCATACATTTGTGGGTTTCGTACCGATACAGTTATACCGCTACAGTACTGGTATAGTTGCTAGTGTGGACAGGTGTTGCGGTATGAAAGTAGTTTCGTATCGGTACAAAATCCCTAGTGTGGACAGGGTATTAGTTTCTTGGTCGTTAGCCTGTGCTACTTGCTCTTGATAGCACTGGCTTGACCGCTTCATGAGCATTCGCTAACACTACTGATGAACGCTACACTGGCTGGAAGGTGACTTTACTGCTGCACTGATAGCGCTAACTCGCAAGTAAGTTCACGTTGGCCTTCAAGAATGCTGATATGAAGAGCGTGTGTATGCATAATAATATTGGCTGCCATTTTTTCATCGTATATCAGGTACATTCCATTCAGCTACTTGTCTTTGACTCATTCAGTATCATGCTAGCTGAATGGAATCTATCTGATAGACCACTCAAAGCCAGCCAATATTATTTAAATATGTCACCCAGATCTGCGATGTATTTTGTATGAAAAATATGCGTTTTTAAACACAGGAAGATAAACTTCATATCTTCAAACCAGGGGCGGCACGGTGGTGTAGTAGTTAGTGCTGTCGCCTCACAGCAAGAAGATCCGGGTTCGAGCCCCGTGGCCGGCGAGGGCCTTTCTGTGCGGAGTTTGTATGTTGTCCACGTGGGTTTCCTCCGGGTGCTCCGGTTTCCCCCACAGTCCAAAGACATGCAGGTTAGGTTAACTGGTGACTCTAAATTGAGCGTAGGTGTGAATGTGAGTGTGAATGGTTGTCTGTGTCTATGTGTCAGCCCTGTGATGACCTGGCGACTTGTCCAGGGTGTACCCCGCCTTTCACCCGTAGTCAGCTGGGATAGGCTCCAGCTTGCCTGCGACCCTGTAGAACAGGATAAAGCGGCTACAGATAATGAGATGAGATGAGACATAGTCACAAATAAAATTTACCCAAATTTACCAAAACAATTAATCAATTTCCTCACAAGTGAGGATGTTGAAAAATATGTTACTCAGTGTCCCGGATGTAGTTCGTATGACAAATAATAGTGGTGTATTTCCCAGTAAAACGTTCGTGTCTATGTAATAAAATAAGTTATTCATGGCACTCTTAGAGCTACATGAATGGCATTTTAATAGTCTGGCCAATAAAAGAAGGCTTTGAAAGTTAATTCTTAAATTAAATTAAATTAAAATTAAAATCTCCGCAATATGCACTGTCTGTTCAACAGCTGGTATAAAAATAACCAAATACTAATGCTGAACTGATATTATTTCACATAATTATTTGCCAATGTGGATATTAATTATTATTATTATTATTATTATTATAAATTAATTATTAATGCTTATGACCAAACATGCAGTACATCCAGTTAGTTTCACAGTGACCAAAGGCTGAGAAAAGTCTTATTCGTGCGATGTCCCATCCTCTCCAGGAAGAGGAATTTATGAACTCTAACACAGTCACTACCATTCATAACCTCAACTCACAATGGGTTTGTTCTTTGAGTGAAAATGCAACAAATCACTTCATGGCTTGGGTATGTCCATGGATGGGAATCCCCATGCTCTATATGTTGAATCCCTCACAGGACCTGTCCATAGTGACCTTTCCCAGCACGCACTCCACCTCTTTCCCACAGTTCACTCTTGCTGAAGACGCATCACTGGGACACGGCATTCTCTGGTGTATTCACTGGTCAAGCTGAACCATGGCAGCAGCTCTGTAAAGTATTGCTACAGCTTCCTGTGCTCTAGACGAAGCATTGCCTGTTCCTTTTGCCACAACCCCCCACCCCAACCTCTTTTCTTTCCTTTCTTTCTGCATGTCTTTTTTTCATAATTGAGTGCCAAAAAGGTTCTACGTGCCAGAAAGCCACCTGGCAGACTCTCATGCAACCAATGTTGTAGTCGAGTCACTAAACCTCGAGTCCGAGTCCAGTCTTGAGTCCCCAGTGTTCAAGTCCAAGTCAAGTCGTTAAAGAAAATTTCGAGTCGAGTCCGAGAAGAAGACTCCAACTGCACCATTTGACGGTGGCTGTTGCTGCCTTTATGTGAAAGCGTCTCTGCTACTATGTTGGACTAACGTTCCTGCTCAACTGCCCCATTTTAGTTAATAGGCTCCAGATAAAAAGCTCGTTCATCGCTCAGCAAGCCCCGCCCACTATCAACAAGGCAAATAACATGAGAGAGGGTTAAGGCTACGTTTACATTACGTCGATTCAGCGGATCATCAGATTAACGTTCTTAAAGCGATTCGCGTTTACACTAAAACCGTTAGCCGTGCACACAGCAACACCAATACACGGATACGCTCGGCTCCGCAGGCATCCTGCGCTCCAAATCACTCCGCCCTGAACAGCCAGTGCCCTCTGGAGGGTGCAAACTCCGGCCCTGCGCAGCTCACACAGCGCGCGAGTGAAGTGCACAAGCCACGATTCGGGACTGAGCCGCTGTGTGTGTGATCCCAGCGCATATCACTTACCACTTGCAAGTGGAAGGATGGCAAGCCTAAAGACAATCATAACTACACAATGGGCAGTATTTGCATCAGTATTTGCAGTATTTTCATACTTTTATACTCTTTGATGAAAGGTGATACAAGGCGGAAGTCTGCGCCGTTTTTCAGCAGTCGCATCACATGACCAATGCCAGCGAATCAGGAAGGTGGATGTCACAGTGACGTTGTCCAATGACGACGCCAGCTAGAGCTCAGCACAGCGTATTCGCGTATCTCAATGTTTACACAGCACCGGACCAGATACGATCTAGATTGAATACGTGGACGCTGGCGGATTCCCGTTTCCCGGCTTTTCCAGGTGGTTTAATGTAAACGGACAGTGCATCCGCGAAGAAAACGAGACAGATACGGTCTAATGTAAACGTAGCCTAACACTAGCTAGTTCAGCACTCAGCAAGCAAACCCTGCTATCAACAGAGCAATGAACACAGCGTGCCACTTCCTTCTCTGGGTGGAGTCTTGACAAATGACGATTGAAGTTTGAGGCTGTCCCCGTCGTCTCCTCGATAGTTCTTCTACATATGGAACACATTGCGGTGCATTTTTTCCCACTGCACTAGACGTCTGTATAAGCAAAGCGGACAATCCTAAGGGCGTCTCTCCAGGCATTTTAGCGCCATTAATGTTAGTTTGTATGACATATGATCGGGTGAATGTGCATTCTCTTGCATAAAATTAGTATAAAAATTAATATCTTATGCCAAATTAATATGGCATGTTACAAAAAATAAAGAAAAAATCAGAGTCCTTGTCTCTAATTTACGAGTCTGAATGCAGTTAAAGGACCCATGGCATGGTGGTTTGTTGATGCTTTAAACGGGCTCGTGGAGGTTTCCAGATGTTATATCCGCAGCCTTTCTCGAAATGAACCTTCGGCACGTAGATATAGCCTCCTGGGAGAAAGCCCCATTTCAGCCCTTTTCCCAGTGCGTCGTTTTGCTAATGAGAAGCATGGAGGCGGGGAAGGGTAGAGGGTGGGGGCGGGCCATGGGGGAGGGGCTTGACGAGGCTGCGCACACACATACTCGCTGCTATCAGCGCCTGTAGCCACGCTGCTAAGACAAAACCCCGTTCTCCCTCGGACTCCTTTCGTAAACTCAACGTGACACAGAGAACAGAGAGTGAGAGTGTTCGGAGTGGTAGTTTGCGAACGTATAATACCCTAGGCTTGAACACGCACTCCATAACCAAAGAGGATAGAAGCAGCAACTACAGCAACATATCGCTTATCCAACAGAAGACATGCATTGCGGAGCAATAGTCAAACATAAGCTCATAAGTTACAGTCAATTTCCAGACTAAACTCAGTTTAACAGAGCATGCTGCATGCTTTTTGGTTTTGTAGCGCAGAGTACCTGGCTAACTGCAGGAAGCGGTTAGCTGCACAGCTAATGTAGCCATTGCAAGGCTAACGCACCGATTTTAAAACACGGCAAAACGACTTAACAGTTATACACTTACTTGTTGGGTGTTTGTTGCTGATGCGGCAGGGATGCTTGGTACGGACCCAGGCTTCAGTGACAGTTGATGTGCAAAACCTGCCCTGTACTGTCCCAAGTTGTGGAAACATTCATCAGGAAAATGCTTCCGACAAACATACACCGTCTTAGGTAGACTCGACGGCATATTATTGGAGTAAATAAAATTAAGCCACTGCGTCTTCAGGGGCTCTCCCGTCGACAGTAAAAACAGACTCCTTTCTGTGTTGTCACATCCATGTACAGCGCAATTTCCATGTTTCGCTCGCTTAGGTGGTGCCATGTTGTTGTGTCCTCTATGGTCTCCTCACTACAAAATTGAAGTGACGTATCTATGGTGGCAACTTTTGAGCTGGGCGGACAATCCATACAGTGGGTGGGAATCCAGAGGGGGGCATGGGGATCATCTCCCTTGCTGACGTAGTAAAGGGAAAAGCCTATCAACGCGCCATTTTGACGCGCCATTCTCAAATGTTGACAAAGGGTGGGCATAGTTTGGTTTACACATTATGACATTTCTAGCCACTGGGGTGACTTAAGAAGGTCAGAGGAACTCATTTTAACATTAAAAAACCTCAGAAAGTGAAAATTTCATGCCATGGGACCTTTAATGCACAAAGTCCAAGTCTGAGTCATCAGTGCTCAAGTCCAAGTCGAGTCACGAGTCCTTAAAATTAGGGCACGAGTCGGACTTGAGTACTACAAGCCTGGTTGCTGCCCCAGTTTCAAATTCCCTGATTTGATCCTGGGCTCAGATTTCTGTATGGAGTTTCATGTGTTCTTTCTGTGTTTGCATTAGTGTTCTCTGTGTTCTCTGGTTTCTTCCTACTGTCCAAAAACCATGCCAGTTGGTGGACTGGCTATGCTAAATTACCTCTTGGTATGAAGGATTTGGTGTGCTGGGGGTTGAACAGCAACCAAAAGCCTTAAAGGGATCCTCCAGCGGATTTACTCTTCAACTTATGTTAAGTAAAAGTATTTGTAGATTTCAACAGTCAAACATTCATTTTTGAGAGACCAAATAGCATTCGAGAAAAGTTCATTTTTATTAAAATACCAGACGGGCCTCTCGTGAAAGTGACGTATGCGATGATGTAGCATAGTAGAAGCTTGGAGCAACTCGGCTGTTTATATCCTCTGCTAATATTGTGGTTTTGCTAGTTTTACAAAGTACTTTTACCGAATTTATAGTTTTTTAAATAAGTAAAGTACGCCCCATTGCACAGCATATAAATGCCAAAATGATACTAAAAAGAAGGACGAGAAGACATCTTTTCATCGTTTACCTGGCCAGAATCATCCAACTATTCGCAAGAAATGGATTCATGCCATCGGAAGACCTCAAAACAATCTGCCTGCAGTGCCTTACTTATGCTCCGAACATTTCTGTTTCAATGAATCAACGGAATTGGAAGCGAGATTAATGGGGACTTTCAGAATAAAAAGAAAGAAAAGACGATGCCGTGCCAACAATATTTGCCCATCGTTCAGCTCCAAAAGTCCACTGATGCAGTGTTGAGCGGCAACAGAGACAACAACACCGGGACGTTAGTTTCGACTTTGTTCTACCGTGGTTCTTTGTAGTATATTATCGGTGTCTTACCTAGTGAATTGTAATCAGTATTCTGATGCGTTGAGGCTCTTCAGCGTGTACTGGAAGAAAATACGGGTAACAAAGAAAACAGACATTAAAGAATAATCACCGACGGATCAAGAGGCGGAGCATTTGATTGAGCTTCAGGTTTAGTCAACTATACTCCAGATAAGAGAATTACTCAGAACATTTTGCATGAAACCTCAATCGTTTGAAATTTCCAAAGTTTTATTTCATAGTAGTTTCAGTTTCATTTATGTCCTAGGAACGTGAATTGACCGGAAAGAGAGATCTTGCTGTGCAAACAGATGAACCAGTCAGTGTTGAAATCCAGACAGAGACAGTTGTCTTCGAAGACAAGATTATCCAGTGTTCTTTGTTGGGAGATGAAAGCGTCTCATTAGATGATTCGTTTGAACTCTACTAGCAAAACCACGATGTAAGCAGAGGATATAAACAGCCGAGTTGCTCCAAGCTTCCACTAAGAGGCTGTCCACACGGCAACGGAGTCAGGTGAATCTGATAAAATTGTTTATCGTTTCGGCCTGGCGTCCACACGGCACCGGCGTTTTGGGTGCCCCACAATGATATTTTTTGAGAACGGGTTCCAGAGTGGAAAAATCTGGCAACGGCGCCGTTGCGAAGTCGTCTGGATGAGTAGAACGGATTTGTTTACGATGACGTCACAACCATATGACTAGAACAAGCAGCACTCTCGCTGTTTTGTATGAACCGCTGCATTGCGTTCACTTTTGTATACAGCTTTTCTTTTAAATAAACAAGTAACTGAACCATTTCTTGAATTTCTTTTTTTTTATTGGATAAGACTGCTTTTCAAAATGTTCACACACAATACAAAAAGTTATATAAATTATATAAAAATGCTTTTCAAAATGTTCACACACAATAAGAAAATTAAGTTACATAAAACTATGCACACTAATAAAACTAATCTGTACACACAGAAGGCACGATTTCCTCGCGTAGTCGCAGCCATCTTCTTCTTGTTGTTGTGCGTTTGTTCCTGTGAGTGCTTCACGCCGGGTAGAAGAAGGGGTTTATGCGCATGCGTCTACTTCTTCTATTGTTCTGGTGTCTCCGATGGGACCGTCTTACAGCGCACGTAGAGGTGTGGCATGTGTATTGCATTGTTTTCAGCAAGCGCTGCGTTGCCATATGTACCTGATATTTTACTGATCCGTTGCCCATGTGGACGCGATGTTTTTTAAAATAAAATCTCGCTGCCGTTGTCGTGTGGATGTAGCCTAAGCCGCGTCATTGCATACATCACTTCCGCAGGAGGCCCGTCTGGTATTTTTATTTTTCTGGAACAGTATTTGGTCTCCAAAAATGAATGTTTGACTGTTGAAGTCTACGAATACTTTTACTGAACACAAGTTGAAGAGTAAATCCGCCAGAGGATCCCTTTAATCATAGACAGGCTTGACTAGTTTGAAGAAAGCCGCTAATGTAAATCCAACAATAGAGGCATGTAAATTGTGTGACATAAGTTTGGATTACGTCCCGATATATCCCTGGGCATACTAGAGATCTGCAGCAATTACACCAAGCCACAATGTACTCTTTAATTTCTTTAACAATGTGCTTTTGCATGCACCAGTGTCCTCCAACTCGGGTTATAACTGATAATTACATGAAAGGTATAAATGATGGCTCAGACAAATGCAGACGAGGTACTAAAACACCAGAAGAAACTTAGAGAGGTTTTTTTTTTTTAAGAGACCAAGAATAGACTTTGAAACTTTTCTTGCTGTAAGTTTAGAATAAAGAAGTCTCTGATTTGCTCGAAGAAGCTTATGTCTTTCCAATCCATCCAAATAATTAGCAAATTGAAAACAAAATTACAAAGACCATGTCCTTATTTAACCTTACGTCAGAATAAAACACTTTCTCTTATGTTTTGCATTAGGGGTCATCCATAATTTTCATCATTATCATGAGTCTACAAAGAGTAGACTTTTGAGCAACCCCCCCCAAAAAAAAGTGTACATTAGCGGACAAAAAATGATGATGGATCTACGTGGAATAGGAATTCAAAATAAAACCATGTCTTGTATTACTTTTTATTAGGGCTGTCGAAGTTAACGCGATAATAACGCATTAACGCGATCTCAATTTATCACAATTTAAAAAAATAGTGCCGTTAACGCAAATTCTAATTTGGCCCTGCAAGTCACCCGTAGTTCATGTTGAGGCTTGTCGCGCGCTGCTTCAATCAGACCCTCCAGGATTTCGCGATGTTGCGATTTGCAACTTCAACGCAAATTCAACCAATCCCCGTGAATTCAGGGCGGTGTTGCAATTATATCCAATCACCGCAACTTTCCCGCAAATTTGACCAATCGTTGGCAGCATGTGCGCAGTGTTGCCAGATTGGGCGGTTTTAAGTGCATTTTGGCAGGTTTTGAACATATTTTGGGCTGGAAAATGTCAGCAGTATCTGGCAACACTGCATGTGCGAGTCAGTGTTTATGTAGGCTTAAATTTTGTTACTGAAAGTGTGTGATGTTTACAGTGAAGGACTGTGTGCACTTTACATTATTTTTTTACTTAATACAAGAAATTAACGGATGCCAACATTTTTGCCAAAATGGTATTTTATTTTCCATTGTTTAGGCAGCTTCAGCATCATACTGTGAGATTCTGTTCAAATTGTTTTTTTCTTCTATGAAGCCTGAGCCATTTATTTTATTAGTTTATAATTATTGTTTAATTTAGTCTTCAGGAGAGACTGCCTGCACACAGTACTAGTATTAATAGTTTTTTTCTTACATGAAAGCTGAGGCATTTATATTATATTTTAAGGTAACTTCATGTTGTGCTGTGAGGTTCTCTGCACTTTAACTTTTGAACCAACAGGTGCATTTGGATAAGTACGGTAAAGCCTATTTTTCTGCATTTTTGTAGTCCTGGTAATCTTTCATATTGGTCAAGTTGTTTGTAGGACTATTTCTCAGTGTCTTTGTTTTTTTTAATCAATAGTTTTTCAGTAATAACTTAATATTTAACATATCACTCAATTTTAATCACAAAAAGAGAAAATCGCAACAATTTCTCGCAACTTTCACTTCCTCCCGCAATGTAATCGCAACAAAAACCTAAAAAACACCGCAACTTTCATCGCAATTTTTTGGAAAACCCCCCGCAACATCAGACATTTTAGCCCGCAACAATCACAAAAAAGACCCGCGAAATCCTGGGGGGACTGATCAGTAAGAGTAAGTGTGAGTGATGGAGAAAGGTCTGTTAAACGGGAAGTTTCATTTCAAAAGTTTCATTTCAAAAGAAGAGTGTGATTGAGTTGGTCTTGGTATGCACTTTGCAGTTCTAAAATACTTTTGTAAAGTGAGATTTCAGTATGCTGTAGCACTGTGATATGACACTAAAGGGGTGTTCACACGGCAACTCTTACTCCGGTGTAGCACCGGGTCTGCCCCGGTAGAGCGTTCACACGGTACAAAGTTATACCAGTGTAGCCCCTGAAAGCTGCTTAAACCGGTGCAAATCTAACCCTGCTCGGGAGGTGGTTTAAGAAATTTACTCCGGAGTAAATGCTAGTTTGCGGGGCAGCACCGAAATAAAATGGGACGTCTGAACGCTACAGGGGTAGACTCGCTACGCGTGAGGAGAGTTGATTACATACGAGCATTGCATAATTTGCATCCTGGTATTTTGTGCTTCCAAAATGGCGAATATCAACAATAACAGAACTATGTGTCTTCCAGTGTTGCCAGATTGGGCGGTTTTAAGTGCATTTTGGCGGATTTGAACATATTTTGGGCTGGAAAACATCAGCAATATCTGGCAACGCTGGTGTCTTCATCCACGTTGTTTTCCCGGCGCTTGGTGATGCCATGACAACCGGGAAAAGGAAGTACATTTTCACGCATGCGCATATTTAATTTCCGCATTATTACTATCGCAAATGATAGTAATGATAGGAAATGATAGTAATAAAAGGAAATGATATCAAAACTTTATTACTATCAAAGGAAATGATAGTAATAAAGTTTTTGCTACTATTGCACGGTCGCAGAAACTGCCGTGTGACCGCAAGTTGGGGCTGCACCGGTGCTAACACGCTTCTCTCTAGTAAGCAGGGTTGTGACGTGTGAACGCTGCGCAAAATTTACACCGGTGTAAGATATATCGCAACCAAATACATCGGTGCAGCATCGATGCAAATATGTGCCGTGTGAACACCCTATAAATGTCTTTCTTGAAGTCCAACTGCAATTTATTTTTGTTTGCACAGCACTGTGAAGACCTATAGGCTGTGACTGAATACAACTCTGGCACAATTGAAGTTTTATTTCATTTTTATTTTATTTTGTCACACATGTCTGAACTGAGACACAGTAGTATGTGACTACATGTTTTCTATTTGAGACTACAGCTCCCTAATCCATCACAAAATCCAATTTGGTGTTTTGTATGTTCAGTACTGCCTAGTATGTGAGTGAATAAACTCCCTTACCATTTTCTCTTGTCCCAGCAGTTTTAACAAGTACTTTTAGCATAAAATGTGTTCACCATTTTAATTGTAACATTTCACTTTAAAAGCCTTATTCATTTACATAGATTTTAAAAAATGCGATTAATCGCGATTAACTATATGAAATTCTGAGATTAATCGCGATTAAATGTTTTAATCGTTTGACAGCCCTACTTTTTATTAAAATCGGATGACAGGACAATACAAAGATTCACAAGAGAAGAAAAGAAGACACAAGACGGGTCCAGAAGTTTTCATAGAAAGCAGGCGATTCATTTTTGAAAATTAGGGACTGTCTTTTTAAGGGGAGCTGTTGCCTTTTGGCTCCTCATGAACAATAGAGATCTTGCAGTCACGTGACCGGAAAGTACACAACCGCCATCGTGTTGGTCAAAAACACCGCTGAATACTGCTGCACTCGTGTACAGAATGGATCAATTTCAACCGACGGACTACACGGCTCATTTTTCTAATGAACAGATAACTAGATATATGTCTAAAATAAACGATCTACAGATTAGTGACCCTTATGGCTTACCGGACGGAGTTTTCACGACCGGATTTTGAACTGCCAGCGGAATACCCGGACGTGTATAATTACCTCATTAACTTTCCCTCGCTGTTCAGTGGTGAAGCACTGCGTGCCTATAAATCTCTGGACAGTTATCTTTACAGAAATTCAGGATTTGTCAGCGACTCAGATGTGGCATCTTGTAAACAAGAATCCTCATTGGCTGGGTAAGTCACTTAAGTATTGAGTATAGCACTGACCAACCGATTATAGAATAGAATAAGGTAATTCCAGCTGTAATTCCAAATCGTCCGTCTTGTTTACATGGATCTGGCATTGGAGAGGTAGAGGCTTAGCAGTGGAGGTTTGAGTGGCTGTTTTCTGAGCTTAGTCAACAGGCCGGCTCTGCCTGCAGCCTAGCTTTTGCTTCCGCTCCCGGCGCCGCCTCCTTCGCTTTGCTTCCGATAACAATCCACGGAGACCCCGCTGGTCTCGCTATCTCGTCCGGAATGTTGTGCATGCGATGGAAATCGCTACAAACCGTCATTTTCTGCTGGAAACCAATGTCCAGTAAGTCCATACGGTTGTAGTGGATATTGAAGTCCAGTACAGACGAACAACACGCAAAAATACACACAAAAAACATAAAAAACGTGCACAGGTAGGGAGAGCTTGTAGCCGCAGCCATTGTAGTAGAATTGTATATAGTAGGGTTTTCCAGAAGAAAAGGTAGAAGTAAAAGCAGAAGTAGAACCAGAAGTAGAAGGCGGAATATGGCGTTTGACCGACAAGATGGCGTCTGTCACAATCTGGATCGGCTGTGACGTCACATGCAAGTGCTCCATAGGAAATCCATTGTTCATGAGGAGCCCAAAGGAAACAGCTCCCCTTAAAAGAGAGTCACTGTTTTTGCCTCCAGATTAAATGTTGAAAATAAAGAATAAAACATATTTTGGAGCTGGGCCTGGTTGTGCAGGACTTTCATTCTTAAATGGAAGAAAAGAAGACTGACTGTATAAAATTCAACTGACTGCTGACGCAAGTACAAAATACCCATATGATATCCTACGTACCGTTTTATGAGAGAAATAATCCCGAATAGAGATCTTGCAGTCACGTGACCGGAAAGTACACAGCCGCCATTTTGTCGGTAAAAAACACAGCTGAATACTGCTGCACTCGTGTACAAAACGGATAAATTTCAACCGACAGACTACACGGCTCATTTTTCTAATGAACAGATAATTAGATATATGTCTAAAATAAACGACCTACAGATTAGTGACCCTTATCGCTTACCAGACGTAGTTTTCACGACCGTGTCAGTGGATATGGAGCTGCCAGAGGTGGAATACCCAGATGTGTATAATTACCTCATAAACTTTCCGTCACTGTTCAGTGGTGAAGCACTGAGTGCTTATAAATCTCTGGACAGTTATCTTTACAGAAATTCAGGATTTGTCAGCTGCCCTCAGATGTGGCGTCTTGTAAACAAGAAAATAACAATCCTCATTGGACGGGTAAGTCACTTAAGTATTGAGTACTAGTGCTGATACTAGATATAGTGGCAATTGAGAATGAGGAATTTATGATTTGATACTTATGAAGTTATCAATCTCTACATGTGACCCCTAAAAGTGTAAAATAATTTTATGTCTAGAGACTACATTGATTGTCACACCACTAAAGACCCAATCCACCCCCCCGCCCCAAGCCTTTTCTCAGGTTCCCACTTCCCGGAATTTTTTATTAGAGCAAGTCATAAACTTATGTTGAGAATAACCACATGGATATACTGAAATAAATACATGGCGAACCTGAGATGAAATGGTCACTGCACAGGCGCCAGTGATCATTCTTTCCAGTCGGTTCCCATGCCTTGTTGGTGTTGTTTGCATCAGCCCGGCCGATAGCAGCAATCCACTTTGCACGCCTGTCAGGGTCCCGTGGCAGCCTATGAAACTTTCTTCCCGATTTCTGACCTCTCCTGTTGTGGCATTTATATGCCATACAACTCTCCGGCATTGTGGCATGGTAATATTTGAAGATTTGGGCGAAAAAAACCCCAAAGTCAGTGTTGGAAAGACGGCGGAAATATGGCGTTTGACCGACAAAATGGCGACTGCTTACAATCTGGAGCGGATGTGACGTCACGTGCAAGATCTCTATTGTAAAAGTCGACTTGATTTTTTCCATCCGGACGATCGCTTGCCGGCACAGCTCAGCTTGCTTTGAAACGTTCGTTTTTGATTCTTTCCAAGCAGCCTGTCCTGCCCTAACTGCCTCCTGCCGCTTCTCAGACGAATGCAGGAAACAATAAACGTTTAAAAACTGCTCGTACTCGTTTGAAGGAGTCTTGTGAATAGCGGTATTTCTGCTATTCACAAATTTGTAAATGCGGTCAAAATCTGGGTCAGCCATTGTTGTTGTATTGAAGAAAGAAAGCATGTAGAGCTAGCTGGCAACACCGATGTGGCGCGAAATTTTTACCATGGCGGCCGCCGATTCACACATTGACGGATCATCATTTTTTTCATTTTTAAAAAGTGTACGCCTGGTCATTAACCCCCTCCCCCCCGCGTACGGTTTGTACGCTCGTGATAATGATGAAAATTATGGATGACCCCTTACTTTCCCAAGGCTAAACTGACTCCAAATATCTTGGGCTATAGAGGATTTCGGCCTACGTCATTGTTTCCATAGCGACAATATTTATGCCGCCATTTTGACGGTCACAAATATGGCGACTACCGGTAGCGATACACTGTTGATCATGATGAAGTCTCATTGTCGAGTATTTTATCCGGCCTAGATGACACCTAGAAAACACCTTCACTATCCAGCGACGTAGGGCATTTACAGGGCGAGCAGAGGGAGAGGTATTTGCAAAAATTGAGGTTAGCAGGCTTAGAGAACGACGTTTACCTGCTTCCACCAGGATTGTTCACTGACGTACGGAAGTACACGAAGCCCTCGTCTTTACCTGACTTCGGCCCACATGATCTGTATACCTATGTCGTTAAAAACCAGGCTGGGTAACATGCCTACATCAGCGGGTCGTCCCTGGAGCCGGTGGTCGCCATCTTATTACAGCTAAGGTTTGTTCACGTTTTCATTTACTTTCGGTCCTCAGGATAAACAAAATGTTATTAAATGTCACTGAAATAACTTCTTAGTCTGTTGAGACATGGCCCGTTATAAATTTGCTGTTACCAGGCAATGACCAAGAACTGTATTATTAGGGTCGGTGTAGTTGTAGCAGTGCACTAGCAGCTAGCTGTTAGCACTAGCTAATGTCAACAACATAGTAGCTGGTATGTTACTATAGCAATGTTTACGTTCAGTCATTTGGATGACTGTTAAAACCTTTCAGTCTCAAGTTTTTCCTTTACTGTATTTACTAGTTTACTGAGCTAGCGCGCTCGGGCAGGCTGGGAGTGAGCGCGCTAGCTCGGGCAGGCTGGGAGCGAGCGCGCTAGCTCAGTAAACTAGTAAATACAGTAAAGGAAAAACTTGAGACTGAAAGGTTTTAACAGTCATCCAAATGACTGAACGTAAACATTGCTACAGTAACATACCAGCTACTATGTTGTTGACATTAGCTAGCTTGACCTTCAAAATGGCGGACACCGGGGCGTCACGTGACCTGTGACGTCACGTCGAAATCCTCTATAGTTAGGAAACAATAGTAGAGTAAGATGACACAACCACTAATAGTGCAACATGAGTACAAGTGACTGATGCAAGAAAATAAACGAAAGGAATTGCACTTCTTTTTTCTGTGCACCATTCTGATAGATTTGTGGCCTGTTTGTAATAAACCTGTCCATACATAGATAATAATATCTCTGAATGTCTCATTTCTGCCGTCACACTGCCTGAACCTTTGTAAAAGTCGAAGTGTCAATATGAAATGTAGACAAGCACACAGTGTGCATTATCCTTGAGACAAAACCAGATGTGACAGGATCATTGCTTATTTTTACTGCCTTGGCTCATGGAATCAGACAGGACAAACACGACTTAAAAAAAAAAAAAAATTCATGGTTCACATTGGCCCGTATCTCATTGTCACTGTAAAAGTAAAATTAAAGTCTAAAATATTCATGACATTTAGGATTTGTCACTGAAATACACCCTGAAATGATAATGATGATGATGATGTGTGTGTATCGTGTGGTGCTTTTTTCAGATTTCATCCCAAATCTTTTTCTTAACTGTTTTTTTTTAAGAAGCATCTGAATTCATTTGAATATACACAAATGTTTGAGTCCATTCAAAAGATGTTTTTGAATTTAACCCTTGAGCCCAGCTTACAGCTCTACACTACACATCCATCCATTATCTGTAACCACTTATCCTGTGCAGGGTCACAGGCAAGCTGGAGCCTATCCCAGCTGACTACGGGCGAAAGGCGGGGTACACCCTGGACAAGTCGCCAGGTCATCACAGGGCTGACACATAGACACAGACAACCATTCACACTCACATTCACACCTACGGTCAATTTAGAGTCACCAGTTAACCTAACCTGCATGTCTTTGGACTGTGGGGGAAACCGGAGCACCCGGAGGAAACCCACGCGGACACGGGGAGAACATGCAAACTCCACACAGAAAGGCCCTCGCCGGCCACGGGGCTCGAACCCAGAACCTTCTCGCTGTGAGGCGACAGCGCTAACCACTACACCACCGTCCCGCCCATAATAATAATAATAATAATTATTATTATTATTATTATTATTCCTGGTGTCACATATCACGTTTCCATTTGTTCCAGCAAAGGAACCCATCAGCTAAAGGTCTTTATGTTATTCCTCCAGCGTGCCTGACCCAGCCTGTCTGAGCTTGTGCAAGCACTCAGCAAAAACAACATCCCTAGGCCTGGTAATTAGCCGCAATCAGAGAAAAGTCTGTGCATGGAGTGAAACTGCACTAACGATAGTCATCACTCAGTCTTCACTCTGTGTCTCTAAACCATGAGGAAATTATAGTCTTGGTGACCTGGATGTGACCGGGTAGCTCATGTGTGTAATTTAGCACTAAACATATCAGCTGTAAGAAATAACGAGACATTCAGTCACAACTTCCTAAACTCTACACATGGTCAGGTTAAGAAAAACATTTTTCTTTGCGTCTTTTTTTTTTCCTTCCTGAAAAAAGCCATTGTTCTTAAGAAACTTTTCTTATTATAGTGATGATATGGACTGTTTAAAACAACAAACCAGATTAGATCAGTTCGGAACTGTTGATGAACCAAATAGCCTCTTCCTCTTAGTTTAGTCACTAACACCTGAAGCACAAGAAACAACCTCAACCACCACGACTTCAGCCTTTAAAGGGATCATCCAGAAGATTTATTCTCAAGCTTATTTTAAGTAAAAGTAGTCGCAGATGTCAAAAATCAGACTTTCGTTTTCAGAGACCAAATAGTGTTTGAGAAAAATGAATTTTCTTTAAAATGCCAGATGTGCTTCTTGCGGTGGTGATGTATGCAACAATTGCTGTGTTCACACTTATACCGGGACGAAAGTGGTATAACTGTATCGATACAAAGTATACCGGTACAGTTTAGTGTATCTGTCCACACTAGCGAGAAATGTTTGCGGTTTTCTTTCACGGTAGTTGAAATGCGCGTGCGCGAAATGTTTCCGTGGTTACCGAGTAACTTCCTTCCGAGAATATGGCGGATGAAACAACGTGTGTGTGCTTTTTATTGTCAATGTACAGTCTGTATTTCTGGTGGTCGTTTATTCAGTCGAATCGTATAAAACGCGCGAGGCAGTTGAGAAAGAAACAAAGAAAACGAATCTCCCTTTCTCCCCCCCACTTTCTCCCTCTTTCCTTCTCTTCCCCTCCCTTTCTCTCCCTTTTCCCCTCTTCCTCCTTTTTTCCTCCCTCTTTCCCCTTCCTTTCTCTCCCTTTTCCCCTCTTCCTCCTTTCTTCCTACCTCTTTCCCCCTCCCTCCCTCCTCCCCCCTTTCTTTGCTCCATGTAGCTCCACGGTCGTTTCGTTTTCGCATGCACATTATATTTGTATCGATACAGAGCCGCTTCATCTGTCCACACTACAGCGAAGCGCTACAGTACCGATACTGTACCGGTACGAAACCCATACATTTGTAGGTTTCGTACCGAGACAGTTATACCGCTACAGTACCGGTATAGTTGCTAGTGTGGACAGGTGTTGCGGTACGAAAGTAGTATCGTATCGGTACAAAATCCCTAGTGTGGACAGGGTAACTGTCAGGCAGTGGTTGCTTGAAGCAACTCAGCTGTTTACAAGTATACTACAACTCTGCTATTTTTACAAGTACTTTACCGAATTTATCAGTTTTTAAATAAGTATGTCTTGTTGTGTAGCATATAAATGCCACAATGATGCTAAAAAGAAAGCACAAGCTGGAACTCGACTGCATTTCCACAGAGAACATGCAAAGTGTGCTTGCTCTGCTGGAACAGAGGGTCATCGACAGAAAGTGGATCGGAGATGAGACCTCACGCCGCAATTTTTTTTTCACATGATCTACAGAAAGTGTGTGGCAAAGTGTGTGAAGTGTGTATGGCTGCGTGTTCTTAAAGCTCTGTTTAAAATGGCTCAACTCGCAATGCAACATAACACTTCATGCTCTTTTTTTTTACATGATCTACAGCTGGTTCTGGGTAGATTAACAGAGACAGTGGCATGGTTTGAAACAGAGATTTTAGAGCATGAAGTGTAACATGACACTAAGTTTTTCCTCCTGAAACTCCATTCATTTGAATGAGGGGGAAAATGAATGGAAGTGAATGGGAGGGAAAAGGGATGAGCGAAAAGATGAGTGCAGGTCAGAACCGATTGTATGTATGTGTCGGAGGAGTTGGCCTGAGGTATCAAATGAAGTCTGATGGGTCTCCGATGAAGTGTTTCCGAGCAGGACAGTTTGATTTGTGAGCCCCATTCATTCTCTATGATAAAAAAACAAGAATGAGAAAATGGGTGCGTCTATCCAAAAGCTGTTTACAAACACGCTACACCACTTGAAGTTGTAGATCATGTTTAAAAATAAAAATAATAATAATAAAAAAGATTTCAGAGCACAAAGTGTCATGTTGCGCTGCAGGCTGAGCCATTTTAACCCTTTGGGGTCGAGAGCTTCTCCAGGTTTAGAGGCAGGTTTAGAATGAGTTAGTCATGTATTTAGGTAAATATATTTGTGAGTTTTTATCATACAAGCGTGATACACATATTGACAGAAGACGTATTTCTTGAAACAGTATAAATCTTTAGTGCACTCGTGTGACCATCAAAAGCAGATGAGTCTTCAGTGACTATACAGCGCCAGTCAAAAGTTTATACACCCCTACTCATGCATAGGTTTTTCTGTATTCTAGCCCCCCACTGTAACCCTAGCTGTATAGGTGAGAGGCTGAGGGCTATTGAAATGTAGATCGGTGCCACCCAGTTGCATGGTGTGGGAAGGACTTAAATATGTCAAGTGGAAGAACAAAAATGTGAGTCACACAACACAGGCTGTGTTAGAGGGATACTTTGCTGCTGTTAGGTTTTGTTGCGGTCGAAAACAAAAATGGTCCCAGGGAATTAAACAGCTTTCAAGCTGTGAAGTTACATTTCCATTCAAGTTGACCAAAATACACATCTCTATCAGTCATGCTATATCAGAGAGAGTTGGCCCTGCCAATGATCATGTCAAGGTGTTAATTGGTGAGTAGTGCCAGTGTTGTTGTCCCGGAGGGTATGACAAGAAAAGAAAGGCTGCAGCTTCTTGTCCTAAAATTGAACAAATAACCATCTGATAATTAGCTTAACCCTCCAACCACTGATCCACCACTGGCTCAACCGCCCTTGCACTGGACTCTTTTTTTTTTATATCCATACATGAAAAATGAATAATGTCAAGTAGGCTGGGTGTTTCCTTAAATAACTGTAGGCACATTATGTAAACAGATGGCCGAGTTGCTGAGCTATGAACATACATGGGCAGTTCTCAGGCTCTTGTGACAGATTCTGGATATTGTCAGTCCACCAGAGTTTCATACTAGATGCTCAGATTATGGATTTTGAGCTGCAAAGTCATCCTCAGTCAAAAGGGATTAATGATCCAAAAGTGGAGTCTGGTCCATTAACACAAGAACTTATTGCCATGTTTGTGTTCAGCAAACAAGCAAGTTATTCAAACCAAGAAGTACACTCAAAAGAAGTGTTAGGGGTGCTGGAGTTTGGATCCAGAAGCAGAACACATACACAGACAGTAATCCAATAAATAAGGTGGGTTTAATCCAGGGAAAGGGCATGGCAAAAAGGTAAACAAACTGGACGATGAAACCATAGCAAAAATAGTCCAGGTAAAAAAGGAGGCAAAAACTTGACAAAAAATGAGGCAGGCAAGGACAAGAAAAACGCTAGTGCAAAAAAACATGAACAAGAAAAACGTTAGTGCAAAAAACCATGAACAGGAAAAACGCTAGAGAGAAAAACCATAAAAAGCATACGAGGCACAGAAATGGCGAGAGTAAACAAACGAGACGTTCTGGCAAAGTCTGTTTCTGAGAACGGTGTTTATAAAGGCAGCGTTGAAAACCAGGAAGTGAATTCAGGTGAGCGCTCGCTGAACGGGGAAGCAGGCAGGATGGAATTCCGGTCCCGGATCTGGATCGGCGTTGACGCGGGAGATACGCAAGCTCTGGAGCGGATGTCCGGGGCGGAGCATGACAAGAAGTGGATATAGAAACCACTCAATGGGATTAGATCCTTACACGCTAACAAAGAAGGATTTTTCCTACGAGTTGGAAAATTATCCATCTGTTGAGTTCCCTGACATCTCAAACTACCTGGTGCTGCAGACATCATTCTACATGGACACTCAGATGAAACCTGGAAGAGCATGGAGAAGTACAACTTTTTATATGTGGCTGGGTTAAAGATCTGGGGATCAGGACACTACAAGATAGACGGTGGTAGACAGATGTAAGTGCAGGAAGAGTGTTTATTAGCAGGCGTGATATTTACAAAAACGAAAGCAAAAACAGAAAGCAGAATCATAAAGCAGAGTATTTAAACAGCGTCATAAACATGTCTATTAACAAAGATGATAATGATAATACTTTGCACAGCATCCATATCTGCATGTGCTGATTGCGCTCAAATCAGTATCAGTTGTTTCCCATAACGACTGGGTCCCAAGCACATGCACAACATGCTCCGTGAGCGAGCGCGGCTGCACAAGCTGCGCCAGACTCAAGGACGCGAAGGTGTGACAGTCGAGTGTTTGCATGCTGTGTGACCACAACTTTCAGCTCACATGTATATCGCCATGCATCGCAGCCAAAATGCCGCATTTTCATCGATTATCCATCGCAAAGCATCGCGAGCTGTAGTGTGGCCACAGCTTAATGAGGCGGCTGTGACATCAGATGCAACCCAGCAATTGTACCCTACTACAAGTAAAAATTAGCTTCAACTTGGAAAAAAAAAATCATGGCCCACTAGAGGGTGCTTCTAGAACCACTAGAGGGCCCAGTGGTTGAGAAATACTGCTCTAGAACCAGCCTCAATCCAACACAGTCGTGGATGATGTTAAAAGTGGTAAATGTATCCCATAGGGGTGCTACTGAGGTGATTATTCGTCGATAGTTAGGGGACCAGCCAGCGAAAACGGTGCAAAATACCACACACTTTTCAACACTGCTTATATGCATTCTGTAAACAGAGCATCTGGTAGAAAAATCCCATGGCATGACACATACAGAAAGGCTCTCACAGGCTGCTCTAGAAACCACAGATTTGAACAAATAATCATTCAACAACTCATACATGGGGTGGCACGGTAGTGTAGTGGTTAGCGCTGTCGCCTCACAGCAAGAAGGTCCTGGGTTCGAGCCCCATGGCCGGCGAGGGCCTTTCTGTGCGGAGTTTGCATGTTCTCCCCGTGTCCGCGTGGGTTTCCTCCGGGTGCTCCGGTTTCCCCCACAGTCCAAAGACATGCAGGTTAGGTTAACTGGTGACTCTAAATTGAGCGTAGGTGTGAATGTGAGTGTGAATGGTTGTCTGTGTCTATGTGTCAGCCCTGTGATGACCTGGCGACTTGTCCAGGGTGTACCCCGCCTTTCGCCCATAGTCAGCTGGGATAGGCTCCAGCTTGCCTGCAACCCTGTAGAAGTCAAGTTTATTTGTATAGCGTTTTTAACAATAAACATTGTCGCAAAGCAGCTTTACAGAATTTGAATGACTTAAAACATGAGCTAATTTTATCCTTAATCTATCCCCAATGAGCAAGCCTGTGGCGACGGTGGCAAGGAAAAACTCCCTCAGACGACATGAGGAAGAAACCTCGAGAGGAACCAGACTCAAAAGGGAACCCATCCTCATTTGGGCAACAACAGACAGCCTGACTATAATATTAACAGTTTTAACATGAGGACAGTTTCATTGATGTTATAAACTCTTCATTGATGGAAACTTGAGTGCAAAACTGTTCATGATAACTGCAGTCCTAAAGTTAGCAAGACAACTGTAGTCCTCAGCCATAAAAGCATTACTGTAATGGTGATGATACACGGGGCAACTTTTTGGGCAATGTTGCCGAGCAATGTTGCTGGGCAATTGCGTTTTGACTCTTTTCTATTGAGATTGGGCAACATTGTTTCTTTCTGAATGGTTTTGATAATCTCTGGCAACTTTTTGAGATAAGCCAATCCGAACGCGAGTATCGAGTCATGTGACCTCCGGTGAAGTTCGGATCAGAAATTTCAACCAAATATGGCGGCCGCTCAGTGTCAGTGGAGTGAAGAGATGGAGAGACTCCTCATCTGTTTTTACACTGGTAAGTTGTTATTTTAATATTCTATATGGAGGAATTTACCTCACCAAAGCTCTAAAAAACAACAGACAGCTTGATTAAATGGTCACAGCAAAAATTAAGACATCGATTTTTTTTAGCTAACTGTAAACTGCCGTTGCTAACTGTTGTTGCCCATTGTTAGTTGCCCTGAAAAGTTGCCCTGTGTCTCACCTAGTTGCCCGTTGCCAGCAACATTGCTCGGCAACATTGCCCAAAAAGTTGCCCCGTGTATCATCACCATAAGAGTCCAGAGCATCCTCCAGGTATAACCCTCAACTGTCCTCATGGGGCCGTCCTTCACAGGAGTGATGCGATAAAACTCCGACCAGACACAGGGCATCAGGATGGATCAAGCAGGTCCGAGGGGCAGAAGAGGCCAGCATCTCAATCCCAGGATCAACATGTAACACTCAGAGGGACAGATTGGGGGGGGGGGGGGGGGGGGGATAAAACAGGATAGAACAGGATAAAGCGGCTAGAGATAATGAGATGAGATGAGATGAGATGAGATGAGATGAGATGAGAAGAGAACTCATACATATTTCTCAGAATGATCCTGTTTCTGAAAAGTTCCTCCACTCTTCCAGGTCAAAGGTCTCAATGTGTGTACAGTAACAGTTCAGCAGGAGGTGTAAGAAGGAGGAGTCATGTCTTGTGGGAGGACACAAAGACCATCCACATACCGTAAATGTTCAATAGAAATGCTGACAATAGCATGCTATGCACAGTATATCTCCCTGAGGACAGCTGCCTTTTGTCTGTGGCTTTTTGCGTGGCCCCCCTGCGAGGACAAGCAGCTAGATGGGGGACATTGAGATGCTAAGCAGTACTAGCAGAGACAGCCTAGTCCAAGAGACACATGTGGACAATACTGATGTGTTTATTCTTTGCTGAGAAAGAAAAAAAATCCCAGTGGATGGTAAACTATACCTGAAACACCTGCAACTATTTTCTGTTAGTCTTTCTTTTTTCTGATTTTGTGCTGATAACAGATGCTGAATAAATGCTCATACATCCACCGGTGCATGGGCCACAATGCTTTCAATGAAATCTAAATTGGAAGCACATGCAAATTATTTTGCTTGAGGAAACCTGAGTCCAGGAAGTGACAAAAAAGAAGATGCATGATAACGAGAAAACTTATTATTTTTTTTCCTGCATATCATACAGTAGAAGTAGCATCCTAGACCATTAACCATAATTCCAGCCAAACTGTAAAACCAGAAAATCCAAAATGATATTAATCCAACACTTAGCTCCACTTCACTAATCTGATCGGACAAGCAGCATTCCAAGAGTGCGTATATTTAGTATGGGATGTTTCACTGTGTGTATCCTTCTGCTCATCCATGCTTGCCACATACTGTAAAATCCTAATTCTCACAACAGTTTACTGAAATCATTAGTAAAGCAGAGTTAGTGACATGACCAGTGGATATATTTTTTTGAATGATACGTTTTTTGACACATGCACATCTCATCTCATTATCTCTAGCCGCTTTATCCTGTTCTACAGGGTCGCAGGCAAGCTGGAGCCTATCCCAGCTGACTACGGGCGAAAGGCGGGGTACACCCTGGACAAGTCGCCAGGTCATCGCAGGGCTGACACATAGACACAGACAACCATTCACACTCACATTCACACCTACGGTCAATTTAGAGTCACCAGTTAACCTAACCTGCATGTCTTTGGACTGTGGGGGAAACCGGAGCACCCGGAGGAAACCCACGCGGACACGGGGAGAACATGCAAACTCCACACAGAAAGGCCCTCGCCGGCCACGGGGCTCGAACCCGGACCTTCTTGCTGTGAGGCGACAGCACTAACCACTACACCACCGTGCCGCCCTTACACATGAACATAACTTTTGAAATATTAAAGCTCGTCAGATGTAGATGAAAAAGTGAAGCCAATTTTATGGGATGCACCTTTCAATGCGGGAAGGTACAAATCAATGTGTGTCCACTGAACAACAAGCGAGCAAGATAGCTAGCTGATAGGCTATCAGTGATCGTGGCTTCTTTTCCATTAGCAAAGAAAAAAATGACCATCCTGTTTCCAGGACGTCAGTGAATAGAACTGTTTATAAAAGTGAGATTGCACTTGCAATCATGTGGTTATACTGAATATCAGCACAACAGTGCTTAGCACTCATCCTGTGGGCTCATGCCTACAGCCAAATCAAAACCGTGCCTATATTCAGTATGACTGCATGCTTGCCCATGCAATATTGCTTAAGTATTATCCATACAGGCCACTTTTTCCATGGAAGAAAAACATGTATTCTATTCCCTTCTAGTGGGTTTACTGATGGCATGCAATATTGTTAGCATATCGCTTATCCCCCGTGTATTACGCCACTCTCCCCAATGGAGAATGAGCATGCAATATTGTTAGAATATTGCACGTTGTCAACACAACACCACGTCACACGTCGAAGCTCATGCGAAGATCTAATGACAAAACTTTTCTGCTGCGCATGCGCAGAATCATTTCTTTGTCAGCCGGGAAAGAGAGAAGACGAGGCTAATACAGTGCTAAGTTTAAGCACTAAATAAATAAACTGAAACTAAAGATGCACTGAACACCTGAAAGGTGACCAAAACTTCATTATATATTCTTCACGCATATTTATAAGAGAAAAACAAACCAACAAACATCGAGAAACTGGAAAAGAGACACGTCGGAGATGTAAAACTTCCACGCTAGCGAGTGACTGTGACAGTTTAAATAAAATGGCCGTGAGGTTTGCTTCATTAAAAGCGGAAGATTTTTGATTGAATTTTGGCTGCCAGGTCGCGCCGTTGTATGAAGCTGACGATGTTGATTTTAAAAGTAACTAAGTAAATTACAAAGGGAAAATAATAATAATAATAATCAGTTTGACTATGCTAGCATTGGTCTTTTCTAACACGACAACAGTGAGAAGGTAACTGTACTGCTGCGGACTAACAGCACTGAGTTGCAGGTAAGCTCACGTTGGCCTTTGTTAACACTACTGCTACGCCCAGTGGAAGCCAACTGGAATGCCGCGCTAACAGCACCGAGTCGCCAGTAAGCTCGTGTTGGTCTTCGAGAATGCGGATATGAAAAAAATGTATGATAATAATAATAATGGCGGCACGGTGGTGTAGTGGTTAGCACTGTCGCCTCACAGCAAGAAGGTCCGGGTTCGAGCCCCGTGGCCGGCGAGGGCCTTTCTGTGCGGAGTTTGCATGTTCTCCCCGTGTCCGCGTGGGCTTCCTCCAGGTGCTCCGGTTTCCCCCCACAGTCCAAAGACATGCAGGTTAGGTTAACTGGTGACTCTAATGCCGCTTTTCCACTACAAACACGGCTGAGCCGTGCCGTGCTGAGCCGAGCTGAGTCGAGCTGAGCGGGGCTATTGAAGTTGCATTTCGACTACAACCGCGCTGAACCGTGCTGGCTGGAAGTGGGTGGACACATTGGGTGGAGTTAGCAAAAGTGGGTGGACGTCACATGATGTCGTTAAGCAGCGCAAACAGTGACATCAGTGACAGTGGCGGAACAAGTCAGAGCCGGGCTGGGGGCGGGGCAAATGACCGGGCCCTTTATTAAAGCTTATCATAACATCATTTTAGGTTACAAAATGTCCGCAACTGCGGTGTTTACCAATTTCAACACTACCGGGTGCAACTATGTTATTTAGTAGTACATCAAGTCCTTCAAACGAACATGTAACTCAGAAACAAAAAACATTAGGATACTGTACATGGCTCATAATAAAACATCAATAGCCTATACTGCGCACATTATTTGAAGGGCATACGAATGAGCGCTCAGAGGTTGCAACGGTGACAGGAAGAGTCAGAAATAAAAGGAGGGCGGTGCAAACCTCACTGAATGCACTGTGTTTACCAATTTCAACACTCCGGGGTGCAACTATGTTAGTTTGTACATTAAGTCCTTCAAACGAACATGTAACTCAAACAAAAAAACATTAGGCGACATACTGTACATGGCTCATAATAAAACATCAATAGCCTACTGCGCGCATTATTTGAAGGGCATACGACGAGCCTTGCGCTCCGCGAACTCGTCCACGATGCTCTGTATGTCACTGATTCAGTGATCTTTTAAGCGGTAGTCTCACGACCCGGATAGTAAACAATAAACATGGAGGACATGGAGTCGTTAGTGTTGCTGGTCTTGGTGCTGTGGCTTGTTGTCACCGACAACGCCAACAGATACTGGCAAGAGCGTATAGATGAGGCGAGGCGCATAAGGCTTCAGAAATTCTCGTAATTCGTAATTCTTCTTCTTCCAGGTTTGCGGTGTTGACAGATCCCAGCGTGCTCGCGGGGCGTGTGTGGGCATGTGAGGACACGCCTCCTCACCAATCAGTGCACAGGGGAGTGTCTGCTCACGCCCCCAGACTCACTCGGCACGGTTTGGCTCGCTTCAGCCCCACTCCAAAACGGTGCGAGTTTTAGGGGCTAAGCAGGGCTGAAACGAGCTGAGTCGTGCTGGTTTTTGGTAGTCGAAACACGAGCCGTGTCGGGCTGAAGTGAGCTGAAGCGAGCTGAAGTGAGCTGAAAAAGGGTAGTGGAAAAGGGCCATAAATTGACCGTAGGTGTGAATGTGAGTGTGAATGGTTGTCTGTGTCTATGTGTCAGCCCTGTGATGACCTGGTGACTTGTCCAGGGTGTACCCCGCCTTTCGCCCGTAGTCAGCTGGGATAGGCTCCAGCTCGCCTGCGACCCTGTAGAACAGGATAAAGCGGCTAGAGATAATGAGATGAGATGAGATATTGGCTAGCTTTTTCTCATGGTATATCAGATACATTCCGTTCAGCTCCTCGTCTTCGAATTGTTCAATATCATGCTACCGTAGCTGAATGGAATATATTTGATATACCACTCAAAGCCAGCCAATATTATTTAATTACAACACTCAAATCTACACTCTGATACACTATGAAAATGATCATCTTGCTCTTTCTCTGCAGTGAAAGAAGTGACATAGTGCTGAGGAAAGAGAAACCTGCTCATCTGTGCACTGTGGATCTCTTCCAGTGAATACACAGTATATGTTAAGTGAGGCTCACTATCCTTTATACAGCAAGCTCCGATATCAGATACGTTTTGCTCCTAACGACAGACATTCAGAATCCTATCATTAGTAACACAACAGTGCAGCAAGTCCAAGGCAGCAAGTCCAAGGCTACATCCACACGACAACGGCAACGAGATTTTATTAAAAAAAATATCGCGCCCACATGGGCAACGGATCAGTAAAATATCAGGTACATATGGCAACGCAACGCTTGCTGAAAACGACACAATACACATGCCACACCTCTACGTGCGCTGTAAGACGGTCCCATCAGAGACACCAGAACAATAGAAGAAGTAGGACGCATGCGCATAAACCCCTTCTTCTACCTGGCGTGAAGCACTCACAGTAACAAACACACAACAACAAGAAGAAGATGGCTGCGACTACGCGAGGAAATCGTGCCTTCTGTGTGTACAAATTAGTTTTATTAGTGTGCATAGTTTTATATAACTTAATTTTCTTATTGTGTGTGAACATTTTAAAAAGCATTTTTATATAATTTATATAACTTTTTATATTGTGTGTGAACATTTTGAAAAGCAGTCTTATCCAATAAAAAAAAGAAATTCAAGAAATGGTTCAGTTACTTGTTTATTTAAAAGAAAAGCTGTATACAAAAGCGAATGCAATGCAGTGGTTCATACAAAACAGCGAGAGTGCTGCTTGTTCTAGTCATGTGGTTGTGACGTCATCGTAAACAAATCCGTTCTACTCATCCAGACGACTTCGCAACGGCGCCGTTGCCAGATTTTTCCACTCTGGAACCCGTTCTCAAAAAATATCGTTTTGGGGCACCCAAAACGCCGGTGCCGTGTGGACGCCAGGCCGAAACGATAAACAATTTTATCAGATTCACCTGAATCCGTTGCCGTGTGGACAGCCTCCAAGTCATTAAAGAAAATTTCGAGTCGAGTCCGAGAACAAGACTCCAACTGCACCATTTGACGGTGGCTGTTGCTGCCTTTATGTGAAAGCGTCTCTGCTACTGTATTGGACTAACGTTACTGCTCGACTGCCCCATTTTAGTTAATAGGCTACAGATAAAAAGCTCGTTCATCGCTCAGCAAGCCCCGCCCACTGTCAACAGGGCAAATAACATGAGAGAGTGTTAACACTAGCTAGTTCAGCACTCAGCAAGCAAGCCCTGCTATCAACAGAGCAATGGACATAGTGTGTCACTTCCTTCTCTGGGTGGAGTCTTGCCAAATGACGATTGAAGTTCGAGGTTGTCCCCATCGTCTCCTCGATAGTTCTTCTACATACAGTATGGAACACATAGCAGTGCATTTTTTCTCACTGCACGAGAAGTCTGTATAAGCAAAGCGGACAATCCTAAGGGCGTCTCTCCAGGCATTAACATTAGTTTGTTCCTAAACATGATGTATGAACAGGTGAATGTGCATTCTCTTGCACAAAATTAGTATAAAAATTAATGGATATATAAATATCTTATGTCAAATTATTATGGCATGTTACAAAAAATAAAGAAAAAATCAGAGTCCTCGTATCCAATTTACAAGTCCGAATGCAGTTAATGTACAAGTCCAAGTCATCAGTGCTCAAGTCCAAGTCGAGTCACGAGTCTTTAAAATTAGGGCAAAAGTCGGACTCAAGTACTACAAGCCTGTGGTATTGCATTTAATTTTCTTTGTCGGTGAGGAAACTGCTTCCCTGACAATGCCCAGTGCAATGCAGAAACACAAACCTGCTTTGTCAATTAACCCTATATCATCACAGATGTATGAGCTGAAATGCTTTGTAAATCTTTAAAAAAAAAAAAAGGATTCTTAAATTAGATCCAGCATTCATCTTTTAGGACTTTCTCTGAGATCAGCCAGGAGTTACTTTTAATGTTAAGATGTTTTATACCATCTGGCACTTGCGTCCCAAAATGAGACCTGGTGCAGGATTCAGTGGGGCACACTTGAACAGTAGCCTGGCAAGCCAGACTAAATGTGAATATTTAGTCTGGCCTCGATCCGTAGACATTTCCGAAGCGGGTAGGAGGAACAAACCGCTGTCTTTCAAACTGTCTCTGTGCGTATAGGCCAACGCTCTGACCAATCAGCGCAACAGTGACTGTGACGTAGTCAGAGCGACAGAAAGCAGTGGGGGAGACCTTGAAATTAAATAATTTTTCAAAATGCGTATTAATTAATAAACAGGTTCTAGATATTAAGAAGTTTGGAGATAATGACCACAAGTTTGGAGTCTGTACCACATACACATTTTTTTCCAAGTGTTTTTCAAGGGTTTGCTTAAACTGTTTGAGAGTTTTTATTTAGTGGTGTTTGGTGAATTAATTTCCCTTGAATTTAAAATAACGGGAAAATAAGAAATAATCAAAAAGTAATGTTTCAAAGCTGTTTATTAATTCTTCGTACTGCACAAACTAGCCCCATCCTTTTGGCTACGAGCGGAGCCAGCTGGTAGATCAGACTTTTGCCATAGCCGGTCGGCAAAACAGCGAAAACGTCCTTCTTGAAAAGGAATGAGCGGAGAGCCTCTTCCTGCTCATGTTTCAACGAAAACTCCAAGTCTAATTCTTCTAAAACTGATTCCAAAGCGGAGTCAAACGCGCGCTGTTCACTAGCGGTAGCCATCTTTCCTGCTGTGCTTTCTCCAGCGTCGCGCAGCTTTGTCGTCACTCCTGCAAAAGCCCGCCCAAAGAATCCAAACAAAAACCTTGCGTTGTGATTGGCGGGCACGATTTGATGCCCGGGGTGTTTTTGTTTATATGGTGCGAGGCTAGACCCACTCGCTAGGCAAAAAATATTTTTGGCCGCTAGGCGGTTGGGTCTAGTTTACTAGGCTACTTGAACAGAGAAGAGACACCACTGTGAACTGCAGCAGAGCTCCTCACTGAGACACTGGTGTGTGTGTGTGTGTGTGTGTGTGTGTGTGTGTGTGTGTGTGTGTGTGTGTGTGTGTGTGAGAGAGAGAGAGAATGATAGAATGCTAAATGAATGCTGTGGCCCAATAAACATGTCCTGTAGAGTGAAGACCCCAGAGGGTCTGCATTCCTGCTTTGACATATAATAACACAATATACAAGACATGCTAAATAACATATGATCCCCATCTGAAAGCACTGGAACGGCAAGGACAATTCTTTTACTTTTGTTTTCACTGAAGACGTTTGGTTTTGAGATCAAAAGACGAATATGGGACGATCAGAATTTCCATCCATCCATCATCTGTAGCCTTATCCTGTACAGGGTCGCAGCCAAGCTGGAGCCTATCCCAGCTGACTATGGGCGAGAGGCGGGGTCCACCCTGGACAAGTCACCAGATCATCGCAGGGCTGACACATAGACACAGACAACCATTCACACTCACATTCACACCTACGGTCAATGTAGAGCCACCAATCAAACTAACCTGCATGTGGACTGTGGGGCGAAACCAGAGCACCCGGAGGAAACTCACGCAGACACGGGGAGAACATGCAAACTCCACACAGAAAGGCCTCCATCGGCCACTGGACTCAAACCCAGGACCTTCTTGGTGTGAGGCAACAGTGCTAACCACTACACCACCGTGCCAACCCGATCAGAATTTCAGCTTTCACAATTTGGAATGTAGTAAAGAAAGAAACCATTGGTGGGACCAGACATGGAACATGTCAGCCAAGGGAAACAACAGTAGTTGATGACAGAAACATTGTGAGAGCTGTGAAGAAAAACCTAAAAACAATAGCCAGTGACATCACCAACAACCTCCACAGGGCAGGGGTGAAGGGATCACAATCCACCATTCAATGAAGACTTCAAGAGTAGAAATATACAGGCCAAACCACAAGACGCAAACCACTCACCCACAGTAAGAAGGCCAGATTGGAATTTGCAAAGAAATACAGAGGTGAGCCACAAAAGTTCTGGAACCACGATAAACCTCTACCAAAGTGATGAAAGGCCAAAGTGTGAGAAAGAAAGGATCCAGAATATAGAAGCTCATCAGTCAAGCCTGGTGGAGGTAGTACCATGGCTTGGGCTTGCATGGCTGCTTCTGTAAAAGGCTCCTTAATCTTTATTGATGATGTAACTCATGATGGCAGTAGCAGAACAAATTAAGAAGTCTACAGAAACTTTTACAGAGAAATGCATCCAATCTAATTGGTGGGATCTTCATCATGCAGCAAGAAAAGGACTCAAAACACACTGCCAACACAGCAAAGGACTTCATGAGGGGGAAAAGGAAGGTTTAGTTTGGCCAAGTCAATCACCAGACCTTAACCCAATTGCTGTACAAAGAAAAATGCAACAGTTTGGTGATGTCATTGGGTCACCAGATTGATGCAGTCATTCTAAGCAAGGGATATTCAACCAAATATAATAGTGTTATTGACTTTAATTTGCATTAAAATTAATTTACGTTAAGACTATCTATTCCCATACTTCTGATTACCTCAAAATTGGGTGGTCAGCCGCCAAATGTGCCATGTTTTAAGTTCTTTAACACATTTAACACATCTAGGCTGTTGCCTCACAGCAAGAAGGTTCTGGGTTCGAGCCCAGTGGCTGATGGGGGCCTTTCTCTGTGGAGTTTGCATGTTCTCCCCATGTCAGTGTGGGTTTCCTCTGGGTGCTCCGGTTTCCCCCACACTCCAGAGGCATGCAGGTTAGGCTAACTGGCAGCTCTAAATTGACCGTAGGTGTGAATGTGACTGTGAATGGTTGTTTGTCTCTATGTGTCAACCCTGCGATGACCTGGCAATTTGTCCAGGGTATACCCCGCCTCTCACCAATAGTCAGCTGGGATGGGCTCCAGCTTGCCCACGACCCTGCACAGAATAAAGCGGTTACGGATAATAGATGGATGGATAGATGTAAACATCAGGAAATGAAAGCTGACATTCTGATCTATCGTGTTCATTATTTGATCTCAAACCCAAATGTTTTCAATGTGTAGTGAAAAGAATAGAACTGGCATTGGTGTTCCAATACTTTTGGAAGGCTTATCTTGCTTGTGAACAAACACAAGATATTTAATGTTCCAACTGATGATCATAATTATTTTTTGTAACTATACACTCATTCTGAATTTGATGCCTGCAATATGTTCCAATAAAGTTGGGACAGGGTTTACCACCGTGTTCCACCACCTTTTCTTTTAACAACACTCAGTAAGCATTTGGGAACTGAGGACACTAATTGTTGACGTTTTGCAAGTGAAATTATTTCCCATTCTTGCTTGATATATGACTCAATGGTCTGGGGTCTTCATTGTTATATATTGTGCTTCAATAAAGTGCCACACATTTTCAATAGGAGACAGGTCTGGACTGCAGGCAGGCCAGTTTAGCACCCATACTCTTACTATGAAGTCATGTTGTTGTAACATGTGCAGAATGTGGCTTGGCATTCCCTGAAAAAGACGACATCTGGATGGCAGCATGTGTTGCTCCAAAACTTGTAGGAACCTTCCAGCGTTAATTGTGCCTTCACAGATGTACAAGTTACCCCTGCCATGGGGTAACCATCACAGATGCTGGCTTTTGAACTTTGTAAGAATCTGGACAGTCCTTTTCCTGTTTAGTCTGGAGGACGACGTCCATGATTTTCAAAAACAATTTGAAATATGGACTCATCAGACCACAGCACATTTTACCACTTTACTTCAGTCCATCTCAGATAAGCTCGGGCCCAGAGAATTCAGCTGGGTTTCTGGATGTTGCTGATATATGACTTTTGCTTTGCATTTGTAGATGCAGTGAAGAACTGTGCTTACCATCAATGGTTTTCTGAAGTGTTCCCAAGCCCATGTAGTAATATCCTTTAGACAATCATGTTTGTTTTTAATGCAGAGCCACCTGAGGGATCGAAGGTCACGGGCATTCAGTGTTGGTTTCAGTCTTGCCCTTTACGTGCAGAGATTTTTCTGGATTCTCTGAATCTTTTGATGATATTATGGATTGTTGATGGTGAAATACCTAAATTATTTGCAACTTCCTGTTACCAATTAACCTGTTTACCTGCAGAATGTTCCAAACAGGGTTTTGTTTTTTTCACCATTCCACAACTTTCCCAGTCTTTTTTTTGTCCCTGTTCCAACACTTTTGAAACCTGGTGCAAGCATCAAATTCAGAATGAGCATATACTTTCGAAAAATGATAAAGTTTATCAGTTTGAGCATTAAATATCTTGTCTTTGTATTGTATTGTATTCAACTGAATATATGTTGGGGCGACACGGTGGTGTAGTCGTCAGCACTGTCGCTTCACAGCAAGAAGGTTCTGGGTTCGAGCCCAGTGGCCAACGGGGGCCTTTCTGTGCAGAGTTTGCATGTTCTCCCTGTGTCCGCGTGGGTTTCCTCCAGGTGCTCCGGTTTCCCCCACAGTCCAGAGGCATGCCAGTTTAGGCTAACTGGCAGCTCTAAATTGACCGTAGGTGTGAATGTGAGTGTGAATGGTTGTGTGTCTCTATGTGTCAGCCCCGTGATGACCTGGCGACTTGTCCAGGGTGTACCCCGCCTCTCACCCATATACCCCTTTTCCACCAAATCAGTTCCAGGGCTGGTTCGGGGCCAGTGCTGGTGCTGGTTCACAACTCGTTCAACTTGCGAGCCAGCTGAGAACCAGTTTGCTTTTCCATAGCTCGTGGTGCTAAGGGAAGCCACGTCATTACGTCGCTGTATACGTCAGTTACGTCGCTACGTTTGCATAAACCATGGAGCGAATATCGAAGCAAAAACACAGAAGAAGCAGCAGCAGCAACAACAATAATAATAATAATAATAATAATAATGGATGACTTCACGTTTGTACAGCTGCTGCTTCTCGTCGCTTAAAAATGGCGATCTTTCGCGGTCTTGTTATTGTTGTTGGTCTTAACAACTCCGCCCCCCTGCTGACGTAAGCGGTTCTTTCCTCTGGCCCAGCAGAGAGTTGGTGCTAGCCTGGAACTGTTTTTTCTGGCCCCAGACACAGCTAGTTCTTTGTTAGCCTGGGAAATCCCATGCTGCTTTGCACAATCGTTCCGATCTGAAAAGACAGCATGGAAACTATGGTCTAAAGGCTCGCCTGAGTTAGGGAGCCAATCAGAGAGTGGGGAGGGGTGGAAAGACGGTGATGCGTACTACTCGACAAACGGAAGCTTGTAGTTTATTTGAGACTGTTTACGGATCACATTTAACATGGCGGCGAGCGATACGAACCAAACTTTCGATCAAGCTTTAGACACTGTTCTGAATAGTTTAGAGCGAAAGTTTGTTTTAAAACGGCAGTAATCGTTCGGTGCCATTGTTTTCCTATTTTTGTTTTGCCTTCTCTTTCCTTCTCTTCTTCGTCGCTCTAACTACGTCACCGGGTACAACTACCATGATTGGCCATGGGCCATGATTGGCCATACGCCAAATGATAGACATTCGCAACGTCCAATAAACGGCCGTTGACAATCGTAAACCACACCTCCCCTACGAGAAATTCAATAGGCGGATTCCAGACCATATTTTACTTGTGATATGGTCTGGTGTTAACCAGACTAGTTCTTTGTCAGTGGAAACAGAAAACCCGGTTCCAAACTAAGCACTGGCCCCGAACCAGCCCTGGAACTGCTTTGGTGGAAAAGGGGCAAGAGTCAGCTGGGATAGGCTCCAGCTTGCCTGCAACCCTGCACAGGATAAGTGGTTACAGATAATGGATGGATGGATTATATGTGGAAAAGGATTTTCAAATGATTTCCTTCTGTTTTTATTTGTTTTACACAGCATCCCAACTTTTTTTTTTTTTTTTGCAACTGGGGTTGAATTAAGCTCACTGTATAAATGATAACCTTTTGCCGATTTATCTCACCCATAGTTTTTTTTTTTTTATTTCTGAAATTTCCACCAACAGAACATATTAGGTCCCTGTATCCCACTTTGAGGATGACTACCTGAAAAGGTTTGTTGCGTTGCCCCCTTTCCATGTAAAACCCTACAAAACAGGCTTTCCCGTGCAGAAAAAGTACAACACAGAACTCCTTTATGAACATTTTTTCTAAGAGCGGAAAGTGAATTTCCATGACCAATGCATATGGGGCAAACACAATGATGAATTGCCAGGCTTAGCTATATTGTATTATTCTTAGATGTCATTCTTTTCATGGTTTAAATTTAGATATGGCAAAACAGATATAGAAAGTACACAGAGCTTCATGGTAATGCCAGTACAAACTGCTGCCAGATGCTTGAAAAAAAAAAAAATGGCGTGTTCCACCTTTGAATATAAAACAATGTCTGTACTGAATTATTGTGCAATATAATACAAGGCTAAACACAGATTACAGACTCTTTCAACATGCCCCAAGCACTGAAAATACACCCATGAGAATAGAACTTCAATCCTGACACACAGCATTGAGCTGCACTGTGAGTGAATGTCGCCCCCTGGTGTCAATGGCAACCCATTTTTATCCAATTCATCGCTGATGTCAAATACCATACACCCTGTTGGTCAGTTATTCTCATCTCATTATCTGTAGCCGCTTTATCCTTCTACAGGGTCGCAGGCAAGCTGGAGCCTATCCCAGCTGACTACAGGCGAAAGGCGGGGTACACCCTGGACAAGTCGCCAGGTCATCACAGGGCTGACACATAGACACAGACAACCATTCACACTCACATTCACACCTACGGTCAATTTAGAGTCACCAGTTAACCTAACCTGCATGTCTTTGGACTGTGGGGGAAACCGGAGCACCCGGAGGAAACCCACGCGGACACGGGGAGAACATGCAAACTCCGCACAGAAAGGCCCTCGCCGGCCACGGGGCTCGAACCCGGACCTTCTTGCTGTGAGGCGACAGCGCTAACCACTACACCACCGTGCCGCCTGGTCAGTTATTGCGATTTCAAATTATTTATTATTATCTGTTAGGTGGATAACCACAATAGGTGGGAAATACACAATACATTGATTAAACAGTCACATTTAACAAGTCTAATTAAGCCAGGAAGCCATGGCCTAATGCATTAATGGCCAAACAGATTTGAACATAAACCTCTACGTGTCTTTTGTAACTCATGACCGGTCTAGGGCCCAAAACCCGAAATTAATTTTAAAACCTACTCACTGCAGAACTTCAACTTATCAGGCCTCATTCTTCAATAGGATTGTTAAACCATGGAACTATGTATGTAAATATTTCTCCCGAGATAAATTCCGTAGCCTCCCTGTTTTCAAATCATCCCTGTTAGAGCCGTACTTTGAATTACTGACCTCCACCTATAATACGGACTTTTCATGTACTTGGTCTGTGTACCGTGACTGTGCTTGCCACAGATCAATTTAGTCTAATTTTAATTGTATGATTTTTCTCTTTTATACCTTCGGGGAAACGCCTTGCATGGGTCGCCCGTTCGCGTTCTCCCCTTTGGGCTGACTTACTTTATTATGTTCAATTTTTTTATGTTTATTTCTTTTTTTTAATGTTTATTTTGTAACAATCCAATAAAGTTGGTAAAATAAAATTTAAAAATTTAAAAAATAATGGTTAGAGAAGCAGTTTTAGGACCAAAAGGTTGCTGGTTTGAGTCCCTAGACCAGCAGGAATGGCTGAAGTGCCCTTCAGCAAGGCACCTAGTCCCCAGGCTGCTCTAGGTATGTTGTCTGTTGCATGTACATTAATGTAGTTCTTAAAATTTCTTGACACTGAGCAGGATTTTCCAATCACAATTCATCTTTTGCTTATTATTCAGTAACTACATTATAACCAACAGGGAAATTGTTAAGACTTGTAAGAAATGAGTCTGAGGCTACATCCACACGACAACGGCAACGAGATTTTATTAAAAAAAATATCGCGTCCACATGGGCAACGGATCAGTAAAATATCAGGTACATATGGCAACGCAACGCTTGCTGAAAACGATGCAATACACATGCCACACCTCTACGTGCGCTGTAAGACGGTCCCATCGGAGACACCAGAACAATAGAAGAAGTAGACGCATGCGCATAAACCCCTTCTTCTACCCGGCGTGAAGCACTCAGGAACAAACACACAACAACAAGAAGAAGATGGCTGCGACTACGCGAGGAAATCGTGCCTTCTGTGTGTACAAATTAGTTTTATTAGTGTGCATAGTTTTATATAACTTAATTTTCTTATTGTGTGTGAACATTTTGAAAAGCATTTTTATATAATTTATATAACTTTTTATATTGTGTGTGAACATTTTGAAAGGCAGTCTTATCCAATAAAAAAAAAGAAATTCAAGAAATGGTTCAGTTACTTGTTTATTTAAAAGAAAAGCTGTATACAAAAGTGAACGCAATGCAGTGGTTCATACAAAACAGCGAGAGTGCTGCTTGTTCTCGTCATGTGGTTGTGACGTCATCATAAACAAATCCGTTCTACTCATCCAGACGACTTCGCAACGGCGCCGTTGCCAGATTTTTCCACTCTGGAACCCGTTCTCAAAAAATATCATTGTGGGGCACCCAAAACGCCGGTGCCATGTGGACGCCAGGCCGAAACGATAAACTATTTTATCAGATTCACCTGAATCCGTTGCCGTGTGGACAGGGCCTGAATCTTTGCCTGGTCAGAGTTCTATATGTCCTTGAAGTATCTGTGTGAGCGTCCTCACACCTGCCAAAAACACACTGGTAGGTGAATTGGCCACTATATTGGCTACTTGGCCATATTGTTACACCCAGACTGTGTCTGTGTGTGTGTGTGTGTGTGTGTGTGTGTGTGTGTGTGTGTGTGTGTGTGTGTGTGTCTGTGGGGACAAAGTCTGAATGGTTTAAGGGGCAAATCTGTATTCAGCAAATGCCCATAATGTGTTGTATAAAAGCTAAATCAGAAATGTTTGCTCAATAAAGCTTCTGATCAATACTTCGTATACAAACAACATCTTTTGTAAGTAAAGCTAAACTGAACAGAACTGAATGGAGCCAGTGGTCAAATTATCTCAATTATCATACATGGGATTTGTATATAATAAGTGGTTCAGAGGAAAGAAGAGATTTGGTCTATTGCAGGGCTTCAAGGTGAAGTTTGGTCAATATGTAATTAAACGATTACACAATGACATAAATAAATAAGCGTTCCGCTGAAAGCAGTGTAAAACTCAGCGGTGGGTCTTTGGTCCTCGACATATTTTAATTCTCCAAAGCCTTCCGCATTGAATCAGTCTTCAACAGATGACCTACATGGACACAGGAGAAAATTACACTACTATTACAGCACATCCTGAGTACACTTTGGCATCTGATTACGTATTCTTTTTTTTTTTTTATCCCAGAGCAAATCAAACCCAAAGCCACACACCACAAAATGGGAGAGCAAACATAGATATGAAGATTATGAGTGTCCCTTACGGGCAAAAGCACACCTGTCTAAACATGTGCACACAGAGACACATGCATAGACACAAGCCGTGTTAATAGGACTTGTCAGCATACAGCATGCACTATGTTTTCAGGCTGCTCTGGTGCACAAAGCCTGCGATCAGACAGTAGAGAGGCAGATGTGAGAGGCAGCGGAAAACAGATGACCACACTGTGAGACAATGGTTCACTTCTGGTCACATGCATAACTTGGTAACTTGCATCATAAAAAGACGATGTGGCTAAAGAGCACAGAGGCGCAAAGGGCTGCATGACATTAGGAACACAATACTGTACTTTTACTGTACTTTTTCATTTTATTATTTTAAATAATCAGTAAATACAATTTTCTTTTTGATCGACTATGTTAGTACATAAATCAATACAGCGTTCCTTACTTGACATGTACAAACCCAATTCCAAAAAAGTTGGGATGCTGTGTAAACTTTAAATAAAAACCATATGTGATGCGATAATTTGCAAATCATGGAAACCCTATGTCTCATCTCATCTCATTATCTGTAGCCGCTTTATCCTGTTCTACAGGGTCGCAGGCAAGCTGGAGCCTATCCCAGCTGACTACGGGCGAAAGGCGGGGTACACCCTGGACAAGTCGCCAGGTCATCACAGGGCTGACACATAGACACAGACAACCATTCACACTCACATTCACACCTACGGTCAATTTAGAGTCACCAGTTAACCTAACCTGCATGTCTTTGGACTGTGGGGGAAACCGGAGCACCCGGAGGAAACCCACGCGGACACGGGGAGAACATGCAAACTCCGCACAGAAAGGCCCTCGCCGGCCATGGGGCTCGAACCCAGGACCTTCTTGCTGTGAGGCGACAGCGCTAACCACTACACCACCGTGCTGTCCACTTTTTTCATTTATTAAATAAATTATAGACTCATTGTACATTTTATCAAATTGTATTTACATTAAATTGATCAGCCTCCCTCTGCTTCTCTCTCATCAAGTTCAAAAGATATTACAATATTAAAGAGAAACCAAAATGTCTTTTCTATCCACATTCACTGGATATGAGCAATCGCGCGCTCTGATTGGCTACTCTACTACTAGGCTGTCAGCTCATATACCGTGAGTAGAGAAAAACAAATGGCGGAGCGTGTTGCTGAACCAACCGAGGATGAAATAAAAACTCTACTCGAAAACAAAACCCTAAAAATACTTTTAAAAATTCAAAAAAGCAACAAAATATGGAATAAAAGTATTTGATTGTAAGAATCTTTTTTTATTTTTCAAGAATTATTATTATCGCATTTTTCACAAATTGCTAATCATTTCGCCGGATTGTTTACATTCTCAGCAGAAATTATTTTGTCGGACATTTTGTATAAAGTTTTTATTTATCGAATTTGCAAAACATAAAAATGCTCCGTTTCTCCAAATCCAGTGAATATGGATATAATAAAACAGTTAACCGTTCAAAAGTTTGGGGTCACTTAGAAATGTCCTTATTTTTGAAAGAAAAGCACTATTCTTTTCAATGAAGATCACTTTAAACTAATCAGAAATCCACTCTATACATTGCTAATGTGCTAAATGACTATTCTAGCTGCAAATGTCTGGTTTTTGGTGCAATATCTCCATAGGTGTATAGAGGCCCATTTCCAGCAACTCTCACTCCAGTGTTCTAATGGTACAATGTGTTTGCTCATTGCCTCAGAAGGCTAATGGATGATTAGAAAACCCTTGTACAATCATGTTAGCACAGCTGAAAACAGTTGAGCTCTTTAGAGAAGCTATAAAACTGACCTTCCTTTGAGCAGATTGAGTTTCTGGAGCATCACATTTGTGGGGTCGATTAAATGCTCAAAATGGCCAGAAAAATGTCTCGACTATATTTTCTATTCATTTTACAACTTATGGTGGTAAATAAAAGTGTGACTTTTCATGGAAAACACAAAATTGTCTGGGTGACCCCAAACTTTTGAACGGTAGTGTACGTGCCTCATTAATTATCAGCTATATGAAAACCTCACCATATAAACAATTCCACAATCTATTATGTGGAGTAATCGTTTTTTAAGTTGTTATTATAGAAATGACAGCATAATATTATGAGCACATTAATTAATCTTGCAGCCGGCAGTTTTGTCAGAGCTGCTGTTATAGAAAATTAACCATCACCTTCCGACCAATCAGATTTGAGAATTCAACAGCCATACGGTATGAGTTCAATCCATCAAAGCTAAAAATGTGACTGCGGTTAATATACCGTTAATTATCTTGCCTTACAGCTATAGTAATGTGCTGACTGTGTATATCTTGAGCACACTGCTTTTAGTCAGGCAAAAGTTAAGCAGCACATCCCACTGAACAAACAGTTCAAGCAAACAAACCAAAGCCACTCAATCACCTTATTTCCAGTGGTGATCCAAAGACGTTGCCGTCCAAACCACAAGCATGTGCTTTCTTTCATTACAGCATCTCCTAACTGGCACAAGTCAACCACATAAAACACAGAACTCCTTTATTATTGTTACCAAGGCAATGAGAAACCAGATCCCTCGGACTTCAACAAAAGCTGATGCATACTTGACTGAAAGGCGTGAAGAGGATCCACCCTTATGCTCCTGCTTTCATGAGGAGTGAGTGAGCTTGTCCTGGGTAGTCATTCATTCTAGAGTTATTCTGTGCATTTATTGTTTTACGCTTGTAGCATATTAAAAAAAAAAAAAAAGAGACCAGATCTGGAGAATAGCCACCTTGTCCTGTCTTACTAGACGTGTATGGAGCTCCTGTGTTATTTTCTATGTTGCGCTCTTCAAGGTTCAAGGTTCAGATTTATTATCCTTTAAAAAAGGAAATTTGGTGTACAGCAGGTATTCAGAGAACATGAGTTAAGAAAACAGACATGGACATGGACCACACAGACACATTCATAAATATATTTACACACAAACACATTACTCAAATAGATATACCCACCAGGCCACCCAACCCATAACTGTCACTGTTAGTTATTGCCACTAAACAATTACAATAACAGTAACTACAGAAAAAATAGGAGGGAAAAAAATTAGGTGTCCCTTAATGAATTAAGGGTCCTAATAGCCACTAAAATAAAAGAATCTCTGGCACGCCTTGTCCTTACAGCAAGAATTCTAAAACGGCGGCCTGAGGGGAGCAAACTAAATTCCCCAAAAAGTGGGTGGTCGGTAGCCTAGTAAACTAGACCCACCCGCCTAGCGGCCAAAAATATTTTTGCCTAGCGAGTGGGTCTAGCCTCGCACCATATAAACAAAAACACCCCGGGCATCAAATCGTGCCCGCCAATCACAACGCAAGGTTTTTGTTTGGATTCTTTGGGTGGGCTTTTGCAGGAGTGACGACAAAGCTGCGCGACGCTGGAGAAAGCACAACAGGAAAGATGGCTACGGCTAGTGAACAGCGCGCGTTTGACTCCGCTTTGGAATCAGTTTTAGAAGAATTAGACTTGGAGTTTTCGTTGAAACATGAGCAGGAAGAGGCTCTCCGCTCATTCCTTTTCAAGAAGGACGTTTTCGCTGTTTTGCCGACCGGCTATGGCAAAAGTCTGATCTACCAGCTGGCTCCGCTTGTAGCCAAAAGGATGGGGCTAGTTTGTGCAGTACGAAGAATTAATAAACAGCTTTGAAACATTACTTTTTGATTGTTTCTTATTTTCCCGTTATTTTAAATTTAAGGGAAATTATTTCACCAAACACCACTAAATAAAAACTCTCAAAAACAGTTTAAGCAAACCCTTGAAAAACACTTGGAAAAAAAATAAGAGTTATGTGGTACAGACTCCAAACTTGTGGTCATTATCTCCAAACTTCTTAATATCTAGAACCTGTTTATTAATTAATCCGCATTTTGAAAAATTATTTATTTCAAGGCCTCCCCCACTGCTTTCTGTCGCTCTGACTACGTCACAGTCACTGTTGCGCTGATTGGTCAGAGCGTTGGCCTATACACACAGAGACAGTTTGAAAGACAGCGGTTTGTTCCTCCTACCCCCGTCGGAAATGTCTACGGATCGAGGCCAGACTAAATATTCACATTTAGTCTGGCTTGCCAGGCTAGGTGGTCGGGGTATTTTAGAATTTGTTGTGCCTTAGGCCAAGTTTACATTAGACCGTATCTGTCTCGTTTTCTTCGCGGATGCACTGTCCGTTTACATTAAACCGCCTGGAAACGCCGGGAAACGGGAATCCGCCAGGGTCCACGTATTCAATCCAGATCATGTCAGCTCCGGTGCTGTGTAAACATTGAGAATACGCGGATACACTGTGCTGAGCTCTAGCTGGTGTCGTCATTGGACAACGTCACTGTGACATCCACCTTCCTGATTCGCTGGCGTTGGTCATGTGACGCGACTGCTGAAAAACGGCGCGGACTTCCGCCTTGTATCACCTTTCATTAAAGAGTATAAAAGTATGAAAATACTGCAAATACTGATGCAAATACTGCCCATTGTGTAGTTATGATTGTCTTTAGGCTTGCCATCCTTCCACTTGCAAGTGGTAAGTGATGTGCGCTGGGATCACACACACAGCGGCTCAGTCCCGAATCACTGCTCGTGCGCTATACTCGCGCGCTCTGTGAGCTGCGCAGGGCCGGAGTGCGTACCCTCCAGAGGGCACTCGCTGTTCAGGGCGGAGTGATTTGGAGCGCAGGATGCCTGCGGAGCCGAGCGTATCCGTGTATTGGTGTTGCTGTGTGCACGCGAATCGTGTATTGGTGTTGCTGTGTGCACACTAATCGTTTTAAAAACGTTAATCTGATGATCCGCTGATACGGTCTAATGTAAACATGGGCTTACTCGTGATCCGTTTTACATACACATCTTGCAGCTGAGTAAGATGAACCCCAACCACCTTTGCTGCCACATTAACTAGCTTTGATAACCTGCCCTTACTGGTCAGTGGCAGACCACCATACCACGCAACAATACAAAAGGACAAAACAGATTCAATAAAACTTTGATAAAATAAACTCATCAAGGTCCTACACACATTAAAACTTGTCCTGGAGACTTGATATTTCTTGCTCCTGTAAATATGTATTTATTTGTATAACAAACAGCTGATTAATTGCCTCCCTGTGCTTCAATAATCGTCACTGCTGAATCATTTCCTCTGCATCACCAGTAGGGAGAGCCGATGAGTACGGGCTCGGTGGGGCACCGAGTTCAGCAGCTCCAACACTGACCTCATTACAGAGGGCAGCTGTATCAGGACACAGTCATTAGTACAGCTTAAGCATTCCACGATGTAGTGTCTGATCTCTCATGGGGTACAGGCAGGCTGAGCTGGAAGCTGAGACCCTGTCACGTCATGTATCTCGTCTGTGTCATTGATCTCTTCTAATGATTTACCTGAGCAAAGAACTGAGACTTAATCCATCTGCTGGTTCATAATTAACACCTGGTATTTCTCAAGAGAGTCCCAAGAGCTGGGGTGTGGTTAAATCAAACAAAGAGGAGAAAATTGCATTGTGCGGATTTGATCTGGCAACAAAAAGCCAACAAACCGAAGAGGAAAACAATGTTAAAAAAAAAAAAAAAAAAGGTCGTACATATTATTTCCTTCAACAAAAGAAAGAGTTCATTGAGAAAAAGAGTATCAAATAATTAGGTGAAAGCCAGCCATTCCTCCCTGCCCCTGCTGCCCTCTGCTACATGAACAAAAGCCATGTTGACCTCAGTGTTGCAATCCACCACATTTCAGCGCACAAAGTCCTGTCTTTAACGCAGTGCTCTGAAAGAGGGATAGGCTCTAAATCTCCATTCAACAGGAGTAGGGGGAAGGGGCTCATTGATCACGGCAGCTGCGTATTCCGTGGGTGGGTGAGGCAAGATTTGAACGGCCTCGAGTTTGGGAGATTTGTTTGAAAGAAAATATCTCGCAAGTAAACAAATTGAGCTAAAAGTAAATCTTTATATCCAGGGTGCGATTTGTCAAAAAAACAGAAGGGGGGATGTTTTTTTTTTTAAATCATGAAACGTCACAAAATTAAGGTAACAATAGGCTAACAGCTCAATAACATCCGATGATATCAAATGAATAACACTAAATGAAAACGAACACTAAACCAGAGATAGTAAATTCATCTTCCTATCTCTCTCTGACTAAATACACGAACACTAAGGTGGGGTTTACATTAGACCGTATCAGCGGATCATCAGATTAATGTTTTTAAAACGATTAGCGTGCACACAGCAACACCAATACACGATTCGCGTGCACATAGCAACGCCAATACACGGATACGCTCGGCTCCGCAGGCATCCTGTGCTCCAAATCACTCCGCCCTGAACAGCGAGTGCCCTCTGGAGGGTGCGCACTCCGGCCCTGCGCAGCTCACAGAGCGCACGAGTATAGCGCATGAGCAGTGATTTGGGACTGAGCCGCTGTGTGTGTGATCTCAGTGCATGTCGGGCATGCGCGTCACTTACCACTTGCAAGTGGAAGGATGGCAAGCCTAAAGACAATCATAACTACACAATGGGCAGTATTTGCATCAGTATTTGCAGTATTTTCATACTTTTATACTCTTTAATGAAAGGTGATACAAGGCGGAAGTCCGCGCCGTTTTTCAGCAGTCGCGTCACATGACCAACGCCAGCGAATCAGGAAGGTGGATGTCACAGTGACGTTGTCCAATGACGACGCCAGCTAGAGCTCAGCACAGCGTATCCGCGTATTCTCAATGTTTACACAGCACCGGATCAGACACGATCTGGACTGAATACGTGGACCCTGGCGGATTCCCGTTTCCCGGCGTTTCCAGGCGTTTTAATGTAAACGGACAGTGCATCCGCGAAGAAAACGAGACAGATACGGTCTAATGTAAACTTGGCCTAACACAACAAAGTTCGCATTGCTTGTCGCGTTGCTGTGATGTTTCTCTCCCTCCGGATTAAATGGACAGTGACTCGATAATCACTAAAAGAATACTAAATGAACAGTTTGCTCTGATGGCGCAGTTCACATTGTGCGCAGCTTTCCGATTTAAACTGTTTTTTTCTCATCCTTATACTTCCTGTTTCATGGACTGTAACGGATTTGCTTATTTAGTAATTTTAATACAGACTTTACTTTGAAATTATAATCAGACACTCCAACGCCCCCCCCCAAAAAAAAAAAATCGGCCGTGAAAAAGGTGGCATCCGCCAAAAGGCGCGCTGTTTGCATCCCTGCAGATACATTGATACATTGTAGATAATAAAAATATCTTAGCGTTCTATGAGAACGCAAAGACTTCAGTTGGTCGGGTTCAATGCCCGAGCTAATGATCACATCATCAGTTTTTCTTTTGGCTAAATCAGACACAAGGTACGCCACCACTCTTGCCGGAGTATTTGGGGGTTAGGTGCCTTGCTCAAGGACACTTAAGTCAATCCTGCTAGTCTGGGGAATCGAACCAGCAACCTTTTGGTCCCAAAGCTGTTTCCCTAACCATTATGCCATGACTTCCCCACAGCGTGGGACACAAAGATATTGTTATTATCTACAATGTATCTATTTGCTGGGGACGTTCATGAACATCAAAGCTGCCACTTCGGGTCATTTTGAAAGTGAGTGCAATGTAGACCATAGAAAACTGTGTCACAACATGCCTGTCATGTCAACTTTTTGGGGGGTTTGTTTGTTTTATTGACGGGGTTGTCCCTGAGGATTTTTTTCAGCAGAGATAAAAACCAGAGGGGGGGGATGATCCCCCCCCCCCCATCCCCCTGGCAAATCGCACCCAGTTTATATCTGTCCTTTATAAAAAAAAAGCTGCATGTTGTGCGCTGAATTTGTTCTTAAAGGGGAACTGAAGGCCGCTTTATCCTGTTCTACAGGGTCGCAGGCAAGCTGGAGCCTATCCCAGCTGACTACGGGCGAAAGGCGGGGTGCACCCTGGACAAGTCGCCAGGTCATCACAGGGCTGACACATAGGCCCTGTCCACACGGCAACGGATTCAGGTGAATCTGATAAAATTGTTTATCGTTTCGCCCTGGCGTCCACACGGCACCGGCGTTTTGGGTGCCCCAAAACAATATTTTTTGAGAACGGGTTCCAGAGTGGAAAAATCTGGCAACGGCGCCGTTGCGAAGTCGTCTGGATGAGTAGAACGGATTTGTTTACGATGACGTCACAACCACATGACTAGAACAAGCAGCACTCTCGCGCGCATCATTCATAACAACAACAGCAACAATGGATAAGAATCTTTATTATTGGATAAGAATCTTTTGAAATTGTTTACACATTAACCTGACTGACCTGCCAGACAGACAATTTACACCTGCTTTGATGAACAGAAAGTCCAGCCCTCCACACAAAGCAACAGTTACCTGACTATAATGGAGGCAGAGGGGAAAAGGGTCAGAAGACCCTTCAACAGACTGTTTTGTATGAACCACTGCATTGCATTCACTTTTGTATACAGCTTTTCTTTTAAATAAACAAGTAACTGAACCATTTCTTGAATTTCTTTTTTTTTTTACTGGATAAGACTGCTTTTCAAAATGTTCACACACAATATAAAAAGTTATATAAATTATATAAAAATGCTTTTCAAAATGTTCACACACAATAAGAAAATTAAGTTATATAAAACTATGCACACTAATAAAACTAATTTGTACACACAGAAGGCACGATTTCCTCGCGTAGTCGCAGCCATCTTCTTCTTGTTGTTGTGTGTTTGTTCCTGTGAGTGCTTCACGCCGGGTAGAAGAAGGGGTTTATGCGCATGCGTCCTACTTCTTCTATTGTTCTGGTGTCTCTGATGGGACCGTCTTACAGCGCACGTAGAGGTGTGGCATGTGTATTGCATCGTTTTCAGCAAGCATTGCGTTGCCATATGTACCTGATATTTTACTGATCCGTTGCCCATGTGGACGCGATATTTTTTTTACCCGCTAAAAAAAAAATCTCGTTGCCGTGTGGATGTAGCCATAGACACAGACAACCATTCACACTCACACCTACGGTCAATTTAGAGTCACCAGTTAACCTAACCTGCATGTCTTTGGACGAAAGCGGAGCACCCAGAGGAAACCCACGCGGACAACATGCAGACTCCGCAAAGAAAGGCCCTCGCCGGCCACGGGGCTCGAACCCGGACCTTCTTGCTGTGAAGCGACAGCGCTAACCACTACACCACCATGTGTTCGAAATATGCTCTGTAATATATCAGTCCATATGTCAAAGCAATGGCCGTAAACGAGATTCGTCGAGACCTGTGCGAGACATCAGAGGACGGAAGTAAAACTTACAGCAGAAATCAAAGTGACCGATGTCTGCCAATGTTCCCTGTGTCTGAAATCGCTCACTCGTTCACTACTCCCTACTCACTATATAAGGAATTACTATATAGAGGACTATATAGTGAGCTCATTGGTAAAATGGGGGAGGGGGGAACGCTTTCAGACACTAGTCCGTCGCGCTGGTATTTACGTCATTACTGTCGCACAATCAAAACGTGCCAGATCAGTCGGCTGGTGGGTTTTCAAAATAATAAATACGGTACATGCATGTGTTTTTATGATAAATCCATATTATACTGAGCGCATTTCCCACATTAATCAATACAAAGTACCTTCAGCTTTCAGTTCTTTTTAAAATCAAGGCTGAATCCTTTCTTCTTTGCCGCTGCCTAAAATTATTAAATTAAATTTGAGACTTTTGATTTGACTTCTTTCAGCGCGACCGCAAAAAAAGACGCGCGCGCCCTCTTTCGAATGCTGACGTAATCAAGCCGGAAGTTTTGTTTGTTTTGATAGCAATCAGGAAAGTTTGAAAAAAGTAGGCAGTAATCGTCATTTAAACTCGTTTTTGTGCAATATTTCGTTTGGAAAACAGTTTTCAAAATGGCGGCACTGACACCTGGCTGACACTTCACGTTTCAAAGTCTCGCACAAGTCTCGTGAAGATCGCGCGGATAAGCGACGCCTGCCGTGGACCAAACGAACTAAATTCAACACGGCTAAAAACCAAAAAGGCCGATAAGTATAATATTTAATTGCAATTAGTTGCCAATACGAGTCACGATATAAGGTTACTAAAACCGAAAACGTAATTGAATAACACGTTAATTAAGAAATAAAGCAAGTTTTAAAATGACTTCAGTTCCCTTTTAACGATATAACCACTAAAGTGATGAAAATAGACGGGACTATTTTTTGTCATGGAGGCCGCCATAACTCCATCGTGCGTGATGTCATTTTCCGCGAGCACAACAGAGGTGTACGAGTGCATGCTGTACTAAACTGTCGTATAATATTACGGTCTGATGTGACTTCTCGGTAAATTTGTCTGCATTTGTCTAGAAAAATTATGCCAATGCAGGATTAGAAAAGGAATCAAAATAAAGTAGTGGCTGGTTTATTGTTTGTTTATTTAAAAAAAAAATTACCTGCTTATCTTCTATCCGTTTGATGCATGACACGGTATGCTGTCATGCTGTTTGTGTCGAAACAAAGTCGGGATTGCGTCTGGCTTCAATTGTCATTTCTGCCTTATGTCTCGCTTCTTCCCAGTGATTTTTTTTTTCATACAAGTCCTCTGCAACACAATCTCCTGTAAAATGCTCACTGCACAATTTGCTGCTTTTTTCCAGGAGTAAAGTTTTTTCACTTTACTTGATGCAGGCTTGTAGTACTCAAGTCCAGCTCGTGACTTGACTCGGACTCGTGCATTAAGTGCATTCAGACTCAGATTTTTTCTTTATTTTTTTGTAACATGCCATAATAATTTGGCATAAGATATTTATATCTACATTAATTTTGTACTAATTTTGTGCAAGAGTTTCACACCTGCACGCCTTGGTGTGTGCATCAGACAGACTCTCGGGTGCGCTCCGGACAGCGCGCATGCCAAGCGGACTCTCACGTGCCCGTCGTAAATGACTCGCACCTGCACAGGATTAAGGCGCAATCAGCGCACCGATATATGGTAAAAACTGTGAAAACACACTCACTTTGTGAAGTATTGAGTTACGTTGCTGATACATTACCGAGCCTTATATCCTTGTTTGGTTTCCTGATCCCTGATTTCCTGTTTCTCGTCTTTGATCCTGCCGAGTCTACGATAGCCTGTTTGTGCCTCGCTCGACCTACTGCCTGTTTCACTGTTTTACAATTTTGCCTGCCGTTCTGGATTGTTTACCGTCTTTACTTGTATTAATAAACACACCTTATGCACTTACATCCGTCTCCCAACCATCTCTGGCAGAATACTTCACACTCCCTGACAAAGAGAAGCACATTCACCTGTTCATACATCATGTTCAGGAACAAACTAATGTTAATGGCGCTGAAACAGCCACCGTCAAATGGTGCAGCTGGAGTTTTGTTCTCGGACTCGACTCGAAATTTGTTTAATGACTTGGACTTGAACACTGGGGACTCAAGACTGGACTCGGACTCGAGGTTCAGTGACTCGACTACAACACTGACTTGATGAAGCCACTCGGACAAACTTGGATCCAGGACGGAATGAAGATGACGTGTGGAATCCTATGTCATGTAGCGCCACCATCGTTTTCGTCTCCTAATACATTGATGTATCTGGCTTATCCAGTACAGCCACGCCTGGGGAAATGGCCCAATGGACTGATGTTTAAACTTTAACATGCTTTTTTTAGCTAAAGTCCGCTTATTTTTTTTCATCGAGAACATCTTGTATTAATGCATAATGATGACATTTCATAACCCAGTAATTTCAAAATTTCCTGGTTAAATCGCTTTAAAAAGCGTATAAAATATTAAAGGCATGCACTCAAAAATATACTCAAAAATATAGAAGTGGATGCAGCGCCACTTGGATTACACTTCACATAAACCTTCCCATCTGCAGACAAGCCTCTGAGTCATGACCACTTAGTACTTAGAGGGCTTAAGGTTTTGTTTTATTCCCATGAAGATTGAAAACGGAAAGGGGGAAAACAACTTATGTATTTATAGTTGGCATGTTGGGAATGGATGAGAGATGGATTGTGTGTGTTCAGCCAGGATTGAGTGTGTGTGTGACTCAGAAAGATGATGAAGGGGGGTGGATAGGATAATGGATAAACCGAAGAGTGTGAATGAAAAGGCTCTACGATTACACACGTTCACACTGTATGCACTGTCAACCTTCTTTCACTCTCACCTCTTTGTGAGGTTGGGCATTGCATGCGGAAGCATTGGAGAGGAGGTGATGAACAGAGGGATCAACATCTGGGCCGGATGACCCAAATATCAACAAGTGGCTCGGTGACATCTGCACCGGGACTCTAATTCTACCTCTGACACCACTGTTTTCTTTAAAAGAAAACAACACGTCAGGGGTGTTTACTGCTTCCAGTGTGTTCGTTCCCTCTGGAATTGGTATGCATTTACCCTCTGTTCCACTCCATTTCCAGATGGCTGGATGATGGTTAGATGATGATTTTAAACCAAAGTTTCACGAGAGGGATGAATGTTTGAGGTGACCTTGCATTTTTGAGGGAGCGAGGAACAAAAAGCTGTCTAAAGAGGAACCAGAAGAATGATGGAAAGGTAGAAAATGGTGTTGGTCGTGGCTGAACGGATGTCCCTTACATGCCCTTCCTACTAACACCCACTCTATCCTGCAGAACTGGACAAGCTCTCATCTGCTATCTCTTCCTCTCTTTCTATGTACAGTTCATTTCTGCACATCGTCTGCTCTTCTCTGTTCTGTTTTGTTGCATCCGTCACCACTAAAATGCAATCTGACATCGACCACAGGTTTCGTTCAAATTGATTAAAAGAGAAAAACACACGTGAGCCATTTATTGTACGACTGATTGTCATCACTGCCGCTCGACACAAGCACGGCGGTCTCTGAAAGACTACTCATGCATCTGCCCAGAAGGTTTCACCAGTTTTAGGGCTTGAGCAGCTTTTGCTTCTCTCGTCCTCTGCTTTCCATCTATTGGTTTCAAAGGTCTGAACTCCTCTGCAGACCATACTCCTCCAGAACAGTTCATCAGTTGATGCTGTAGCCCACACGGGCGCAGATAGAGGGGGGGACGGGGGGGACTCGTCCCACCCAGATTTAAATTCACCTCGTTCGGTCCCCCCCACTTATAGGGAGGAAAAAACGTCTATGCTGTCTTTCTTTGCATAAGGCAAACCTCACGGAAAAATCAAAAGACTAATTACCATTCGGTTTATTGAGGTGCACAGCAGTGTATACATAGTTGCAACAACTCACATAAAACAAAGACTGATATTCGGTTGGTTGAGCTGCGCAGACTGTACAGGTTGCGAGCTCGAGCTTGGTTGCTATGGAAACCCATAACAAGTTTGACAGGCGTATCGGGGTTGGTTTGCTGGCAGCTTTGTCCCCCCCAGTTTTTTGTCCCCCCCAGTTCAAAAAACGTATCTGCGCCCCTGGTAGCCCAGTCAACAATCCCACACTCTTTAAAGGTTCTTTGTTGCATCCTTGTATCTCTTCTTCGGAGCACCAACATGTCTCATTCCTCTGGTTAGCTCACTGAAGAGAAGCTGTTTAGGAAGTCGTTTTGCATCCATTCTAAGAAAGTCTCCATACCACCTCAGCCTATTTTGCTGTAGCGTAGCCTCTATGCTTGTTATCCAGAATGGCAGCATTGGCAACACGATTATACATTTTTCATGAAAGGCTGATGTAAACAAGTACAAAGTTCCTGGTTTCGACAACATCATCATCGTTGAAGCACTCAAATACAGCGGCAATTCTCTATCAGAGAGGCTATTTAAACTGGTCAGTGTAATCAAGAACAGTCTAAAACCACTGAGTGATTGGACTAAGAACATCATTGTCCCACTGCCAAAAAAAGAAGCTCAAACTAAGATAAAAAAAAATTACAGAGACATAACACTGATGAGCATTGCTGCAAAACTTTACAATAAATTACTGCTGAACCATATAAAAGACCAACTTGATGCGAAACAGAGTCAATCAAGCAGGTTATCGCTCGGATAGAGGGTGCATTGAACATGTCCACACTCTCAGGAAAATCCTGGAAGGATGCGATGGAAAGAATCTGCCTCGAGTAGCAGTCTTTGTTGACTTCAAGAAGGCGTTTGATTCGATCGATCATACTGCACTGTTTAAAATCCTCTGACATTACGGCATCCCAGAACCTATCACTAAAGCAATTCAAATTTTATACAAGAACACAACATCAACCGTAATCATCGATGGTGCATTAACAGAAGAGTTTGAGGTGAAAACTGGCGTACTCCAAGGCTATGTGCTTGTGCCCTATCTCTTTATCATAGTGATAGACTGGGTAATGCAAAATGACGAAATCGAAGATCTGGGTTTTATTATCCATAAAAGACAATCTCATAGACACATGGAAACGAAGGCCGGGGATATGGAGTATGCTGATGATATTATCTTGCTTGAGAACATGGTTGAGAACGCTCAAAAACAACTTGATCCATTGTCCTCTGCAGCCAAAGAAGTTGGACTTATCAACACAGAGAAAACAAAAGTCTTGGTAAAATCCATCGGCCAACCTACCATCAAGTTAGAGGGAAACACTTTAGAAGTAGTGAATGATTTCCAATACCCTGGTGCTTTTCTGAATGATGCCCTCCATGATTTCAAGCACCATAGGGCTAAAGCATGGTCAGCCTTTTAGAAGCTCAAAAACATCTGGCAATCCAAAGGTCACATCAGCCTCACATGCCCCTTTTCCACCAAAGCAGTTCCAGGGCTGGTTCGGGGCCAGTGCTTAGTTTGGAACCGGGTTTTCTGTTTCCACTGACAAAGAACTGGCTCTGGGGCCAGAAAAACCGGTTCCAGGGTAGCACCAACTCTCTGCTGGGCCAGAGGAAAGAACCGCTTACGTCAGCGGGGGGGCGGAGTTGTTAAGACCAACAACAATAACAAGACCATGAAAGCTCGCCATTTTTAAGCGACGAGAAGCAGCAGCTGTACAAACGCGAAGTCATCCATTATTATTGTTGTTGTTGTTGCTGCTGCTGCTTCTTCCGTGTTGTTTTTGCTTCGATATTCGCGCCAAGGTTTATGCGACGTAGCGACGTAACTCACGTATACAGCGACGTAATGACGTGGCTTCCCTTAGCACCACGAGCTATGGAAAAGCAAACTGGTTCTCAGCTGGCTCGCAAGTTGAACGAGTTGTGAACCAGCACCAGCACTGGCCCCGAACCAGCCCTGGAACTGATTTGGTGGAAAAGGGGTAAAAGTAAAGCTCTTTAACACTTCTGTTCTCAGTGTCCTCTTATACAGTGGTGCTTGAAAGTTTGTGAACCCTTTAGAATTTTCTATATTTCTGCATAAATATGACCTAAAACATCATCAGATTTTCACACAAGTCCTAAAAGTAGATAAAGAGAACCCAGTTAAACAAATGAGACAAAAATATTATACTTGGTCATTTATTTATTGAGGAAAATGATCCAATATTACATATCTGTGAGTGGCAAAAGTATGTGAACCTCTAGGATTAGCAGTTCATTTGAAGGTGAAATTAGAGTCAGGTGTTTTCAATCAATGGGATGATAATCAGGTGTGAGTGGGCACCCTGTTTTATTTAAAGATCAGGGATCTATCAAAGTCTGAGCTTCACAACACATGTTTGTAGAAGTGTATCATGGCATGAACAAAAGAGATTCCTGAGGACCTCAGAAAAAGCATTGTTGATGCTCATTAGGCTAAAAAAGGTTACAAAACCATCTCTAAAGAGTTTGGACTCCACCAATCCACAGTCAGACAGATTGTGTACAAATAGAGGCAATTCAAGACCATTGTTACCCTCCCCAGGAGTGGTCGACCAACAAAGATCACTCCAAGAGCAAGGCGTGCAATAGTTGGCGAGGTCACAAAGGACCCCACGGTAACTTCTAAGCAACTGAAGGCCTCTCTCACATTGGCTAATGTTAATGTTTATGAGTCCACCATCAGGAGAACACTGAACAACAATGGTGTGCATGGCAGGGTTGCAAGGAGAAAGCCACTGCTCTCCAAAAAGAACATTGCTGCTCGTCTGCAGTTTGCTAAAGATCACGTGGACAAGCCAGAAGGCTACTGGAAAAATGTTTTGTGGATGGATGAGACCAAAATAGAACTTTCTGGTTTAAATGAGAAGCGTTATGTTTGGAGAAATGAAACATTGCATTCCAGCATAAGAACCTTATCCCATCTGTGAAACATGGTGGTGGTAGTATCATGGTTTGGGCCTGTTTTGCTGCATCTGGGCCAGGATGGCTTGCCATCATTGATGGAACGATGAATTCTTAATTATACCAGCAAATTCGAAAGGAAAATGTCAGGACATCTGTCCATGAACTGAATCTCAAGAGAAGGTGGGTCATGCAGCAAGACAACAACGCTAAGCACACAAGTCGTTCTACCAAAGAATGGTTAAAGAAGAATAAAGTTAATGTTTTGGAATGGCCAAGTCAAAGTCCTGACCTTAATCCAATCAGAATGTTGTGGAAGGACCTGAAGCGAGCAGTTCATGTGAGGAAACCCACCAACATCCCAGAGCTGAAGCTGTTCTGTATGGAGGAATGGGCTAAAATTCCTCCAAGCCAGTGTGCAGGACTGATCAACAGTTACCGGAAACGTTTAGTTGCAGTTATTGCTGCACAAGGGGGTCACACCAGATACTGAAAGCAAAGGTTCACATACTTTTGCCACTCACAGACATGTAATATTGGATCATTTTCCTCAATAAATAAATGACCAAGTATAATGTTTTTGTCTCATTTGTTTAACTGGGTGCTCTTTATCTACTTTTAGGACTTGTGTGAAAATCTGATGTTGTTTTAGGTCATATTTATGCAGAAATATAGAAAATTCTAAAGGGTTCACAAACTTTCAAGCACCACTGTACAATACAGAATCGTATATAATCGAGGAGTCCCTTGAGAAGATGATCAACGTCTTCCAAACCCAATGTCTTCAAATAATTCTAAACATCAGCAAAAGAGATGACATCACCAACAACTATATATAGGAGCAGACAGGAATGAGACCCCTGATAGAGACAGTAATTCATCAGCAGCTGTCTTTTTTTGGTCACTCAAACAAGAGGAATGAAAGCGATCTTATCCAACAGTACTGTCTGTATGTTCCATCTCATGGTCATCAAACCAGAGGAAGGCAGAAATCAAACTACTTGCAACATGTTGCCAAACATCTAAGCAACGAGGTCATGCTGGATAAGAAGGAAGTGCAGATTGCTGCCAAGGATCGGGTCTTGTGGCGATCAAAAGTTAAAGCTGCCTCACATTTCTCTACCACAAGATGAGATGGAGCTGACCAAGAACATACCATTGGGTATGCATGATGGACCATAGATATCTTTGGTGAAATTTCTCAAGTTGTTTTACTTGAGGGCGGCACGGTGGTGTAGTGGTTAGCACTGTCACTTCACAGCAAGAAGGTTCTGGGTTCGAGCCCAGTGGCCGACGGGGGTCTTTCTGTGTGGAGTTTGCATGTTCTCCCTGTGTCTGTATGGGTTTCCTCCGGGTGTGCCGGTTTCTCCCACAGTCCAAAGACATGCAGGTTAGGTTAATTGATGGCTCTAAGTTGACCGTAGGTGTGAATGGTTGTTTGTCTCTATGTGTCAGCCCTGCAACGATCTGGCAACTTGTGAAATTGGTTTGTGTTGCTGTGAACACCTCACTACAGGAACATCCTTTAGGAACATGGCCACGTAGATCCCTGCCTCTCACCCATAGTCAGCTGGGATAGGCTCCAGCTTACCCGAGACCCTGCACAGGATAAGTGGTTACGTATAATGGCTGGCTGGCTGGATGTTTTACTTGATATTGGTACGTAGTCCATGTTTCTGACCCATACAGGAGTGTTGGTCAAGGGCGGCTGGTGCATAAGGGCGATTGGGCGACGCACTGCCAAAACGAAAAAAAAAAAAAGTTTTTTTTCTTTTTTTAAAACAAACTTTCACCAGCGCTGCTCGAGGCCCTTTTAATCTGTTTCTGGGTATCATTGTCCAATCAGGGTGGTCTTGCTTCTAGAGTACTGCCCCTTTTGGGGCGATTTCAGTCACGCTGAAAATCGCCCAAGAGTTCACTGATAGAGTCCCATGTTAATAAATTTTTTTTTCTCCTGACTGACACTTCAATGCAATCTCTATGGGTTCCGGGGGGGTTGCCCTAACGTGCTTACGTTGCTGCGAAGCACGGCAAAGTTGCGTTCGATCCGCTCAGTTTCTGAGGTGAGATGGATGCGGAAAGCAATTCAGTGCGGTCCTTAAAAGAAGTTCCATTTAGTCAGTGATCAAATCGAGCTAAATTGGCAACAAAACAAGCTGGACCCCCCTCGACCAAATCTAAACATAAAACAAATTTCGACAAGGGGGGGAAATCATATACTCGAGGTTTTACTTCAACATGGCCCCAGCGCAAATCCTGGCGAGCTGGCTGCGAGGACGCCACAGCGGTTTTCTGCTCCCCCTGCTTACTTTTCCACCCTGGAGGTGGCTCCACGGGCAACACTGCTTGGACGGTCACTGGAGTTTCGGACATGCATCATTTGTCGGTGAAAATAAAAAAACATGAGTCATCAAAGATTCACATGGGCAGCTGCCTGAAATTTTCGGCTTTGGGGAGAGTGAACATCGCTACACAACTGGATGAGGGCTACAGGCTAGCAGTTCACCGCCACAATGATGAGGTGAGCAAGAACAGGCACATATTAAACCGGCTCATCCAATGCGTGAAATTTTGTGGAGTGTTCGAGTTAGCTCTACGAGGCAAAGACGAAACTGAGGGCTCCAGTCACCGTGGTGTTTTTCTGGGTTTGGTTGACTTCGTGACTCACACTCACACACACACACACACACAGTCACAGAATCAGTTCACTTTTGATGTTTTCAATGTGCATTTTTATATTTGCCACACTTTGCTCTGAGAGTTAGCACTTTGGTAATATCCTTGGTAAATACCAGTAATTGCAAGATCTAAAGATCCACTCATCTATTTATTCAACTGCTATTGTTATGTTAGCCAACTATTTACAATGTTTTGTTACAGTAAGTGCACTTTCCTGTTTGTCCTTAAGTTCCACAGTCTGTAAAATTCTTGCTGGTCATGGAGTTTGAAGTACAAAATCTATTTACAGAACATTCTGTAGAACAGCTGACTTGCTACCTAGGTCAATTTACTTCAGTCCTGTGGACATTATGGTCCATGTAGACATAATGGGGGAAAATTGCCCCCCCGAAAAAAAAATTCAGGAGCCGCCACTGGTGTTGGTATTCTAGTCGCTTGATAAACTCTTGCTTTGGTTTCCAACTCAAGTTTGTGATTATAAAAAACTCTCTTACGTAGCTTGCCAAAAGCTGTTGCTGTAGCTCTGATACTGTACTATTTATTCATGGTTGTACTAACTGGGTATTCCAATGAAACCACAGATTTAGAAGCATGCTGAGCCTTCTGCAAGGAAACCAAGAACTATGGACAGAAACTAATGAATCCAGATAACATTTTAGCTCGTTATCTAGCTCAAAGTAAAGGCATAGTACCACAGGAAATTAGACAAAACTACTGAAATCATCACTTACCTCGAGTGTGATGGTAAATTACCAAGAGAAGACTCAACACAATTCACACTGAAGTTACACAAAGCATTAGATACAAATTGAGTTTCAATGTGGACCACCATTGAAACTCAATTTGTCCAACATTGGCTGGAGTTGCTGTGATTGACAGGGGCGAAAGCACAGCCAATTTTGCTCTCTTAGCTCCTGGCCACAGAAGGCTGTTGCATTGTTGAGATTCAACCTCACGTTCTCCCAATGACAGGCACTTTTTGAACACAGGAAGATTTAATCCAGGTGAAATTGGTTTGTGTTGCTGTGAACACCTCACTACAGGAACATCCTTTAGGAACATGGCCACGTGCGCCAAACCTCCAATATTTACCCGATGTCTCATTTTGTTAAAACCTAACAACTACTCTACACCAATCAGCCATAACATTATGACCACTGATAGGTGAAGTGAAGAACACTGATTATTTCATTACAATGGCACCAGTCAAGGGGTGGGATATATCAGGCAGCAAGGAAATAGTCAGTTCTTAAAGTTGATGTGTTGGAAGCAGGAAAAATAGGCAAGCCAGCATTAACTTTTTCAGCAGTTTGTGCTACTGTAGGTCTTCTGTGGGATTGGACCATATGGGCTAGCCCTCGTGCCCCATGCAAATCAATGAGCCTTCGACACCCATGACCTTGTCACCGGTTCACCAGTTGTCCTTCCTTGGACAACTTTTGGTAGGTACTAACCACTGCGGCGGCACAGTGGTGTAGTGGTTAGCGCTGTCGCCTCACAGCAAGAAGGTCCGGGTTCGAGCCCCGTGGCTGGCGAGGGCCTTTCTGTGCGGAGTTTGCATGTTCTCCCCGTGTCCACGTGGGTTTCCTCCGGGTGCTCCGGTTTCCCCCACAGTCCAAAGACATGCAGGTTAGGTTAACTGGTGACTCTAAATTGACCATAGGTGTGAATGGTTGTCTGTGTCTATGTGTCAGCCCTGTGATGACCTGGCGACTTGTCCAGGGTGTACCCCGCCTTTCGCCCGTAGTCAGCTGGGATAGGCTCCAGCTTGCCTGTGACCCTGTAGAACAGGATAAAGCAGCTAGAGATAATGAGATGAGACTAACCACTGCATAGTGTTGTATTTGAGTCACTAAACCTTGAGTCCGAGTCCAATCTCGAGTCCCTAGTGTTCAAGTCTGAGTCAAGTCCAAGTCATTAAAAAAAATTCGAGTCCAGTCCAAGTCGAGTCCACAACTGATCCACGGTGAAACAGGCAATAGGTCGAGCGAGGCACAAACAGGCTAGCATAGAATCAGCAGAATTGAAGAGGAGAAACAGGAAATCAGCGATCAGGAAACCAAACAAGGAAATAAGGCTTGGTAATGTGTCAGCAACGCAACTCAATACTTCGCAAATTGTGTTTTCATAGTTTTTATATATGTAGGTGCGCTGATTGCACCTTAATCCTGTGCAGATGTGAGTCATTTATGGTGCACGGGAGAGTCTGGTTGGTGCGTGCACTGTCCGGAGCACACCCGAGAGTCTATTTGATGCATGTGCCAAGGCACGCAGGTGTGACACTCTTGCAAGAAATTAGTAAAAAAATTAATGTAGATATAAATATCTTATGCCAAATTATTTTGGCACGTTACAAAAAATAAAGAAAAAAAATCCAAGTCCTCATCTCCAATTTACAAGTCCGAATGGAGTTACTGCATGAGTCTGAGTCCAAGTCCACGTCATCAGTGCTCAAGTCCAAGTTGAGTCACGAGTCCTTAAAATTAGGGCACGAATTGGACCCGAGTCTGAGTCCTGGAATCGAGTACTACAAGCCTGTCACTGCATACTGGGAACGCCCCACAAGATGTGCCATTTTGGAGATGCTCAGACCCAGTCCTCTAGCCATCACAATTTGGTCTTTGTCAAAGTCGCTCGGATCCTTACACTTGCCCATTTTTCCTGCTTCCAACACATCAACTTCAAGAACTGTTTTCTTGCTGCCTAATATATCCTACCCTCTTGACAAATGTCACCATAATGAAATAATGTTCTTCCCTTCACCTTTCAGTGGTCAGTGTTGATGCAAGAGTCTCCACTGCAGAGCAGTTCACACTCAGCTTGTTCAATGCGTCTTAAAATTGCCCCCACACACCCACGTTTGAGTTGATCTCACCAGATTGTTGTCTGTTTGCTCTCATAATTTGCTCTACCTCAGTTTTTGTGTCCTGACAAAAAGCTTTTGTGCCTTTGATTTTATTACCGCTTTTAAATGCCCTTCTACCGGTAAATGCATTGTTAAAATCGGCCCCGGACATCTGAGAACCTGGAAGAGATCTGAGGGAATGCTGCAGCCAGCAGCCACTGATTTGTCAGGACATGAATTGATGTATACTGATTCTGTCAGAGTAATATTTCTGTTCTGTTTGCTTTCGCATTACATATATTTTTATAGCTTTGTGTGCATAGTTATCAAAGTAACTGGGCTGGCTTGCCTGTCTCCTATCTTAGATGAAATTACATGCTTGTAGTCTTGCTAGGACCTGAAAACAGTAAACTTTGACTTCAAAATCATGGGCAAAAAAAAACCAAAAGAGTAAGTCCAGTTTTCTAAATTGTACGTGAAAACCTAAAGGGAAACAAAGAAGACCAGTGATGAAAACAGTATGCTTTATGGAAGTGGAAACTGTCGAAGGCCTAGAAATGCCCTCGAGCTTGTTGTTGCATCCTACAAAATGGTACTTAAATGTCAAAGGGCATTAGCTTGACAGTAACATGCAGTTATGTTATATTGCTTCTTCGCTGTATCATTATACCCGAAAGGATAAGGAGGTACAAAATTCATTGAAGGAAACCAGACAGAAAATATCCCCTCAACAATATAAAAGAGATTGAAGCAATTATACAAAAAAATAGACCTCAACTGTCTCAGAGACATCAGACTGTGAGTCAGTAAAGAAGACATGAGTCACATCATTCTGCTTTTGCTCTCTCACACACGGGAAACTCCCGAACACACTCTGTGGTTATATACCGCTGACTGGCCTACAGATGCGCTTGCGTGCGAGAGCTGCATGCTGTACAAACCTTTATACCTGCGAGAGGAGTTTACACACAAGTACACCCATGCTCTGTGAATTCTTTGCTTTTGCAGAAATGTATAGCAATACAGGCGGCATGGTGGTGTAGTGGTTAGCGCTGTCGCCTCACAGCAAGACGGTCCGGCTTCGAGCCCCGTGGCCGGCGAGGGCCTTTCTGTGCGGAGTTTGCATGTTCTCCCCGTGTCCGTGTGGGTTTCCTCCGGGTGCTCCGGTTTCCCCCACAGTCCAAAGACATGCAGGTTAGGTTAACTGGTGACTCTAAATTGAGCGTAGGTGTGAATGTGAGTGTGAATGGTTGTCTGTGTCTATGTGTCAGCCCTGTGATGACCTGGCGACTTGTCCAGGGTGTACCCCGCCTTTCGCCCATAGTCAGCTGGGATAGGCTCCAGCTCGCCTGCGACCCTGTAGAACAGGATAAAGGGGCTAGAGATAATGAGATGAGATGAGAACCTTTTCAGTAGCAGAGTATACAGTAGATGGAAAACCTACCGTACCTCCTCCAGGTCACATGTTTAACAGTGAAAAATCAAGGTGGGCAAAATTTGGAGAGTCCATCCATAAGAGGTTTGTCAGTCCTGGAACTGCACGAGAACTCATACAGTCCCTCTAATAGGTGGTGAAATGTATTTAAACTGCTAGCACAGAGGGAGTGTTGTCGGTTGTATTAGCCATGCATCAATACCACTTTCTTTCAAATCAGGCAAGTACTAGGCATGTAACGATATATCGTGTGATGATAAATCACAATACAAATTTATGACGAAATAAAAATAAATCACGATTATTATCAGGCTGTGTAATCTCTTAGGTTTCCGAGCTGTAATTGTGTTGTTTAGATAACAAAGTGCAATAGAGGTTTTCGACCTGACGTCATAGGGTCACGTGAGACTGTTTACGCCACCATTTTGGAGGTCAAACAAAGCCATGCTTATCAGCAAACAACGCTTGTAATATCCATCTTCTTCATCGCTTACTTTTATCGTAGAATGCCTGATACGTGTTGTGCAGTTAGCTGCCACAACAGAAGAGGGGCTAAACCTGGATTAATGTTCCATAGGTTCCCGGCCGATCAACAGCATCGCACAAAGTGGATCGCGGCAATCAGGCGAGAGAATTGGCAGCCCACCGAACACACGCGTTTGTGTGGCGAACGTTTTGTCTCAGGTAACTTTTCCAAAAGTTTAAAGATATCGTATGCGAGATAAATGACAAATTATACATGTAGCCTAGCACCTAGCCTACGCGTAAGCCCTGTTAGGCGGTGTTCAGGCTACCTGGCATGTAGCCCCACTAGTCAGGCTACGATGGTTTTATCTTTATACATCCATGGTTTTATATACGTGAGACGGGGACCGCTCGGCCTCATCAATGGGGCTACCTGGCACCGGGCTTCTTACTAGTGTTTGGGCGGCTTACGTGTAGTCTAGGTTTAACATACACGGTACCCTCAGGCGAGGCAGAGCCATGTTGTTGGGTGGGTTGTACTTTTTAGATGTGAATATGCAATGGACAAAACTAGAATTCGATACTAGACATATTAATTATTATGCGTTTCAACCTGGACACTATTTTCCTAACTGCAATGAATTTACTTTTATTTGGTATCACGTTGAAGTAGACTGTTATGGAATTTTTTTGCCACAAAATATTGTTGGAAATCTTTGCATATGTTGTCATGGCAACCATTCAAACAATGCATGCTGTGAAAAGGGAAAATACATATTTTTTGACAAATCTTTAAGGTAGGTTTTTCTATTTAAATATTAAAAGTAGTAGCCTACTTCTTAAAGTTATTCAATTTAGGTTTAGTAGCATATTGACAGTGTAATGTCGCTCGATAACCCACATGTTGGGCTAGCGGGAGTCGCCATTGTTGTGACTGCCAAAATGGCGCCATCTACTTGTCGACATGGCAACGGTCACGTGGGTCGAAAACCTCTATAATGTACATTATTAGACATACAGGACACTTTTTCCATGGAATTAAAAGACATGGAATAAAAACATGTGTTCTATTCCCTTCTATCGGGTTTCATTCATTTGGTTTGATAACATGCAATATTGTTAGCATATTGCTTATCCTAGGTGTATTACATCACTCTACCCAATGGAGAATGAGTGTTGAATATGGTTTACGATATTGCATGGTTGTCAAGACAACGTGATGTCACACATCAGAGCTGATGCGAATATCCAATGAGAAAGTTTGAGAAATGAGAAGCATTTCTTCGTTCACCAGGAAAGAGAAAGACGCGTTGAACACCCAAAAGGCTACCAAAACTTCATTAGATATTCTTCATACATATTTACAAGAGAAAAAACATACCAATGGACATCGAAAAACTGGAAAAGAGACATGTCAGCAATGTAAAACTTCCACACTAGCGAGCGGCTGTGACAATTTGTAAACAAACGTGGCTGCCAGGTTTGCTTCGTTAAATATGGAAGCTTTTGAGAGAATTTTGAAAGAGAAAGATGTGTTGAACACCCAAAAGGAATGTCTATATAATAATAATAATAATAATAATAATAATGGCTTTGGGCGGCATGGTGGTGTACCTCACAGCAAGAAGGTCTGGGTTTGAGCCCCGTGGCTGGCGAGGGCCTTTCTGTGCGGAGTTTGCATATTCTCCGAGTGGGTTTCCTCCGGGTGCTCCGGTTTCCCCCACAGTCCAAAGACATGCAGGTTAGGTTAACTGGTGACTCTAAATTGAGCGTAGGTGTGAATGTGAGTGTGAATGGTTGTCTGTGTCTATGTGTCAGCCCTGTGATGACCTGGCGACTTGTCCAGGGTGTACCCCGCCTTTCGCCCGTAGTCAGCTGGGATAGGCTCCAGCTTGCCTGCGACCCTGTAGAACAGGACAAAGCGGCTAGAGATAATGAGATGAGATATCAGATATATTTCATTCAGTTATTCCAACTCATCTTTGACTCATTCAATGTCATGCTACCGGTAGCTGAATGGAATATATCAGATATACCACGAAAAAAAAACCAGCCAATATTATTTAAATAGTGGGAATGCATGTGACTTAACCATAAGTGGAAGTAACACAGCTCTAACACCACGAAAAGACACACACACACAAAAAAAAATCTAAAATGGCAAAGAGCTGTTGTGATATTGACTACAAATAGATTTAACAAGAAATCAGTTCTTTCTTTTTACAGACTGCCAAAAGCTAAATAAAAGAGGAGAAAAGCAAATGGAAGTATACAAATGTTTATTAAAGTTGATTAAGTAAAGGCCTATTTGTTATTAACTTTTTCATTTTTAATGAAAGGAATATTTTAATTAATAGGCCATTGTATTTTAGTCCAACCTTTGCAAAAGTTGGTTAATAATTATTGCTGGTTATTGATAAGATTAAATGTATTTAAAAAAATATTGTGGGAAAATCAAATTGTGAACCCAATATCGTGAATTGAATCGAATCATGAATTGGGTGAATATGGTAATGATACTATTATGGTACCAATACTATTATTGAAATGAGCAAGCTACTTAGTATTAATTAACGCAGCAGGAATTGTGTCATATAGCAAAATTGGACTCGGAAATTCTCCTTAAACATGAAATGGGTTTCCCCTGACCTAATTTTGAACCAATGGGAGTGCTAGGGATGACGTAGGCCATTTTTCCGGTCCAAAACAAGATGTAGGCTGAAGCCTTGGATGAAAATGTGTCAAAGGTGAGATATTTCTGCATTTTCTGTCATAATTGTGATGGTTAATCTCCAAAACTGAGTTGCTCATAAAACTACAACCTTTTCTGGTTCAAACAGAACCAATTACGACCATGCAGGTCCTTTCTCCTAGATGGTCCTTTCCTTCATTCTTCTTCTCCTCAAGTCCAAATCCTCTTTTCCCCCTTCATAAATCACTTCTGCTAACCTTTCAAGCTTTTCCTCCATGCTTCCTTTCAACTTTCCAAGCATTGTATTTACATCTAGATCGAACTGGTTGGATGGACACAGCAGTTTCATTCACCTTTGGCTACTTTATTTTTAACTTCCCTTCTCCATAATCCTTCATCTTTACTTGCTCAACAATGGGTTCAATCTCACTATGGTTTGACTCCAAGGGATCTCGTCCTAATGTCTTCTGATCAGATGATCTGCGCTGTTGAGCAACTTTCTTCCTGCATACCTTTTCCCTGACGTATCTTGAGCATATTAACTGGACTGAAGAAGAATGGGCGCAGGGCAGTGGTGATTGACAGTAGATGGGAAGGACAGTGGCAGATTAGTGTGGATCTGGAAAACTTTATGGTGTTTCCTCTGGTAAGCACAACGAAAAGACTGGATATTGTTATATGGAATGAAGAACGAAAGATCGGGATTGTTATGGAACTAACAGTGATTTGGGAAGACAACATCAAAGATGCTGAAGACCAGAAGGAAAGAAGATACAGAGAATTGATTAAGAACTGTGAGGGTGCAGGTTGGACGGTAGAATATCTTCATCATGGAGTTGGTGCAAGGGGATATATCAAAAAAGCTTTAGTTAATCTCTTCAGATATCGCTTTTGTTTTAGTCCTACAGAGATCAGAAAGCTCATCACAGATGTGCAGGGTGAAGCAGAAAAGGCATCGTTATGGTTGTGGTTGAAGAGAGATGACCAAGTATGGTTGGAGAGTTAGGTAAAAGTAGTTAACACTGATGTATGACACCTCCTGATGGAGGGGCCCCGCCATACTAGTGCGATCAGTTGAGGATAAGGGGCCAAAACTGGCTGGTACGGTATCCTCCTGATGATGTCGCTAGTGGGATCCAGGAATGGAGCTGTTAGCTATGAAGCATCTCCCGTAGGTGTTTGTGACCCCTACAACGTTAGGCCACAAACGATAATACATCATACTTAATTACCGTTATTGATATTTAGTAAAATCACCGTATCTCTGGAACTGTTCTGTTCTGTGGCTGGGAAGTTATTTAATTTGAGGGGAATCCCTAGCAAATAATTTACATGAAATCGCTTGCTTCACAGTCAGACAGACAGAGTAAGTCTAGTGTGTGCATGTGCATGTTTACCTTTCGGTGTCGTTGTCTTCTTCTTCTTTTGGGTTTTACGGCAGCTGGCATCCACAGTGTTGCATTACTGCCATCTACAGGTTTACCTTTGACTGTGCACTGACAGTTCCATCATTCTGTCACTAAACGAACAGCTGATCACACCGAGGTGCTCGCTGAGCGCCGATATTTATTAGTTTGGTCCTGTGTTTCCTTTCCTTCGTATATAACATAACGTCTTTTCTTCTCACTCTCTGTTACTGTAGTCGGTCTTTCACGTTTCATTCGCACACTCACATCCTCCATTTTTCTCTCTTGTTTCAAATTTGTATCCCACAATGCCTTGCGCGAACGGGGAAAGCCCACCATGTGATGCATGACGTAGTATCTTATAATGCGTCATGGTGAAGCAGAAAAAAATAGTGACAAATTTAGGGCCATGTGGAGATAAATTCATTCATTGTTCTATTAAAAAAAACTAATAAAATTGGAAGTCTGTGATTCAAATTCTATGGAAGAGCGATAGTTCCACTAAGAAATACATATATTTTTTTAATTTCTGAGAAAAAAACTCAGAATTTTCGAGATTAAAGTCAGAAATTTCGAGAAAAAAGTCAAAAATTTCGAGAAACAATCTCAAAACTTTTGAGAAAAAAAGTAAAAAATTTCAAGAAAAAAGTCAAAATTTGAGAAAAAAGTTGAAATTTTCGCAGAAAAAAAGTCGAAAATTTTGAGAAAAAAGTCGAAAATTTCAAGAAAAAAGTCAAAATTTTCGTCAAAAGTTTTGAGAAAATAAACTCGAAATTTTCGAGAAAAAAGTCACAAATTTAGGCTACCAGGAAATACCAGGTCATTCAGAGCTGACGGAGACTTAGTCTGCTACTACTGTGTTTAGTGCTGCTGAAATGGACAACTTAATCAAATGTTATTTCGGGATTGGGTTTAATAACAAAGAGATCCTTGCAGTCTTGGCACAGAATCACAATATTGTGATTTCTATCCAGACTTTGAAGAGGTGGTGTCGTGAACTTGGTCTTTTCAGGAGGCGAAATCAGTCGGACATTGACAATGTGATAGCCTTCACATCACCAACCGACTTCCTGTACCCCGGTTGTCACAACTCTGAATTCCATGGCTCTGGTCTCAGCCATTCATGTCTACCGGCCGTGAGTGAGTGTCACTTCTGTATGGAAGCCCGCCTTCCACAGATTTCTGACTTTTTTTTTTTTGGAAAATTTCGACTTTTTTTCTCTAAAATTTTGACTTTTTTCCTTTTTTCTCAGAAGTTTCCAAATAAAATATAAAACCCTGGCCCTATTGCTCTGCCGTAAAATTCAGTAGCTTTCGGTCCACTCAAAAAAATAATAATTGGGTGTCGGGGAAAATTCTTTTAATGACCTAAACCTGAAAAATCTGGAAGTCGGTCTACCTTTAAATTATACGCATAAGCTAGCTGCATTAGTTACCTTGAATCAGTGTACACTACGACTGCATCCATCATATTTTAATCCTAGTAACTGACTGAAGGTTTTTAGCATTTACATCAGTCAAGTTGTCTTGCCTTCATAAACATTCAAAATTACCTCGATGGTTCAAATCCTTGACAGATATGCAAGTTCACAAGGCCATGGCCAGCTTTTGACTGGGACTGTCGCTTTTCTTTGACCCAGGACTCCATTCTTGAGGCCATTTTTAAAGAAGGAAGACACCTGGGTTAATGTTGCTGCCACACACAGATCCTTCATCTTCGAAACAAGCCCCAGCAGTTAGTAGGCCTCGGAAAAAACTCCCATTAGCTAGACGCTATGCAGCACTCTTCTGTCTTCTTGCCAGTCGTTCCCAACGTTTTCACATGATAAAATGCCCAGGTTCGTCTGTCAGACAGGCTCGGACTTGGTCTGCTCATTTGTCTTCATATTGAAAGCACAGCTATTCCCAGAACAAGGCGATGAGATGAACCACCTTATGTGAGCACGGGCAAATGATGAAATGATCCTTCTCCTGGGATTTCATCACCTTACTGAATTGAAGAAGCATGACGGTGTCATAATATAGTATGAAAAAGCATGAGGTGTCTTGATGTAGGCTTTTCATTCGGCCTGCCTCCCTGTTTGCTCGAGCACCGAGCTGTAATGAAATAAAGGACACACAAAGACAAGGACACGAGTTCAGAGATCCAACTGCCTTTGCTCAAGAAGATTTAGGCACAAAGGTTAAGCCATACGGGTGTCACCTGGCACTGATTTTCATCCGCCTGCCACTATGCAGGCTGACTCACTTTCCTTGGGGAAACAGGCCGGATGCATCAACATCCACTACAGCAGCTAAGGAAGCATTCAGTCTTGCATATTTCCCCCTACGCAATGTATTAAAAAGTGTTTTGAAAGCTTTTTCCCAGATCCAGGGGATTGAGTGTTCAGAGACGCAAGACAGAGAACAAAAACGAAGGGGAGAGGAAATGAGGTTTTGGCATTTATTGACTGCTCATTAGCATAGCTATCCAGACATGCACGAACCCCATTAGCCAGGGTTTGGACAACGATGGTGTCGGGGGGTTCCCGATGAGTCAGTGGAGGACAGTGCAAGGAAAAAAAAAAAAAAAAAGGCAGGCCAGCGACCGGATGTAAGACACAGCCACTTGTGTCTGCTTAAAAAAAGCCAAGAGAGAGAGAAGCAGCGAGACACACACTGAGTGTACAGAAAGGGCAGATAGAGAAGGAGAGACCTTTAGTCCTCATTCTTTTTCCCTTTTTTGGCACTCTTTTCCACTCATTCAAACCAAATGCCCCCCTGCAGGCAATACATTCCAGCCTAATTATCCCCCGTGAACAAAAGATCCGCACTAAAAAGAGAGAGAAAGAGAAAGAAACTGAGAGAATTCATATCATGTTCAATCAAGCCAGGCAATCCACACATATCAGAGTCCAGTCTACTCTCAAAAATAAAGTATATAACCATTCCAAAGCCCCATATTTCTCCTGACAGGGAAGTGAACAGTGGCAGGACTGGACTACGGGAAAGAATTATTAGATGGTACGGATAAGGTGTTCAAAAGAAAGCAACCCACAGGAAAAGTCTGTAATCAGATGTAATGATTTGTTATAACATCATGCTGCCGAGCAGAAATAATCCGTGGATTTCAAAGTTTGATGCTGGCCAGCTGAGCCAAACTGTTAACATTGGCAATACCATGACGGAGAAAATAAAGTTAGCCAGCTGTGGCTAAAGTCTGTTTACACTATAAAGCCGTAATAAAGATATACGGAGGTTATATAACAAAAACGATAACTAGAAAACTTTGCCTCCCTTTTATACATGAACACTGTCCAACAGGAAATCAATTTCAGAAGGTCATCAAATCTAAAGAACAACTCTGAACCACTCTGCCATATTGCACATGTCGTAAAGCCTCCCGTAATAGCCATAAACATCCATATAAATTAGCGCACCCCTGCCTGATGTCCCAGACTTGCCTATGCTTTTGAGTACTCTGCCTCCCCCATTCTGACTCCTTTCATCCGCTGTTTCAGTTGTTAAGATGGTGCAGAGGTGAAGCAGTGCACCATTATGTGCCCCTCACATTCCTGACCGAGCTTGTGCTTCACTAAGGAGATGAGATGGATAGGGACCTCAGTGTAGCTGGGCTTTAATCGAACTACATTTCAAAGCTTAGGAGAGGAACACACATGAATCAGCAAGCTAGAGAAGGGCTTGAGTCATGGCAAGAAGCAGACCAGCACAGTAAAAACATCCGTTAAACGACTGAGGACAAGTTCTGTAGCTTGTTTGTTAAGGGGCAGCAGACATAACGTCAAAGAGCTTCGGGGTAGGACATGGCAAGATGCCTACGTTTATTATTTATTGTCTCAAATTAGACAATGACCTATTCATAATAGGGATTGAAAAATGAGCAGAATCAAAAACAGCCAGACAATGAGATGTTTTGTAATAAGGACTTGAAAGCATGAAATCTAATTGGGGCACAAAACATCCAGAAACCAGAAGTGCATTAAACATGTTTTGCATGTATTTTTGCTCCATGGACAAATGTTTAATTGTATGAATAATGCCAAAATGCATTGGTAGATAAGTTGGCAAACAGATAAATGGTTCACAGTGGTTCATGTCAGGCCTAATCAGATACAGTTTTTCATAAGCTGTGTCATCTCGGTGGCAAGATGAAAACTGAAAGCTTTTGGAAAAACTGACCTTTTCTCGGGAAAATATACACTGCCCCCCCAAAAAAAAAAGTCACCAAATAAGCAGATACCTAAGAGCCTTTGACTGCATAAAGCCTCGGTCACAACCGGGCGTACGTGCTCCTACGGCCGGTCTACATGCAAAAAACCGCAAGAAACGCACGGAGGGCGCATGCGTGACGTGCTGATTTTCGAGCCGTAGACCGGCCGCAGAGGTTCTTTGTCATGTCAAACAAACTCTACGGGCGCTTACGATTTTTTCAGGTTGCAAGACAAACTTACGGCCAACGTGCGTCTTTCTCCATGAACAAAAAAAAAAAAAACGCAGCGATTTGGGAAACGCCAAAAATCGCACGGCCAAAAAAATCGTACGTCCGGTTGTGACCTAGGCTTAATTTACTGCAGTGATTAATATAGTTCGGCTGCCAACAATTCTTTTAACCCTAACTGATCCAGTGACAAGCTTCTCACTTCTTAAACAAACGTGTTGGAAGGCGTATCCCGTGCTCATGGAAAACATGTTACTATTTTTCAAAAAAGTCAAATTATTGGCCTGCATCAAGCAAAGAAAATTAAGGAGAATACTGAAATTACTGGAAATAGGTTAAAGCTATACTGCCTTTCATATTTTTCAAGTGTAGGTAATGAAAAGAATTTTCCCCGACACCCAATTATTTTTGTTTAGTGGACGGAAAGCTACTGAATTCGAATCACAGACTTCCAATTTTATTATTTAAAAAAAAAATAGAACAATTAATGGGCGGCACGGTGGTGTAGTGGTTAGCGCTGTCGCCTCACAGCAAGAAGGTCCGGGTTCGAGCCCCGTGGCCGGCGAGGGCCTTTCTGTGCGGAGTTTGCATGTTCTCCCCGTGTCCGCGTGGGTTTCCTCCGGGTGCTCCGGTTTCCCCCACAGTCCAAAGACATGCAGGTTAGGTTAACTGGTGACTCTAAATTGACCGTAGGTGTGAATGTGAGTGTGAATGGTTGTACCCCGCCTTTTGCCTGTAGTCAGCTGGGATAGGCTCCAGCTTGCCTGCGACCCTGTAGAACAGGATAAAGCGGCTACAGATAATGAGATGAGAAGAGAACAATTAATGAACTTAAAGCCATGTGGCCCTAAATTCTCCGCCATTTTTTCCTGCTTCACCATGACCCAATTCAAGATACTATGTCATGCATCAAGTGGTGGGTTTTCCGTTTGCACAAGGCATTGTGGGATACAAATTTGAAACAGGAGAGAAAAATGGTGGATGTGAGTGTGCAAATGAAATGCGACAGACTGACTACAGTAACAGAAAGTGAGAAGAAAAGACGTTATGTTGCAAAGGAAAGGAAACGCAGTACCAAACTAATAAATATCGGCGGTCAGCGAGCACCTCGGTGTGATCAGCTGTTCGTTTAGCGACGGAATGATGGAACTGTCAGTGCACGCTCAAAGGTAAACCTGTAGATGGCAGTAATGCAACACTGTGGATGCCAGCTGCCGTAAAACCCAAAAGAAGAAGAACAAAAAAAAGAAGGTAAACCTGCGCATGTACACACAGACTTCCTTTGTCTGTTTGACTGCGCAAAGCGAGCGATTTCATGCACATTATTTGCGTTAATCCCCTCAAATTAAATAACTTCGCAGCCACAGAATAGCCTGGGTTTTCTTTTGGGTTTTTTTATATTACAGAAATAAACATATATCACAATGACCAAATTTTAGAGGGAACTAAATTTCATCGATTTTATGAAATCGAAAGGCCTTCTAGCTTTAAGAACGATTTTATGAAATCGAAAGGCCTTCTAGCTTTAAGAACTGTCCAACATATTATTAAAACCTGGAAGGATAGTGGTGAACCGTAAATTTGTATGACAAAAAATAAAAACTTGTGGAAAAAATGTGGTTGGAAAAAGATCCTGACTGACCATGATCAGAGATCACTTAAATTCTTGAAGTCGAATAGTAAAAATCAATCAATCAATCAATCAATCACTAGACAGTCGAACTCAAGGCTATGTTTAATAGTGAAATTAAGATCATTTTCTCACAATGTGATGAGAACTCAAAGGATTGGGACTAAACAGCTGTGTAGCCATGAGAAAACCACTTATTCATGGGGCTAATCAGGAGAAAAGGGCTTTAATTTGCTAGGGAGCATGAAGATTGGATTCTGGAGCAATGAAAAAAGGTCATGTGGTCTGATGAATCCAGATTTACCTTATTCCTGAGTGATGGGCGTGTCAGGGTTAGTCTGGCTAACGCAACTTCAAAGCTCTGCGAGCATTTGGTCTGGCAAAGATATTAAGCCCAACCGTTTCCCAAAGCGCGTGGTTGACCCGCCTCCCTGAAATGCCTCAGTTTGCTACTGGTCGAAGCCAGAAAAGGCTGTGACGAAGCTTAAACCAATCACATCACTCTTTCCTCTGACGTATGTGACGCGACGGAAACTTCGCAACAGCCCCCCGTGTTGCGTCACACTTAGGATGGGCGGGCCCAGGCTAGCTAACTGGTAGATTAAACTCTTACCGAAGCCGGTCGGGAGCAAGGCGAAAACGTCCTTCCTTTCAATAAATGCCTCCAGGGCTGCCCTTTGCTCCGTTTTCAATGAGAACTTCCCGTTGAATGCTTTCAATACAGCATCTACCGCTGTGTCAAAGGCTTGCCGCTGCTCCATGTTCGTAATGTTTCTAGTGAATGAAGCGCTTCCGGCATAGATTCTGTAAACAATCTATGGCTTCCGGTCGCAGTTCTACTACGTCACTGCCTTGAACACGCCTCTACCCAGGGCCGTTGGAGATGCTCAAAGTTGATTGGCTCCCGATTTTTCGGGAGCTTGGAAGAGCTGGAGATAGCTTGCCTTGCCAGACTAAGTTCGCAACAGCCCCCCGTGTTGCGTCACACTTAGGATGAGCGGGCCCAGGCTATCTCAGGGTAAGAAGGGAAGTGCATGAAGCGATGCACCCATCACACATAGTGGCCACTGTACAAGCCTCTGGAGGCAGTGTTATGATCTGTGATTGCTTCAGTTGGTCAGGTCGAGGCTCAGCAATGTTATGGGGCAATAAAATGAAGTCAGCTGACAACGTGAATGGACTGAATGACTGGGTTATCATCACATCAATGGATTTTTTCTTCCTTGATGGCCTAAAATTAGGGCTCAGATTGCGAGAGTGTGGTTCAGGAAGCATGAGGAATCATTTTCACACACGAATTGGTCCCCACAGAGTCCCGACCTTAACCCCATTGAGAATCTTTGGGATGTGCTGGAGAAGACTTTACACAATGGTTAAACTCCTCCATGCTCAACACAAGATCTGGCTGAAAAATGAATACAACTGTCAAAGTCCAAGTCCCTTCCATGCCAGGATCTGGTCTTCCCAGGCAGCCTCCTGTCCCAGCACTAACCAGCTCTTTAAGGCGCATGGGTGTGGCACCAATCTCAGTTTCCACAGCCCTCGGCCTCTCACCTATATAGCTAGGGTTACAGTGGGGGACAAGAGCTTGACTTCCCTACTTGCATTTGTATTGCAGCGTGCCTTGCCAGATGGTACTATTTTTATGATGGTCTTTGATATGACCCGACTGTGAGTAGAACTCACGATCTCCTAATCGAGAGGCTGACACACTAATCACTAGGCCAGCTCATGGTGAATACAACTGTGGACTGAAATAAATGTTGTGACATTGCATAAGTTTATTTCAACAATGCCACAGCGAAAGCACTCTGTAATCAAAGCTAAAGGTGGGCCAACCAAATATTAGAGTGTGCGACTTTTTCTTTTTTTTTTTGTGGCAGGGCAGTGTACTATGTAACAACCAGAAGACATGATACCCAAAAGGTCCCACATGGATACCATAAAGACTTCACTAACCAAAAACAGTTTATGTCCAAGTCTCACCCTTTCTTCAGTGAATGACTGAAGAAAATCCTGATCCTCAGAACTTGAACCTAAGAACTTCTACTGTAATCATAATGACCGTAATGCTCAAAACAAACATCCTTTCAACATACTGAGTACTGTCGGTCTTAATGTGTACAACTGTGCAAGAAAAAATGAAAAGAAAAGAAAAAAAATATCCATGTAGGAAGATTGGATTCTCAAAATTGCTTCTAGCTCTGAATGACTGCATAAATGTGTGTGTACGGTGTCCTGGGACGGCCTGGCATCCCTCCCAGGGTGTTTTCCCGCCTCACACCCAGTGTTCCCGCGATGGGATCTGTATCCACTGCAACCATAAGAATAAAGTGGCTGCTGAAGATAAATAAATGATTACCTTCTTCTCGGGATGTATTACTTGCTTAAAATTTGGCCAATGCCAAATCAGTGCAGCCCTAAAAGATATCTAATACTCCGGTTGAGCAAAGCCGTGCCTACTTTGAAATTGTACCCTTGGACTGAAACTTCAAACACAGTCATGGCTGATTTGCATCTGATAACTGTCGACTTATTACAAGTAACACTCTGTGCTTTCCCTTAAGTATAACAGAGACGACTATCGGACTATCTGATATCAACAGGCACGCACAACTGGACCTGTTCTCTCATAATTACAGATTTCTATTGACAGTGCATCTTTCTGAGAAACAGCTATGTTAGTCACAAAGCAAACAGTGGATATAAAAAGTCTACACACCCCATTAAAATGATAGGTTTTTCTGATGTAAAAAAATGAGATCACGATAAATTATTTCAAAACTTTTCCCTCCTTTAATGTGACCTATAACCTGTACAATTCAATTGAAAAACAAAGAAATCTGTTAGGGGGGAAAACATCTCATCTCATCTCATCTCATCTCATCTCATCTCATTATCTCTAGCCGCTTTATCCTTCTACAGGGTCGCAGGCAAGCTGGAGCCTATCCCAGCTGACTACGGGCGAAAGGCGGGGGGAAAACATAAAAAATAAAAAACATACAATAAGCTGGTTGCATAAGTGTGCACACCCTTAAACTAATACTTTGTTGAAGCACCTTTTGATTTAATTACAGCATTCAGTCTTTTTGGGTTGGAGTCTCTCAGCCTGCCACATCTAGACTTGGCAATATTTGCCCACTCTTCCTTGCAAAAGCGCTCCAAATCTGTCAGATTGCGAGGGCGTCTCTTGTGCACAGCCCTCTTCAGGTCACTCCACAGACTTTCAATTGGATTTAGGTCTGGGCTCTGGCTGGGCCGTTCCAAAACTTTTTTGGGGTCATTGTGGTGCTGAAAGATGAAATTCCTCTTCATCTTCAGCTTTCTAGCAGACGCCTGAAGGTTTTGGGCCAAAATTGACTGGTATTTAGAACTGTTCATAATTCCCTCCACCTTGACTAAAGCCCCTGTTCCAGCTGAAGAAAAACAACCCCAAAACATGATGTTGCCACCACCATGCTTCACCGTGGGTATGGTGATCTTTTGGTGATACGCAGTGTGTTTTTGCGCCAAACATACCTTTTGGAATTGTGGTCAAAAAGTTCAACCTTGGTTTCATCAGACCATAAAACATTTTCCCACATGCTTTTGGGAGAGTTGATGTATTTTTTTTTTTTTGCAAAATTTAGCCGGGCCTGGATGTTTTTCTTTGACCCTACCTCATAGTCCAGATTTATGGAGAATACGGGAGATTGTTGTCACATGTAGCACACAACCAGTACTTGCCAGAAATTCTTGCAGCTCCTTCAGTGTTGCTGTAGGCCTCTTGGCAGCCTCCCTGACCAGTTTTCATCTTGTCTTTTCATCAATTTTGGAGGGACGTCCAGTTCTCGGTAACGTCACTGTTGTCCCATATTTCCTCCACTTCTTGATGACGGTCTTCACTGTGCTCCATGGTATATCTAATGCCGTGGAAATGTTTTTGTCCCCTTCTCCTGACTGATACCTTTCAACAATGAGATCCCTTTGACGCTCTGTGAACCCTGGCTTTTGCTGGAGGATGCAACTGAGTAAATGTCTGAACTTTATTTGGGGTTAATCAGAGTCATTTAAACTGATGGCAGGTGTGAACCCAAAAAGACTGAATGCTGTAATTAAATCAAAAGGTGCTTCAACATAGTTTAAGGGTGTGCACACTTATGCAACCAGCTTATCGTATGTACATTTTTTATTTTTTATGTTTTTCTCCCGAACAGATTTGTTGGTTTTTCAATTGAATTGTACAGTTTATAGGTCACATTAAAGGTGGGAAAAGTTTTGAAATGATTTATCGTGGTCTCATTTTTTTACATCAGAAAAACCGATCATTTTAACGGGGTGCATAGACTTTTTATATCCACTGTACATCTTCATTTGCACTTCCTTTAAATACTATGAAGTACTCCTTATTATCAGAAGGTTTCCACAGCTCGAGACCTTCATGATCGCTTCAACGATCTGAAATGTACTATAAATTAACGCAAATGAAACAAACTTCAGACGTTTGAGGGTGGTTTTTTTTGTTTGTTTGTTTCACAGTGTTCATTTTGTTGATGGAAAAAGTTTTTTTTTTTTGTCCCAGCAAATTAAAACAACATTTTGACATTTTCCTTGCACACTCAGTTTGCAAATGCTATTACATAAGGGAATTAAGTCAACTCAATTCAATTTTATTTGTATAGCGCACTTAACAATGGGCTTTATCACAAAGAAGCTTTACAGAAATATAGGTTCTGTGGTACGCACTATGCAGTCACATGTTCAACAAGAAACACACCAAGAAGAATCTGCTCTGGTCATGCTAGATCCTGGATATAGGACTCTTCCTACATATATGGTAAAGCCTTGTAGTTGGAGAAACATGCTAGCTACAATACCGCTAACTTTTTTGGCAACATCAGCAACCTTTTCTAAATAAATAAATAAATGGGGCGGCACGGTGGTGTAGTGGTTAGCGCTGTCGCCTCACAGCAAGAAGGTCCTGGGTTCGAGCCCCGGGGCCGGCGAGGGCCTTTCTGTGTGGAGTTTGCATGTTCTCCCCATGTCCGCGTGGGTTTCCTCCGGGTGCTCCGGTTTCCCCCACAGTCCAAAGACATGCAGGTTAGGTTAACTGGTGACTCTAAATTGACCATAGGTGTGAATGTGAGTGTGAATGGTTGTCTGTGTCTATGTGTCAGCCCTGTGATGACCTGGCGACTTGTCCAGGGTGTACCCCGCCTTTCGCCCGTAGTCAGCTGGGATAGGCTCCAGCTTGCCTGCGACCCTGTAGAAGGATAAAGCGGCTAGAGATAATGAGATGAGATAAATAAATGTTTTTATTGTTTGTACTATTAGGCTAATATGATAATAGCAGAGTTGTACTTGAGTCATTAAACTTTGAGTCTGAGTCCAGGCTCGAGTCTCCAGTGTTCGAGTCCGAGTCGAGTCCACTATTGATCCGAATTGAGTCCGAGAACAAGCCCCGCCCACTATCAACAGGGCAAATAACATGAGACAGGGTTAACACTAGCTAGTTCATCAGTCAGCAAGCAAGCCCCACTATCAACAGAGCAATGAACATAGCGTGCCATTTCCTTCTCTGGGTGGAGTCTTGCCAAATGACGATTGAAGTTCGAGGTTGTCCTCATCATCTCCTCGATAGTTCTTCTACATATGGAACACAAAGCAATGCATTTTTTTCCCACTGCACGAGAAGTTTGTATCAGCAAAGCATTCAATCCCAATCCTAGGGGCGTTCTCTCCAGGCATTTTAGCGCCATTAACGTTAGTTTGTTCCTGAACATGATGTCTGAACAGGAGAATGTGCATTCTCTTGCACAAAATTAGGATAAAAATTAATGCAGATGTAAATATAAATCTCTTATTATGGCATGTTGCAAAAAAATAAAGAAAAAAATCAGGAGTCCCCGTGTCCAATTTACGAGTCCGAATGCAGTTAATGCAAGAGTACAAGTCAAGTCACGAGTCCTTAAAATTAGGGCACGAGTCAGACTCGAGTCTGAGTCCTGGACTCAAGTACTACAAGCCTGGATAATAGCAGAATTACCAGGTTACCTGAAGTGACACCACCAACATCATTTTGGGCAGCACGGTGGTGTACTTGGTTAGCACTGTCGCCTCACAGCAAGAAGGCTCTGGGTTCGAACCCCATACCTGACAGGGGCCTTTCTGTGTGGAGTTTGCATGTTCTCCCCGTGCTTGTGTGGGTGCTCCAGTTTCCCCCACAGTCCAAAGGCATGCAGGTTAGGTAAAATAGCTGGTGCATACCTAGTGCCGGTCCCAAGCCCGGAATGATTAGGGAGGGTTGTGTCAGGAAAAACCTATGCCAAAGGAGTTGAAAATCAATTGGGGCTTTACCCTGTATTCTTCTTCCCCTGTCACAAACTATGCGACAAATTGAACCAATTAAAATTAGAGTAATGTATATTACTTTATATAATGCCCACTTCTGACACCAATTTGTTCGTGTCTGCCACACTATTGGAAATTTTTAATTCGCAAACATACAGCAAAGAATGAGAAGAAGAAGAAGAAGAAAAACTTTTGTAAGCCAGGACTGATGAAGTGAATGTGTTGGCGCTCCATTTAAGTAGGAACTAAAGCTTCGGAAATTATTGCAACACGCAATTTTACCACAAAAAAAAAAAGACTAAAACGTTTACTTTTCATTGACGATTAGAAGACTAAAGTATCAAATCAGGGGCGATTTCTCAGAGACAACAAGGGAAGCCGAGCTTCCCCTAAAATTCTCTCCCCAAACTGCGGCATCTACGATGTTGAATTCTCATTAAAACAATAACTTGCATAACATAATATATGCCCAAGATTGTATTTACGTTCATAACTATCCTGTAACTTATTTGAGTGATGTCTGACGAACTTGCAGTTCGCTACGAGAATCACCTTTGCTGCCAGGCTGTAACCAGCGTTGCCAGATACTGCTGACGTTTTCCAGCCAAAATATGTTCAAAACCCACCAAAATACACTTAAAACCGCCCAATCTGGCAACACTGGCTGTAACCTTTCTTATTTCAATGGGCTCTATGCGCTGGCAGCCGGGTATCCGTTGCAGTCTATGAGAGGGCTCTGAACAGCCAATTTCGGTTAGTTGTTACTGGTTAAAATCGACAAAATCGTCACTTCCAGGGAAGCCGGGCTTCTCTGGGACTAAACGAGACAGTGGGAGGGACAAGAAGCTGCGCTGATGAAGGATTATTGGAGGTAGTGTTTGAAAGACATGAGGAGGGCGGGCTCTGTACTTCGGCGTCGGCGAGGAACACGGAAGTATGATCAGTGAGTCCCCAGCGGATGTCGAGAAAGTGTAGTCGTGTGCCAAAGTGCTGTCCGACTTTCTTTTCATATAAACGTTTCTTCTCATTGATGTCTCTGTACATTACTCTGTAAATAAATGTAAATATTACTCGTTGTGCTCTGTTAACTTTCATCCATTCTATCAGTTTGATCATTCGCGAATTCACTCGTTTATTTCATTTGTAGTTCAATCTGGTTGTAGGCTAGCTTGAGCCTTATTGGGATCTGCAGTGCTAGCTGCTAACAGAAATTGGTGAAGTCTCTGGAAAGCACAACCAGCTAGTATGACAGGGTCACAGACCATTTTCTGGAAAAGGAGGGGAGGGTAGAATTTGTGTATAAATAGTGTGCATCATGTAATGTTCATGAATCTGAAGTGTGTATATTGTTCAGTAATGTTAAGAGAATGGTGGGCTCTGTGTTATAGGTTATACCTGGGTATAATATTCAAGGTTCTGTGTGTTGCATAGCCTACCTGGTTATGAATTTCCAGACTGTGTTGCAGAAGATGTTCAAGGATGTGTTGCACAGCTGGGTGTTGTGTTAAAGACTCTGTGTTGCATATCAGGGTATGATGTTCAAGGCTCTTCGTTGAATAGCCAGTGATTTTTGGATGTTTGATATTTTTGATTAAGGATATGAGGCACTAGCCTGGCAAGCCAGACTATAACATGAAATGTACAAGCAAAAATACTTTCTGCCACTAGGTAGGGTTGTCTAGTTCACTATGCTAATGGGGCACACCTTTCTATGCTTTGATATCCGGCCTACAGGTTTTACGATGAATGCGTAAAATGGGCTTCCCCTGTTTTAAAAACCAGCAGCCACCACTGTATCAAATAAAGAGCTGTCTTTTTCAACAACTAAATCAAGACTATAACTAATTGATTAAAATATGAGCAAAACTCATATTTTCGTCAAAAGACGAAAACTAAATTTAAATTGGCTATACACAAATACCATCGTTACAACACAAGTGGTGATCAGGGAACATGAAGTGCCTCGAAAGCATCATACAAACATCTTACAAGCTTCTTTCAAACAATTCATTTGAATTTGTTCATAACAAATTAATGACCAACCTCAGAAGCTTTGCTTACATGTCTATACTCTTAAGAAAAGGGTTTTTTGATTTGTTCAATTGAGGAAACCTTTCAAGTCTCTATGCAGAATCCTGGAGTAAAAGGTTTCCCTTTAAAATTCCAAGGACCCAAACTATAACGGCTAACCCTTTTTAGTGTGGCCTTTCTCACAGACTTTAATTTTAGCTTTAATATACAATACAGTCTCGACTGCTTACACTAAAGTGTGGGAGAGATAAACAGAGGTCCATCTCTAACAGACCCATCCTGTCGCATTAAAGCAATATGGTATGAGCTAATGGACAGATGGCACATCTAGAAAGTGACTTCATGGTTGTTGATGGTCATTTGGCTAGCTCCGGGACATGCCTGAGTACTCGGTTAAATAAGTAACCTCAGTAAATGTCCGCCTCGCACTTTAGCACGGATCAGGTGTACTGAATGACATTCTGTAACCGGATAGCGGCGTCTGAGGGCGCAGACTGGCAGGAGGAATGCATGGCAGGAATGTGGAAGAACGCCGCCTACAATTGAAGAGGATGGGTGAACTTTGCAAGGAGCAACATCAGACAGGACAAGCTAGCAGTGACCTGTCTGCTTCTTCGCCCCCAGGGATGGAACCAATAATCAGCACTCAGTGTTCCCACAAGAAAATTCCCAAAATCCAAGCAGCTTCTAAAGTTCTGCTCAGACTATTATGTTTTATGTTACATTATTGTTAAACTTATCTGTCTAAATGTTTTACTAAAATGGCAACAATGCTAAAAAACAATTTTTATAATATATATGTTTTTTTTAATATTACTCATGCTTCATATAATAATATATATTATATGGACACAGGTGTTTTACTGGGAAATACGCCACTCGTATTTTTTTTTTTTTTTTATTTGAGCTACGGGCAGCACGGTGGTGTAGTGGTTAGCGCTGTCACCTCACAGCAAGAAGGTCCGGGTTCGAGCCCCGTGGCCGGCGAGGGCCTTTCTGTGTGGAGTTTGCATGTTCTCCCCGTGTCCGCGTGGGTTTCCTCCGGGTGCTCAGGTTTCCCCCACAGTCCAAAGACATGCAGGTTAGGTTAACTGGTGACTCTAAATTGACTGTAGGTGTGAATGTGAGTGTGAATGGTTGTCTGTGTCTATGTGTCAGCCCTGTGATGACCTGGCGACTTGTCCAGGGTGTACCCCGCCTTTCGCCCGTAGTCAGCTGGGATAGGCTCCAGCTTGCCTGCGACCCTGTAGAACAGGATAAAGCGGCTAGAGATAATGAGATGAGATGAGATCTTCGACTCGTTCAGTATCATGCTAGCTGAATGGAATATATCTGATATACTACTCAACGCCAGCCAATATTATTTAAATATGCCACTCAGATCCACAATGTATTTTGTATGAAAAATGCTAATTTTTCAACACGAGAAGATAAACTTCATATCTTCAAGCCAACGTATGATTTTCTTTTTATTATATCAACACATTCTCAAACAAAAAGTACCCAACATTTATCAAAACAATTTTATTGATTTCTTCACGAGCGGCATATATATATTATTTACCAGCTTAAGGCCAGTCCATATTGTGAAATACCGTGACCGAGGTCTTGAAAATACTGACCAAGGCCTCTGGGCCAAGGTCAGTATTTTCAAGGCCAAGGTCACGGCATTTCACGATATGGACCAACCTTAAGTTGGTAAATAATATATTTTTTTTTCTTTACTAAATTCTAACAGAAAATGATTCAGATAGCACTGGATACTTCTCTGGAAAGACGTGAGCAAGGACGGCTCGTACACATCGCCATTTTTCTTTGTTGCGGGCATGAAAAAGTTGCACAGCAACATGTTTAGTTCTTCGCCAGGTATGTCTTCCACCTTTCCACCTTCATTTAGGTTTCGACAGAACTTCCTAAAGACATTGAGGTTGTAGGTCGTCTTTTTTTGTTGTATTTTCTGCCCTTTGCTCCTCAGTAAACTGCTGGATTTGCTCGGCGTTAGCAATAGTTACAGGTTTTTGGCTTTCTCCTGTAATGTTTTCTTTAATTTCGTCTTGATCAGGGTAGTAAAACTTGCTTTCGCTGTGAACACTGTCGTTATCGCTATCCATGCTGTAAAATTAATGCTATTATACTGAGAAATGAGAAAATACATGTTGAGAAAAAATTGCTACTACAGTATGTTTGTTGTTGTTGTGAACGAGCGAGTCACCAAAGGTCTGTAACCAGGGTCCGGATCGTAGGATTCCGGACTGATCGCAAGCCAATCAGAGCGCACGATTTGATGGAAACTGGACTGCGAAAAAAATAAAGAAATTTATGTCACAGTTTTGGTTCTCCATGTCCCGGTTGTAGCTCAAATTCTCATCTCATTCTCATTTCATTATCTCTAGCTGCTTTATCCTGTTCTACAGGGTCGCAGGCAAGCTGGAGCCTATCCCAGCTGACTACGGGCGAGAGGCGGGGTACACCCTGGACAAGTCGCCAGGTCATCACAGGGCTGACACATAGACACAGACAACCATTCACACTCACATTCACACCTACAGTCAATTTAGAGTCACCAGTTAACCTAACCTGCATGTCTTTGGACTGTGGGGGAAACCGGAGCACCCGGAGGAAACCCACGCGGACACGGGGAGAACATGCAAACTCCACACAGAAAGGCCCTCGCCGGCCCCGGGGCTCGAACCCAGGACCTTCTTGCTGTGAGGCGACAGCGCTAACCACTACACCACCGTGCCGCCCCCACTCAGACTTAAGTATTCATTTTCCTCTGTAATTTACTGAGCTAGGCCGGCACAGTGGTGTAGTGGTTAGCGCTGTTGCCTCACAGCAAGAAGGTCCGGGTTCGAGCCCCGTGGCCGGCGAGGGCCTTTCTGTGTGGAGTTTGCATGTTCTCCCCGTGTCCGCGTGGGTTTCCTCCGGGTGCTCCGGTTTCCCCCACAGTCCAAAGACATGCAGGTTAGGTTAACTGGTGACTCTAAATTGACCGTAGGTGGGAATGGTTGTCTGTGTCTATGTGTCAGCCCTGTGATGACCTGGCGACTTGTCCAGGGTGTACCCCGCCTTTCGCCCGTAGTCAGCTGGGATAGGCTCCAGCTTGCCTGCGACCTTGTAGAACAGGATAAAGCAGCTACAGATAATGAGATGAGATAAATTTACTGAGTTACTTTTAAAATCAACAGCTACACATAACGGCGCGACCTGGCAGCCAAAATTCTCTCAAAATCTTCCATTTTTAATGAAGCAAACCTGGCAGCCATGCTTGTTTACAAACTGTCACAGTCACTCCTTCGCGTGGAAGTTTTACATCTCCAATGTGTCTCTTTTCCAGTTTTTCGATGTCCACTGGTATGTTTTTCTCTTGTAAATATGCGTGAAGAATATCTAAAGAAGGTTTGGTGTTCGACGTGTCTTTCTCTTTCCTGGTGAACACAGAAATGATTGTGCACATGTGCAGCAGAAAACTCTCTCATTGGATATTCGCATCAGCTCCAATGTGTGATGTCATGTCATCTTGACAACCATGCAATTTCGTAAACCATATTCAATGATCATTCTCTATTGGGTGGAGTGATGTAATACACGTAGGATAAGCGATATGCTAACAGCATTACATGCTATCAAGCCAAATGAATGAAACCCGCAAGAAAGGATTAGAATACATGTTTTTATTCTGTCGAAAACGTGTCTTGTATGTATAATAAGTCCCGATATTTCACTCCGATGACGTCACTCCCTGTGTTTTCCCACTGACTTGGTGTGCATTGTCAAAATGGTGAACTGGTTCAAAATTAAAATTCTGATTAACTTTTTTTTTAAATCTGTGTATATAATATAAAGAACATTACATGGTGGCGTGAATATATGAAGTTTATCTTCTCATATTGAAAAATACAGTGGTGCTTGAAAGTTTGTGAACCCTTTAGAATTTTCTATATTTCTGCATAAATATGACCTAAAACATCATCAGATTTTCACACAAGTCCTAAAAGTAGATAAAGAGAACCCAGTTAAACAAATGAGACAAAAATATTATACTTGGTCATTTGTTTATTGAGGAAAATGATCCAATATTACGTATCTGTGAGTGGCAAAAGTATGTGAACCTTTGCTTTCAGTATCTGGTGTGACCCCCTTGCACAGCAATAACTGCAACTAAACGTTTGCGGTAACTGTTGATCAGTCCTGCACACCGGCTTGGAGGAATTTTAGCCCGTTCCTCTGTACAGAACAGCTTCAAATCTGCGATGTTGGTGGGTTTCCTCACATGAACTGCTCGCTTCAGGTCCTTCCACAACATTTCGATTGGATTAAGGTCAGGACTTTGACTTGGCCATTCCAAATCATTAACTTTATTCTTCTTTAACCATTCTTTGGTAGAACGACTTGTGTGCTTAGGGTCGTTGTCTTGCTGCATGACCCACCTTCTCTTGAGATTCAGTTCACGGACAGATGTCCTGACATTTTCCTTTAGAATTCGCTGGTATAATTCCGAATTCATTGTTCCATCAATGATGGCAAGCCGTCCTGGCCCAGATGCAGCAAAACAGGCCCAAACCATGATACTACCACCACCATGTTTCACAGATGGGATAAGGTTCTTATGCTGAAATGCAGTGTTTTCCTTTCTCCAAACATAACGCTTCTTATTTAAACCAAAAAGTTCTATTTTGGTCTCATCCGTCCACAAAACATTTTTCCAATAGCCTTCTGGCTTGTCCACATGATCGTTAGCAAACTGCAGATGAGCAGCAATGTTCTTTTTGGAAAGCAGTGGCTTTCTCCTTGCAACCCTGCCATGCACACCATTGTTGTTCAGTGTTCTCCTGATGGTGGACTCATGAACATTAACATTAGCCAATGTGAGAGAGGCCTTCAGTTGCTTAGAAATTACCGTGGGGTCCTTTGTGACCTCGCCGACTATAACACACCTTGCTCTTGGAGTGATCTTTGTTGGTCGACCACTCCTGGGGAGGGTAACAATGATCTTGAATTTCCTCCATTTGTACACAATCTGTCTGACTGTGGATTGGTGGAGTCCAAACTCTTTAGAGATGGTTTTCTAACCTTTTCCAGCCTGATGAGCATCAACAACGCTTTTTCTGAGGTCCTCAGAAATCTCCCTTGTTCATGGCATGATACACTTCCACAAACATGTGTTGTGAAGCTCAGACTTTGATAGATCCCTGTTCTTTAAATAAAACAGGGTGCCCACTCACGCCTGATTGTCATCCCATTGATTGAAAACACCTGACTCTAATTTCACCTTCAAATTAACTGCTAATCCTCGAGGTTCACATACTTTTGCCACTTTTGCAAACATGTTGTATCCTATGTATATAATTATTTTGACCTGAGAGTAACAAGGTGCTGAAGATGAATGAAAATGGGATGAGATGGGAAAACCTTCTTACCCCATCATTCAAAGGACATCCAAGTATGACACAGTTTTGTCTGTATATTTTCATTAATATTCACTAAATTAGATGTGTTAGGTTAGATGTTTTAAAATTTATACGACAATCATAAGCTTCTGAATTGAAAGGCATTATCTGGGTCAATGTAGCATCCATCCAGTAAACAGAACAGGAGGATTAAGAAACTATTTGTCAATTCACTTTTAACCTTGTAATGAACTGCTGGTGATGCATAAAAATCCTGGAAGCATTCCAGCACTTCATGTCATCATGGAGGACTCCACACCCTTTGGGCTCATCCTGATGGTAGCTGGCAGTCTGAATGCCGTCCTCAGGCCATGCATTCTACAGGCAGACCTTGTTATCACTGGAGATCTTGACTAAGTGAAAGGATGTCAGATCAGATTTAGAGGACGGTTTATCTTTGCAAGAGTGCAAAAACTAAAAAGGAAAGGAAACACAAGGATATTTACAGTGATGCTGTCAGCACACTGTACAGCAAATAGAACTATGATTTGAGAATCACAGGAACTGGGATAAAGTTCACTTTGAATGGGGGGGGGAACTATGGAGCAGCATTCTGTTCATCCATCCATCCATTATCTGTAACCACTTATCCTGTTCAGGGTCGCAGGCAAGCTGGAGCCTATCCCAGCTGACTATGGGCGAGAGGCGGGGTACACCCTGGACAAGTCTCCAGGTCATCACAGGGCTGACACATAGAGATAATCAACCATTCACACTCACATTCACACCTAGAGCCACCAATAGATGACTTGCAACCACGTGATCAAAATGTGCTACATCATGAACGTCCGCCATGATGGTGGATATACAAAGCAACTGGGATGGCTGAGACTGAAAGTGTGTCTGTAAACAATGCTGAATTTTCTCAGTATTACCATGATTTGAACGGTCAAGCAAAGATAGATATGTGTGGTTTTGACCCATAGTATTTAAAAAAAAGTCAGACTTTTCTGAAGATAAGATGCTTCTACTGACCATCGAATACCTAGATATCACATTCTATCTGGTTTGGCTGCTGAAGAATCAAGTCCGACCTTGGATGAAACATAGCCTATGTTCTGAGTGGGTGCCCAGTCTGGATTGTTTCTATCGTATAATTTTGCTGGCGCTCCTAGAAGCGAAATGGAAATACACGTGTTAAAATTATAACAACGACCAGGTGAACCACAACAAGAGAACGCTCATTTTATAGCACAATTCTAGCAACATGGAATAAAATTCTTCCCTGATATTATATTAAGCCTCAGAGTTTCCTCGCCCTTTTTCCAAATCACGGACGGAATTCTAAAAAATCGGAACGTGCCACGGTCACAAGTACTGTTGTGACTACAACCATCTCATCTCATCTCATTATCTCTAGCCGCTTTATCCTGTTCTACAGGGTCGCAGGCAAGCTGGAGCCTATCCCAGCTGACTACGGGCGAAAGGTGGGGTACACCCTGGACAAGTCGCCAGGTCATCACAGGGCTGACACATAAACACAGACAACCATTCACACTCACATTCACACCTACGGTCAATTTAGAGTCACCAGTTAACCTAACCTGCATGTCTTTGGACTGTGGGGGAAACCGGAGCACCCGGAGGAAACCCACGCAGACACGGGGAGAACATGCAAACTCCGCACAGAAAGGCCCTCACCGGCCACAGGGCTCGAACCCAGACCTTCTTGCTGTGAGGCGACAGCGCTAACCACTACACCACCGTGCCGCCCCGACCACAACCATATAGAGCACAAAGATATGGCATAGCTAAAATGAACACTTAAAGCAGTGGAAAAACAAATAGAGTTGCGCACCCATGACTATTTTTTGTATGGAATGTCGCCTGACCCCGCATTTGTATCTCCACCAACATGCCCGACATCCGGGCTTCTATTTTGCTTTGACATCACTTGCAAGTCAAGGATTAACCTAACCTGCATGTCTTTGGACTGTGGGGGAAACCGGAGCACCCAGAGGAAACCCACGCAGACACGGGGAGAACATGCAAACTCCACACAGAAAGGCCTCCGTTGGCTACTGAGCTCGAACCCAAAACCTTCTTGCTGTGAGGTGACAGTGCTAACCACTACACCACTGTGCCGCCACATCAAATAATCAAATTGCTAATCACAGCATGAATTTCCAGCATTTAATGGAAGAAAAATCCATCACTATGCTATGATGAGAGATTCGTTAAAATTAATTGCAAGGCATTCCTATCAGCATGCCACCCAGACTAAACACAGTTAAGACCAGAAAAGTATAGAAGTGGTCATCTTGTTCAAGCTAAATGTGCTCGACATAAAACTCTTCATCAATCCACTCCTCCTTCTGTAGAGGCAGAACATGGCTTTTTCTGTCAGGAACTTTCTAAGCAGTCTGAATTCCCAGGGAAATGTTAAATCCTGGTAATTAAATAAGCATTAAAGATTAAACGCCAGAAACCAGCAAAAGAACAATAAGTATGTTATTGTACCTGCATTGAGCCAGGAATAAACCATGACATGGCATGTAATTATAGGAAAATAATCAATGATAATAATCAGTTACTATACTGGGCACCTTGATGCCCCCAAACTACTGTATTTTATTCCTCTTGTACCACAGTAATTTACCAATGTAACCTTTTTTTATAATTTAAGAATGACACCCGTGGCCGGCGAGGGCCTTTCTGTGCAGAGTTTGTTAATTTTCAAGTCAAGTCAAGTCAACTTTATTGTCAAATATGCTATACATGCTCGACATACAGCACAGATGAAATTTCAGTCCTCTCTGACCCACGGTGCAAACAGGCAATGCAATAAATAAAAATAGAATAATTGAAAAAAACAAACAATGATATAAACAATATAAACACTCTAGATAGGAACTAGACATAGACTAAACACTCAAACAGACAATATAAACAGTATAAATAAACGGTATAAACACTCTAGATGGGCGGCACGGTGGTGTAGTGGTTAGCGCTGTCGCCTCACAACAAGAAGGTCCTGGGTTCGAGCCCCGTGGCCGGCGAGGGCCTTTCTGTGCGGAATTTGCATGTTCTCCCCGTGTCTACGTGGGTTTCCTCTGGGTGCTCCGGTTTCCCCCACAGTCCAAAGACATGCAGGTTAGGTTAACTGGTGACTCTAAATTGAGCGTAGGTGTGAATGTGAGTGTGAATGGTTGTCTGTGTCTATGTGTCAGCCCTGTGATGACCTGGCGACTTGTCCAGGGTGTACCCCGCCTTTTGCCCGTAGTCAGCTGGGATAGGCTCCAGCTTGCCTGCGACCCTGTAGAAGGATAAAGCGGCTAGAGATAATGAGATGGGAGATGAGAAGAATGACACATTGTACGTAAAATGTGCGTCTATTTATAGTTACATTTAATGTTATGGAGCATCTGTGAAATACTTTCCTGTTATCATTTATAACACTTATATTGGGCAGCATGGTGGTGTAGTGGTTAGCACTGTTGCCTCACAGCAAGAAGGTTCTGGATTCGAGTCCAGTGGCCTTTCTATGTGGAGTTTGCATGTTCTCGACGTGTTTGCGTGGGTTTCCTCCGGGTGCTCTGGTTTCCCCCACAGTCCAAAGGCATGCGGTTGGGTTAACATGGGGCGGCCTTGGGCTGGAGTGTCCTTGAGCAAGGCACCTAACCCCTAACTGCTCCCCGGGTGCTGTGGCATTGCTGCCCACTGCTCTAGGTATGTGTGTGTGTGCTCACTGCTCACGTGTGTGTTCACTGCTTCAGATGGGTTAAATGCAGAGGAGGAATTTCAGTGTGCATGTGACAAAGGCAGCTTCTTCTTCTTCCAGGAATGTAGTTACTGTTTGTAGGACCCAAAAGTATTGCCAAACTAGAAGGGCACTCGGCAGAGTGCATACAGTATCTCTGCCAAGCATCTTTGGATTTGCATCAAAATCTAAATCAATTGTTTCTTGGCCCATGGCCCACCTTTCTTCCAAATTTGATTGAAGTTCATTCACTACTTTTGGAGTTACGTTGGGGAACAGACAAACAAACAAACAAACGGAGGCAAAAATGTAACCTCCTCCAACAAAGTTGGTGGAAGTAATTAGGATTGTGTGGCATGAAAAATCTGCTCAGATAAATGGACAACCTTTAGGCAAGAAAGCCTCATTCTGTGCTCAACACTTGTCATTTGGGGTGTGCTATATTTTGGGAATGTTTGGCAGCATGGTAGTGCAGTGGTTAACATTGTCACCTCAGAGCAAGAAGGTTCCGGGTTAAAACCTCACAGCCGATGGGGGCCTTTCTGTGTGGAGTTTGCCTGGTCTGTGTGGGAATTCCTCTGGGTAATCCATTTTCTTCCAACAGTTCAAAGACATGCAAATGAGGTAAAAATACCCAGCCACTGGGGTTGCAAGCCAGTACATACTTAGTGCCAGTCCCAAGCCTAGATAGATTGGGGAGGGTTCAGGAAGGGCATCTGGTGTAAAAACTGATGCAAAATCAAGTATGTGGATCATAAATTGGGAAGGATGATCTGCTGTGGCGACCCCTAACAGGAGCAGCCGAAAGATGATGTTGTTTTGGAACCGTTTCATGGACTTTGGGAAGGAAAGCAGATCAATTCAATCCAGCAACACTGGACTCAACTGCCAGTTCATTTGGAAAGAACAGCCATGAACAATGAGTGCCACGATTTACAAACAACTTACATGATCAGATCAGCTTTGAAGGACAAACCTCAGGAAGGATATCATGTTACAAGCCAGAGCTTGTTTTCTACAGGTTTGAAAAATTCAAGATAGAGTAAATCTCCTTGATATTTCTGAGACCATCATCCAAGCCAGTGTTTCTCAGTCCTCCTCCTGGAGCCCCCCTGTCCTGCACATCTTCGACCTATCCTACCAAACCAAATACACCTGATTGAAGTTAGCGTGGTTAAGTCAGGTGTGCTCAGCTCATCAAAAGTGCCACTGATGAGTTCAGTCAGGTAGGTTGAGCAGGGAAAGATAGAAAGCAGGATCCCAGGAGCAGGATTGAGAACCAGTGATCTAAACTTAGCAAAGGGTCAAAGTGATGGCAGATTTTCATTCCAGCTAAAGATGGAGACACTGGACACTACCTGTTTATTCGATTGGTCTCAGCCTTCAAACAAGTAACAAGTTGTGTTGAGTGGAAACAAGTGGCATCAGGCGTGTTTCTGCTTGGTTGGAATGAAAGCCGCATCGTCCATTTGCGGATAGCGACATTGCCCATTTGCAGGGAAGATCGAACAACCCTGGTCTGAGCAAACACTGCCAAGAACAAAACCTGGCATTGTCACTTTCAGAGGTTGCACTAATTACACCTAATCCCTGGCACCTGACATGGTGGACCTGAAGAGCGGTATGGCCCCAGAATTCCTTTGCCAACTGCCAGAAACAGTTTGGTCTTTTTGTTTCACTAAGGTTGTGAGTCAGCCAGACTAATGGCCTGAAGTGGATTAAGCAAAAACTAAAAAAGGACCTATCTTCCTCATACAAAACAACTGTGAGAAAGCCTAAAGCCAACAAATGTAGTACTAGTGCAGTCCCAAAAATGAAGTACCACCACAGTTTCATCATTAATATCATTATAAATATTTATGAACCTGTAAAAATGTATACCTGTGTTTACTCTTACAATGGCAACTTATGTGATTTGGCTACCAATTACAAAGAACTGAGGATGCAAAGGATTGTTTACCAGCAGTTTGAATGTGTCTATAAAGGCAGCTCTGATTTCTTCATTATCATGGGGTAAGAGCTGACTTTCAAACCCTGTGGAGCAGTAAACCATACATCGTTTGTACTCATATTGTTTCTTTTCTCATTTCTGAGACGCAGACAATGTTTTGTCAGTTACATCTAATGAAATGGGAGCCCTGAATCTTACCATTCCTTACACACTCATGGACAAATTGGACAGGCAGCCAGCATTCTTAACATTCCCTTGTCAATCACCAAGTCTCCAAAGAGGGAAAAAAAATGATTTGGGGTCAAACCCATCATGAAGGAATAAAAGTTCAGTTTAATGAACTGTCCAGGAAAATGTATGAAGTTATGCAGAGTTTATTTTGTGGACAATGATTTCTGGGGCAGATGTTCCAGTACAACACGTACTCTGCATGTGCAACTTAACAAAACACAGCATTCTGCTGAGAGCATGATGACCCCGTCGAGTGGAATTGTTGGGCTATAGTGTAATATCACTGCTACTCTGCAACTAACACTGATTGGTTGGGTTGCACATCTGTTTTAAAAAAACAAACAAAAAAACCCCCACAAGTGTGCTCTGAGAGCCCAATATCCTCTGCTACAATACATTACAAACGAAACTGCAATATGCATATCACTGTCCTATAACAAAGCCTTTTGCCAAGTTTCATGAAATTCCTCCAAAATTTGTGAGAGGCGTTGATTTCAGAAGGTGAGAACCCTTTCCGGGACGGACGGACAGACAGACAGATTGACTTTGCCATGACATAATCCCCCTTCGAGCCTTTCAGCCAGCGGAGGATAAAAACAATACTGTATTTTTGTTTCATACTGATCTTTATTTTATATTATTTTTCTACTTTCTTCACCTTTTTTCCCCATACATTTTCTACTTTAATGAATATATTTCTTGATTATATGTTGTACCCTGTTGTGTGCTGCACTTATTGTAAGCACCTGTAAGCAGGACAAATGACTTGAGTGTACAAGCACACTTGGGCAAAAAAAAAAAAAAGCTGTTTCTATTCTTTTCTATGGAAGCTGAGAGAGGCCCTTCATATAATCCTTTTTTTATTCACCTTGTTATCCCGAGATAACGACATAATTAATTCAGGATCTCGAGAAAACAACACAACTAATTCGAGATCTCGAGAAAACAAAACAATTATTTCATGATCTCGAGTAAACAGCTGAGAAATGGTTCATTCAGGTGCGCCAAGAGACTTGTGATATGCTGACTTTGGGGCTATTTCTCATTCTGTATAGATGCAACTTTGGTCATTAGAATGTCTGGAATAATCGATCACCTAATAAGGCAATATTTTGATCAGGGGTTGACACAGGGAGAGATTGCATTAAGTCTTTTAATAAGGGATCATTTCAAAATTAGTCCGCGGCACCTCCGCAGAAGACTGGCCCGGCTTCGTCTCTACCGACGGAGATACAGTGATCCAGCTGAGATCATGAAATAATTGTTTTGTTTTCTCGAGATCTCGAAATAATGGTTTTGTTTTCTCGAGCTCACGGAATAATTGTTTTGTTTTCTCAAAATCTCGAAATAATGGTTTTGTTTTCTCGAGATCTCGAATTAATTGTGTTGTTTTCTCAAGATCCTGAATTAATTATGTCGTTATCTCAGGATAACGGTTTTGTTTTCTTGAGATCTCGAATTAGTTGTGTTGTTTTCTCGAGATCCTGAATTAATTATGTCGTTATCTCGGGATAACAAGGTGAATAAAAAAAGATTATATGAAGGGCGTCTTGCGGCTTCTGTACTTTTTCATGTAAAGTGTAATAACATATTTCTGTCTTTGTGAACACTAAAGAGTGGGTTTGTTTTTCCAGAATGAAATGTGGAATCCAGACTAAAATGTGATCACTATATTGCATGATTTGCTCTGGATGGTCTCAGTGGTCCTGCATTTATCATAATCATGTCCATGAGGTGCTGGTGGGTAAGTTGTTCAAGCTCAAGTTGTGTGTTCATTTGTTTAGTTCAAATGGAAGACATTCCAGATAAAAGTATTTCTACCAAATTACGAAAATCTAAACGTACAGAAAAGTGTTAATATAGCCAGTCTATAAAGACATACTAAGATGTACTAGAGCGGCGGCTACAATCATCGACAGTCCATAATTAATCGACACCTTTTCACATTTACCAATAAAAAACTATTTTACAAAAGGTGAGTTTCAGTTCCAACAGTTATTATTGATTAATTAATCAGCTGGAAGACCCCCCACCACCACCACCACCCTTTGATCTTGTTGTCTGATGACACAGCTCGTTACCTGAGATGGAATTTATTTCAGCACGATCAGCAATTTTTCGGAAAACCCAGACGTTATCATCACACGTAAGCACGGTGGAAAGATCATGGACATGTTTTTACTGATCAAATTCACCGATATTTCATGATCTCCTTGTCGAAACCTACTTTGTTTCTTACTCTTTCATTTGACAGCCGCCATTTTGTATCTAAACGCGTGTTTGAGAGTCACGTGAGGTGTCGATAATAGTGATCACTTTCTCCGGTGTCCAACATTATCGACACCCTGTGGAATTAAGGGACATTTACAACTGTTATGGATCAATCTTTGTGAAACATCGTTGAAGTAGATGAAGTACTTTAAAAAAATAAAAAGTGCTGTGATTTATAAAGTTTTTTTTTCCTGATTCATAACAGAATGGAATGCTTAGAGTATTTGGAATCCTACTGCAATTAGACCAGAATTAAATTCCTAGCATATAAAAAAAAAAAAAATTACATGCTTGAAATACTCAGATTTTTCTATACCATTAAGAATTAGTTTTTTCAGTTTGTTGTAAATATCTAGCACATATTACAATATCGGTAGATATTTCTTTTCCCAGTGGAAGTTTGAGTAATTATTCATGCACAATTTACATACTGAAAGTCCTTTCTACTTTTGCAATGGCCAAAAAATCGTTAAAGTGTCAATAATTGTAGCCGCTGCTCTATTTAGCAAGGTTTTACTGCATAATGCTAAATTGATCATTTTTAAAAATATAAACCTACTGGGGCAGAGCAGTCCTTTAGTCTTGGACATTTGTTATAAAGCCTAAGTAGTTTTAAGTAATGAGAAACATTTCCTTGCAGGAGTTGACAGTTCTTTATGAGCCGTCTTCCTTGTTTAGTTTTATTGCGCAACACTTCTGAGACTTAGGAAGTTGTAGTCTTAAAATTGGGTGAAAGGTATGAAAGTACGAGCCAGATATTTAGGCCTACACTGATGGAAACTAGATTTCCACCTCCACTAATTATGTTCACAGATTATAGCCTTTTTTTCTTGGATAAGGTTCAGTCCTTTTACTTGCCCCAACTGTAAAGAGCAAAAGAGCCAAAAGCTCAAAACCAGATACACCCTATATATAAGTTAAATTTATATAGCGCCTTTCAAGAAACCCAAGGACGCTTTACAATAGTAGAAAAAAAAATAAATAAAAAGTAAAAAGTCCACCAAGTAGGGGTCAGGATGTAATTCCCATGGTGTAGCAGCCACAGTCCCACCAAAAGGCGCACGAAAACAAGTCCCACATCTCCAGCACCGCCGCCACGACGCCGTCAGCAACATCGCTCAGAACATCACGCCATGGATCCACAAAGCGAGCAGAGAAGCTCCGCCACGCAAAGCGCTGGTGTGCCCCAAACCGCCTGCACAGCCGCTGCGACACCACCAAGCAACATCACTCGGAACATCACGCCAAGCGTTAAAGCACAGAGCGCTGGACAACCATGATGTAAAATGAGCAACGAGCTCACTGCAGTCCACAGCTGGGAGCGCAGGCATCACCCACAGCGAACCAAGGCCTGGAGGGAACCAACGCCCAAAACTAGGTCCGGAGCTACACCACCAGCGGTGGAGAAAACACTCAAACAAACATCAAACTACACAAAAACACAGAAAAAAAATTAGAAAAAGAAATAAAATAAAACAAAAAAAAGCTCCGGTGAGAAGCGGCAGCCAGAACGCGCACGACGTACTCTCAACCAGAAACGGAAAAAAATATATATAAATATATATATGCGCGGCACGGTGGTGTAGTGGTTAGCGCTGTCGCCTCACAGCAAGAAGGTCCGGGTTCGAGCCCCGTGGCTGGCGAGGGCCCTTCTGTGCGGAGTTTGCATGTTCTCCCCGTGTCCGCGTGGGTTTCCTCCGGGTGCTCCGGTTTCCCCCACAGTCCAAAGACATGCAGGTTAGGTTAACTGGTGACTCTAAATTGACCGTAGGTGTGAATGTGAGTGTGAATGGTTGTCTGTGTCTATGTGTCAGCCCTGTGATGACCTGGTGACTTGTCCAGGGTGTACCCCGCCTTTCGCCCATAGTCAGCTGGGATAGGCTCCAGCTTGCCTGCGACCCTGTAGAACAGGATAAAGCAGCTACAGATAATGAGATGAGATATATATGCCCAGTTATGGTCAGAAGTTTACATACAGTGACATGAATATCATCTTGGATATGAATGTCATGGCAATATTTGGGCTTTCAGTAATTTCTTTGAACTGTTCTTTTTCTGTGGCAGAAGGATTGTACAGCATACATCATGTTCTGAAATCAACACAAGGTCAAAATTATACATACAGGGTCAAAAATATACATACGCTCACTTAGATGATTAATTCAGAGGTGCTGAAACTTCCAAAATGTCTCTTATCTTGCCAAGGTCGAGGTCTCTTAACTTCCTGTTAGTGATCATGATTGACTCCAGCTGGTAGCTTCTCTGTGCCTTCATACAAAGGGTGTTTTAACAGCTCTCATTGGATTGACCAACACACAGTAAAATGGGAAAGTCCAAGGAGCTCAGTGCAGACCAGAGAAAGAGGATTGCAGATATACACAACTCCAGAATGTCTCTTGGAGCCATTTCTAAACAAATGCAAATTCCAAGATCAGTTCAAACAATTGTATCCAAGTTATTGTGAGGTGTAGTCACTTTGCCAAGCCACTTTGCTTCAAGAAAACCCAAACTGTCACCCTCAGCTGAAAGGAAATTGGTTTGGATGGTCAGGAACAACCTGGGAACCACCATGGCACAGCCCTGCCATGAACTGGAAGCTGATGGATCACTGTCTACAGTTCAGATCACCATGGACTAAGAGGCTCCATTATATAATAATGCTGTTTTATTACCTGAACATTACTCACCAGAAGTTTAAATGAGTTATGTTGCAGTTAGAAAAAAAATAATCATAATACCCCCTGCAGACTGCATTGACTACATTCTGTTCCCAAAAGCTGATGTCAGGAAAAAGTCTTTACACAAAAAAGGTTTTCTTGCTTTTGTAGTTTTTTTAAACTGTTCTTCCGTGTTGGGATTCTTCGGTAAAAAGAAGGTATATTCTGACATGTAGCTAACGCGAGACCACAAATCTGCACCGTCACTCCAGTCGTTTCGAGGAATTTCGTACAGATCACAACCACTAATAAACTCTAATTTCCGCGTGTATATATATCCTTCACTTTTTTCTGACTAAGATTACCCAAGTAATCCGGTAGTAGAGCTTTTTACCAAGCCCGGGATGGAGCCCACCAGGGGGCGAGGTATTGTTTTCGGTGGGGTTTCTTTGTTTTTTTGTTAGCAACATTACAGGAAAACAGCTGGACCAATCTTCATGAAACTTTCAGGATCGATGGGCATTGGTCTCAAAAAGAACCTCCAACATTTTGAGGGTCATCCGGTCATGGTCAAGGCCAAGGTCACCAAAAAGGTCAAAATAGTTTTTTTTCTTTTTTTGATATCTTCCTTCATATTCATCATATTTACTTCAAACCAATTCCAAAATGTTCATCTTTCATTTCTGCTTCCATTGATATGCTTCATGATGGGATCTCTATCATAGTTTTCTTAGCGATTGGGGATCAAATGTCAGGGGGGTCAAGGTCATTGCTGAAATTTGCATATTTTCCATTATAACTCGAAAATGGTTAGCAATAGAGAGATGTTTATCTCTATCAACATATAGGAAGTCATATATGGGCTTTCATTTGGCACCATGACCCTTGACCTTGTTTGTGTGTGTGTCTGTCTGTTAACAACCTAGCGTCTAGACGGCTGCACCGATTGGCTTCAAATTTTCAGGGTAGGTGGGCAATGGTCCGTAGATCACCTGATTAAATTTTGGGGGTAATTGGGTCAAGGTCACTGGAAAGGTCAACCTTTTGATCAAAATAACATTTTCCATGATAACTAAAAAAACGGTTGCCGATATACAGATGTTTACTATGATGAGCATATAGGAACTCCCAGATGGACTTTCATTTGGCACCATGATCTTTGACCTTGAGTGACCCTGAAAGGTCAAACTCAAGGTCACGGATTTTCAGAGGGCTGTACCTTGAAAATAGTTGATGGTAGACAGATGTTTACCATTATCAACTTATAGGAAGTGCCATATGGGCTTTCATTTGGCACCATGACCTTTGACCTTGAATGACTCTGAAATGTCAAACTCAAGGTCATAGATTTTCATAGGACTACAACCTGACAGCTGATGATTGAGAAATATTACACCCTGTTGTGAACAGGATGTAAACAAAGTTCGCTTGTCCCTCAGGCATAGGGTAGCGACGGTTGCTAAGGTAAACGTGACATCAGTGCAAGGGTGCTCACCCACGTACTGAAGCGTCATGGTACCAGTGCAGCAGCAAAGTGATTGAGGGCGTTTGTTGTGACTGGGGCTTTCCCAGGGTTATTTCCAGTCTGCCTGAGGGCATCATGGCAGCAGACCAGCCTAAAACACTGATTTTCCTTCAAAATATGCACCAAACATGACAAGGTAGAAATCCAATGTCATTTTCCAGCGAGTGTCAGAGCAAAAAAAATAGCGTGCTGGCAAACTTAAAGCGTGTCGGCCCCAACACGAAAAAGCACTCTGTGGAGAACATTGCATTTATATAATGTTGTAGACCAAAAATGGCTTAAAAATAATGAAATTAAATGTTTCAACATCTCATCTCATTATCTCTAGCCGCTTTATCCTTCTACAGGGTCGCAAGCAAGCTGGAGCCTATCCCAGCTGACTACGGGCGAAAGGCGGGGTACACCCTGGACAAGTCGCCAGGTCATCACAGGGCTGACACATAGACACAGACAACCATTCACACTCACATTCACACCTACGGTCAATTTAGAGTCACCAGTTAACCTAACCTGCATGTCTTTGGACTGTGGGGGAAACCAGAGCACCTGGAGGAAACCCACGCGGACAACATGCAAACTCCACACAGAAAGGCCCTCGCTGGCCCCAGGGCTCGAACCCAGGACCTTCTTGCTGTGAGGCGACAGCGCTAACCACTACACCACCGTGCCGCCCATGTTTCAACATTTAAAAAAAAAAATGTACTATAAACAGCAGTAAGCCGTAATAAATTAAACAAAGTTAATATTCAAGCCTGTTTAATACCTTTTGCCAAACAGGAGCTGTTCTCAGAGTTTCATTACAGTTCCAAAATCACTCTCCATATCACTTAGCTGGGAAGTGGTGCATTCGTGGAACTTGCTGGAGCTTGACAGAGCATATTGGTGCAGGAGAGCAGAAACAGCTTAGCTTGGGGAAGTGTGAATGAGTTTGGTTGAGCGAACAGATGAAACGCTACTAAACTTAGTTATACTTTATACTGTATGCAAAATCCAACAAATATATATGAACAAAAGTGACTAAATTCCTGCAAAATACCTAATCTCCTCTGCCAGATTATTTCTTTTTAAAATACAGAAGTGCACAACTCATTATTTACTAGGCTCATAAAAATGTATTAAATGCACATGGGGCCTTTAAAAGGTACCTTTTTGTACCTTTAGTTTAAGGATATAGAGGATTTAATAATCTCATCTCATTATCTCCCAGCTGACTACGGGCGAAAGGCGGGGTACACCCTGGACAAGTCGCCAGGTCATCACAGGGCTGACACAGACACAGACAACCATTCACACTCACATTCACACCTACGGTCAATTTAGAGTCACCAGTTAACCTAACCTGCATGTCTTTGGACTGTGGGGGAAACCGGAGCACCCGGAGGAAACCCACGCAGACACGGGGAGAACATGCAAACTCGGCACAGAAAGGCCCTCGCCGGCCACGGGGCTTGAACCCGGACCTTCTTGCTGTGAGGCGACAGCGCTAACCACTACACCACCGTGCCGCCCTCATACATTAGGTAGTAATAATAAATGCTACAGATGGACAAATCTACATTCATTAGCATATAGATTTACTTTTGGGCGAGTTTATAGCATTTGTTGTACAAATCAATGCTTTTTCCCCCCCACAGTACATCACAGAGGCGCGTGGAGAGCTTCGTCCGGACAGGCCCCTCATGCACTGTGGAAGAAGCTGCAGTTTTTACCAACAGCATTTTAAATATGCTCATCACAGACATGCGCCGACTGTCCATGGTGGAGGACACAGGATTTAAGAATATGATCAAAGCTTTCAATCCCAAATACACCATTCCCTCAAGAACATATTTCACAAATATGATGGAGCAAAAGAACTCAGAAATAACAGATACATTAAAGAGTGTTCTAAAGGAGACAGACTGTGTTGCACTGACAGCAGACATTTGGACGAGTGTGGCCACAGAGGCTTATCTGGGGGTCACGTCATTTTTTGGGAGATGATTGGGAAATGAAGTCCCTCTCCCTTACTACAATGCCTCTAGAGGAGAGGCATACAGCCACAAACATTGCTGGAGGAGGCTGCTACCAAATTTCACATTCCTTTTGAAAAGGTGAAGGCAGTTGTCCATGACAATGGGGCCAATGTAGTGGCAGCTGCCAGAATTCTGAAAGACAGACACGGATGGGCCTCTGTTAGATGTGCAGGGCACACACTGAATTTGGTTGTGCAGAATACACTGAAAAATAACAAAACCATCTCAAGTTGTGTGGCCTCTCTTGCCCCTTTTCCACCAAAGCAGTTCCAGGGCTGGTTCGGGGCCAGTGCTTAGTTTGGAACCGGGTTTTCTGTTTCCACTGACAAAGAACTGGCTCTGGGGCCAGAAAAACCGGTTCCAGGCTAGCACCAACTCTCTGCTGGGCCAGAGGAAAGAACCGCTTACATCAGCGGGGGGGCGGAGTTGTTAAGACCAACAACAATAACAAGACCGCGAAAGATCGCCATTTTTAAGCGACAAGAAGCAGCAGCTGTACAAACGCGAAGTCATCCATTATTATTATTGTTGTTGTTGCTGCTGCTGCTTCTTCCATGTTGTTTTTGCTTCGATATTCGCGCCAAGGTTTATGCAAACGTAGCGACGTAACTGATGTATACAGCGACATAATGACGTATACAACGAAGTAACTGACGTATACAGCGATGTAATGACATGCCTTCCCTTAGCACCGCGAGCTATGGAAAAGCAAACTGGTTCTCAGCTGGCTCGCAAGTTGAACGAGTTGTGAACCAGCACCAGCACTGGCTCCGAACCAGCCCTGGAACTGATTTGGTGGAAAAGGGTTATGTGAGATGCCTGGTGGAGCACTTTAAAAAGAGTGAACTGGCCTGCACAAAACTTAAAGAAAAGCAGCAGCAAATGGGAGTGCAACAGCACATGTTGGTACAGGATGTCAGTACTCGGTGGAACAGTACACTTCATATGCTATCCAGGCTCTTTGAACAGAGATGGCCAGTGATTGCAGCTCTTTCCAATCCTGCAGTCAACCCACGGGGAAAGCATCACTATTTGGATCTGAAGCCGGGCTACAGTGTTCCTGAGTGGGGAACAATATATGACCCTGTCTGCGCTTCCTCAGCTGGTACAGACCCTCAAGAAATCCACCCTGAGTTCAGCTTTTGAAACTGCACCAGTGAGGGCATTTCAGGGTCTTGCAGCTGAACAGATCACTGACAGGTGGGAAGACCTGTTTGTATTTAAACCTGAGGACCCTAACACTGCCCTCCTTGCTGCTGCCTTGGACCCCCAGTTCAGAAAACTTAAGTTCTTGCCTTCTGAAGAATCATTTAAGGTCCAAAGCACAATTCAAACTGTCAAAAGGCAAGAAAGACAGTCCAATGAGCGGGGAAATGAATCCACCACCAACATAGAAGAAGACCACCTAGCTACTCAAGCTCAGGGATCATCTCTCAATGTTCTCGGATCATCATCAGACTCCAATAGCAGTGATGAAGAGGATGATGATGAGAAGCAAAATCAAGAGGTGCAGAGGGAGGTCTTACAATATTTTGATGAACATCCTCTCTCCAAAAAGGAGGATCCACTGCCATAATGGAGAGCAAATGCAGCAAGATACCCAACCCTGGCTAAGCTTGCAAAGTCTTTTCTGAGTATTCCAGCCGCCTCAACACCCTCAGAGCGTTTGTTCTCTGCTGCTGGGAACATTGCCTCAAAGTGTAGGGCAAGCCTTACTTCTGACCATGTCAATATACTGACCTTTTTGCATTGTAACCACCATTTGCTCTTTTAAAGGCTTGCACATGCATTGCACACGCATGCACGAAGACAAATTCTCTCTCTCTCTCTCTCTCATGCATTGCTCTAAGACAAGCACTCACCATCTTGCACAAAGACAAACATTCTACTCTACCTACAACCCTGATTCCCAAAAAGTTGAGACAAAGTACAAATTGTAAATAACAATGGAATGCAATAATTTACAAATCTCAAAAACTGATATTGTATTCACGATAGAACATAGACAACATATCAAATGGCGAAAGTGAGACATTTTGAAATTTCATGCCAAATATTGGCTCGTTTGAAATTTCATGACAGTAACACATCTCAAAAAAGTTGGGACAGGGGCAATAAGAGGCTGGAAAAGTTAAAGGTACAATAAAGGAACAGCTGGAGGACCAAATTGCAACTCATTAGGTCAATTGGCAATAGGTCATTAACATGACTGGGTATAAAAAGAGCATCTTGGAGTGGCAGCGGCTCTCAGAAGTAAAGATGGGAAGAGGATCACCAATCCCCCTAATTCTGTGCCGACAAATAGTGGAGCAATATCAGAAAGGAGTTCGACAGTGTACAATTGCAAAGAGTTTGAACATATCATCATCTACAGTGCATAATATCATCAAAAGATTCAGAGAATCTGGAAGAATCTCTGTGCGTAAGGGTCAAGGCCAGAAAACCATACTGGGTGCCCGTGATCTTCGGGCCCTTAGACGGCACTGCATCACATACAGGCATGCTTCTGTATTGGAAATCACAAAATGGGCTCAGGAATATTTCCAGAGAACATTATCTGTGAACACAATTCACCGTGCCATCCGCCGTTGCCAGCTAAAACTCTATAGTTCAAAGAAGAAGCCGTTTCTAAACATGATCCAGAAGCGCAGACGTCTTCTCTGGGCCAAGGCTCATTTAAAATGGACTGTGGCAAAGTGGAAAACTGTTCTGTGGTCAAACGAATCAAAATTTGAAGTTCTTTATGGAAATCAGGGACGCCGTGTCATTCGGACGAAAGAGGAGAAGGACGACCCAAGTTGTTATCAGCGCTCAGTTCAGAAGCCTGCATCTCTGATGGTATGGGGTTGCATTAGTGCGTGTGGCATGGGCAGCTTACACATCTGGAAAGACACCATCAATGCTGAAAGGTATATCCAGGTTCTAGAGCAACATATGCTCCCATCCAGACGACATCTCTTTCAGGGAAGACCTTGCATTTTCCAACATGACAATGCCAAACCACATACTGCATCAGTTACAGCATCATGGCTGCGTAGAAGAAGGGTCCGGGTACTGAACTGGCCAGCCTGCAGTCCAGATCTTTCACCCATAGAAAACATTTGGCGCATCATAAAACGGAAGATACGACAAAAAAGACCTAAGACAGTTGAGTAACTAGAATCCTACATTAGACAAGAATGGGTTAACATTCCTATCCCTAAACTTGAGCAACTTGTCTCCTCAGTCCCCAGACGTTTACAGACTGTTGTAAAGAGAAAAGGGGATGTCTCACAGTGGTAAACATGGCCTTGTCCCAACTTTTTTGAGATGTGTTGTTGCCATGAAATTTAAAATCACCTAATTTTTCTCTTTAAATGATACATTTTCTCAGTTTAAACATTTGATATGTCATCTACGGTATGTTCTGTTCTGAATAAAATATGGAATTTTGAAACTTCCACATCATTGCATTCCGTTTTTATTTACAATTTGTACTTTGTCCCAACTTTTTTGGAATCGGGGTTGTACCTACCTCATCTGGATACAATTGGAAACTGAACTGTACTGTTTAACTTGGATTATTAGTAATACTTGAATTATTTATTTATTTATTTATTGCTATTTTGTATCTTTATACTTTTTGTTATTTATTCTTCATTCTCAGATGGGCTGTTGCAGGGGGTACACCCCTTTTTCCTTTTTTATGAAGATAAAACTAAGGACAAATAGGTTGTATTTCATAGTTTGTTTGTTTTTTTCATGTGCATCATAAATGTTTCACAGAAAGGTTGATTAAATGGGCTTAGGTCTGGAGCCAATAAGCCAAAGGTTTTAAGATTTGATCTAATAAAAGTGTTGAGTTTGAATAAAAACCTTTTTTTGGGAGGAATTGCTTGCTCATTTTAAGAGGCCTTTCATGTTGCATAACACACCATTGATATAGTTGTGTAAAAACACAAAAGTATAATTTATCCGATTACTCGATGAAAAAAATCGACAGAATACTCGATTCCAAAAATATTCGATAGCTGCAGCCCTACATACATCTATATATTATATTTCATTACACACACACACAGTCCTGTGCAAAAGTCTGAGGCACATGTAAAGAAATGCTGTCGACCAAAAATGGATTAAAAATTAATGAAATGAAATGTTTCAACATTAAAAACAATTCTATAAACAGTAAGCCATAAGAAATGAAACAGTGTCAGTATTTGGTGTGAGACAACCCTTTGCTTTAAAAACAAGAGTGCTCCGAGAGCACAAAAACCCCTGCTGGCACTGTGCCATACTATAACTCTGGGAAAATGTGACTGAATTGAACGAAATTGCAATATGTGTATTACCGACATATACCAAAGAATCATGTCAAGTTTTGTGAAATTCCTCCAAAAATTGTGACAGGAGTTGATTTCAGAAACGTGAGTACCCTTCCCGGGACGGACGGATGGACAGACAGACATCGCCATGACATAATCCCCCTTCGGGCCTTTCAACCAGCGGGGCATTAAAAAAAAAAAAAAAAACAGTAGTCTGAGGTCCAATGAGTGCAGTTTTATGCGGAAATGAGCTGTAGGTTTTACTGAGCATCTTACAGAACCAGCCCCAGTTCTTCTGGACACTTTGACTGTCACACTCGCTTCTTCATTCTGCACCAAAACCAAGAAGCTTTTAATTTGAAAACATTTAATTTTGTGCTGGAAAGAAAGAAAGAAAGAAAGAAAGAAAGAAAGTTTGGAACTCTAAAATGTTTTTTTAATGTTTTGACTCGATAATGTAGAAGTCATAAAATAGAAATCTGTAATAAAGTTTGTATTAAAAAAAAATACACTACCATTCAAAAGTTTGGGGTCACTTTGAAATGTCCTTATTTTTGAAAGAAAAGCACTGTTCTTTTCAATGAAGATCACTTTAAACTAATCAGAAATCCACTCTATACATTGCTAATGTGGTAAATGACTATTCTAGCTGCAAATGTCTGGTTTTTGGTGCAATATCTCCATAGGTGTATAGAGGCCCATTTCCAGCAACTCTCACTCCAGTGTTCTAATGGTACAATGTGTTTGCTCATTGCCTCAGAAGGCTAATGGATGATTAGAAAACCCTTGTACAATCATGTTAGCACAGCTGAAAACAGTTGAGCTCTTTAGAGAAGCTATAAAACTGACCTTCCTTTGAGCAGATTGAGTTTCTGGAGCATCACATTTGTGGGGTCGATTAAATGCTCAAAATGGCCAGAAAAATGTCTTGACTATATTTTTTATTCATTTTACAACTTATGGTGGTAAATAAAAGTTTGACTTTTCATGGAAAACACAAAATTGTCTGGGTGACCCCAAACTTTTGAACGGTAGTGTATTTTCAAAAAAGTCAGAAAGAAAGCACTTGTTCGTGAATTGTCTTAGAAGCGTTATTTCGTCCTAAAGAGCACATTTTGTTTCACAAGTGTAGCGTAAAGACTCGAAAATAAAATTGAAGCGAATAGCAGAAGTTTGAGATCGGCTTCTCAATATATCTGTCCAAAAAGCTTTTAAAAAACCTTTCATTTGACCTTTCAGAAGGACCAAACAAAAGCTGTGATAATCAAAAGGTCGATTTTCTTAAAATAAACGCCACTTACTTGATATCGAATCGGTAGCCTTGGCGAACCACGAGGTGAATTTCATTTATCTTTTTCTCTGCCGATTATCTTCCGATACTACGCTACCGTTCAAAAGTTTGGGGTCACTTTGAAATTTCCTTACTTTTGAAAGAAAAGCACTGTTCTTTTCAATGAAGATCACTTTAAACTAATCAGAAATCCACTCTATACATTGCTAATGTGGTAAATGACTATTCTAGCTGCAAATGTCTGGTTTTTGGTGCAATATCTCCATAGGTGTATAGAGGCCCATTTCCAGCAACTATCACTCCAGTGTTCTAATGGTACAATGTGTTTGCTCATTGCCTCAGAAGGCTAACGGATGATTAGAAAACCCTTGTACAATCATGTTAGCACAGCTGAAAACAGTTGAGCTCTTTAGAGAAGCTATAAAACTGACCTTCCTTTGAGCAGATTGAGTTTCTGGAGCATCACATTTGTGGGGTCGATTAAATGCTCAAAATGGCCAGAAAAATGTCTTGACTATATTTTCTATTCATTTTACAACTTATGGTGGGAAATAAAAGTGTGACTTTTCATGGAAAGCACAAAATTGTCTGGGTGACCCCAAACTTTTGAACGGTAGTGTATTTTCAAAAAAGTCAGAAAGAAAGCACTTGTTCGTGAATTGTCTTAGAAGCGTTATTTCGTCCTAAAGAGCACATTTTGTTTCACAAGTGTAGCGTAAAGACTCGAAAATAAAATTGAAGCGAATAGCAGAAGTTTGAGATCGGCTTCTCAATATATCTGTCCAAAAAGCTTTTAAAAACCCTTTCATTTGACCTTTCAGAAGGACCAAACAAAAGCTGTGATAATCAAAAGGTCGATTTTCTTAAAATAAACGCCACTTACTTGATATCGAATCGGTAGCCTTGGCGAACCACGAGGTGAATTTCGTTTATCTTTTTCTCTGCCGATTATCTTCCGATACTACGCTACCGTTCAAAAGTTTGGGGTCACTTTGAAATTTCCTTACTTTTGAAAGAAAAGCACTGTTCTTTTCAATGAAGATCATTTTAAACTAATCAGAAATCCACTCTATACATTGCTAATGTGCTAAATGACTATTCTAGCTGCAAATGTCTGGTTTTTGGTGCAATATCTCCATAGGTGTATAGAGGCCCATTTCCAGCAACTCTCACTCCAGTGTTCTAATGGTACAATGTGTTTGCTCATTGCCTCAGAAGGCTAACGGATGATTAGAAAACCCTTGTACAATCATGTTAGCACAGCTGAAAACAGTTGAGCTCTTTAGAGAAGCTATAAAACTGGCCTTCCTTTGAGCAGATTGAGTTTCTGGAGCATCACATTTGTGGGGTCGATTAAATGCTCAAAATGGCCAGAAAAATGTCTTGACTATATTTTCTATTCATTTTACAACTTATGGTGGGAAATAAAAGTGTGACTTTTCATGGAAAGCACAAAATTGTCTGGGTGACCCCAAACTTTTGAACGGTAGTGTATTTTCAAAAAAGTCAGAAAGAAAGCACTTGTTCGTGAATTGTCTTAGAAGCGTTATTTCGTCCTAAAGAGCACATTTTGTTTCACAAGTGTAGCGTAAAGACTCGAAAATAAAATTGAAGCGAATAGCAGAAGTTTGAGATCGGCTTCTCAATATATCTGTCCAAAAAGCTTTTAAAAACCCTTTCATTTGACCTTTCAGAAGGACCAAACAAAAGCTGTGATAATCAAAAGGTCGATTTTCTTAAAATAAACGCCACTTACTTGATATCGAATCGGTAGCCTTGGCGAACCACGAGGTGAATTTCGTTTATCTTTTTCTCTGCCGATTATCTTCCGATACTACGCTACCGTTCAAAAGTTTGGGGTCACTTTGAAATTTCCTTATTTTTGAAAGAAAAGCACTGTTCTTTTCAATGAAGATCACTTTAAACTAATCAGAAATCCACTCTATACATTGCTAATGTGGTAAATGACTATTCTAGCTGCAAATGTCTGGTTTTTGGTGCAATATCTCCATAGGTGTATAGAGGCCCATTTCCAGCAACTATCACTCCAGTGTTCTAATGGTACAATGTGTTTGCTCATTGCCTCAGAAGGCTAATGGATGATTAGAAAACCCTTGTACAATCATGTTAGCACAGCTGAAAACAGTTGAGCTCTTTAGAGAAGCTATAAAACTGACCTTCCTTTGAGCAGATTGAGTTTCTGGAGCATCACATTTGTGGGGTCGATTAAATGCTCAAAATGGCCAGAAAAATGTCTCGACTATATTTTCTATTCATTTTACAACTTATGGTGGTAAATAAAAGTGTGACTTTTCATGGAAAGCACAAAATTGTCTGGGTGACCCCAAACTTTTGAACGGTAGTGTACATACAGGGTGCCAAAGACTTTTGCATAGTACGATATGAGAGAGAGAGAGAGAGAGAGAGAGAGAGAGAGAGAGAGAGAGAGAGAGACCACTAAAATGATTCACCGATTTCTACGGTCCTGGATTAAGGCATATTTTTGGGCTTAGACAGTTGTTTAGGAAAATGTTGTAATTTCTATTAACAGCTGTCATGCTACATTCTGGAGCAGGTACAATATGTCTCTTAGTCAATTTATGTTCAAGTACATTAAATTCCCATGAAGGTCACAGCCCAGTGTTTTTTCTTCTTAATGCTCACTGTTTACTCCCAAGTGAATTATAAATCATCAGAGAAGACAAACAGACTTTTTGCAGTTCCTTGCGGTGAATAGTTTACATTCATTCGAAATACAAGCAAGTGTTGTAGCATTTGACTTTTTGTATGCCTCTAGCTGGCTTCGGCTCTACCGTTCATTTAGTTTTATAAGTATGAATCAAAGCTCAAGTAAAAGGTACAATCGGGCTGAAAATTAAAAGTTTTTTGTCATAATGGAACTTTATGGTTAAACTGTGACCAGTGCAGTCAGCACACACGCATACACACACGCACCGTAGTGTAACATACACAAATGACCTCTCAATGATGTCACATGCAACTCATTTACGACTTGGGGAAAATTTCAGGACAATGCCATTTCAGATCACTGTTAAGAGACGTTCTAACCCTTCTGATTTTCGTAGGTTTAGATAAACTAAAGTAGTTGTTGTAGTAAATGCATTTACTGTATGTATTTTATTATATCATGCAACACATACGGGTAAACAATAACCCCAAATGAGTAGATCATGTCCATTAATCACAAAAGGAAAGTGTGTGAATAGAACTTGAGCTAGCACATGGTGAGCGTGGAGGTTAAATAAATCATTACCAATAAAGGGCACAACATCGTCATATTTACATTACATATTATACACAAGCATGCCTAAAAAGCAGATAAAAATAGTTTGTGCTGACACACTCCCAATTAGCATGCAAGGTCATTCAGGCTGAAATTGCGCATGTCATGCCAAGGTATGTGTGCTATCTCAAACAGAACGGATTTAACCCAGCAGAGACTGTTCTGAAAGCACAAGTGCTCTTTTTAAAGCTAGCATCAATTTCATCGCACGGTCAATTATATGGAATTAATCCCTTCTTTGAGTGTCTCAAAGATCATCATGCAGACGGTGACATTTTCTGATAAATACAATAATGTATAAATGAAGCGTTGTCACAAACTTGTGAAGAAAAATGACAGTGTGCACTACCGTTCAAAAGTTTGGGGTCACCCAGACAATTTTGTGCTTTCCATGAAAAGTCACACTTTTATTTACCACCATAAGTTGTAAAATGAATAGAAAATATAGTCAAGACATTTTTCTGGCCATTTTGAGCATTTAATCGACCCCACAAATGTGATGCTCCAGAAACTCAATCTGCTCAAAGGAAGGTCAGTTTTATAGCTTCTCTAAAGAGCTCAACTGTTTTCGCTGTGCTAACATGATTGTACAAGGGTTTTCTAATCATCCATTAGCCTTCTGAGGCAATGAGCAAACACATTGTACCATTAGAACACTGGAGTGAGAGTTGCTGGAAATGGGCCTCTATACACCTATGGAGATATTGCACCAAAAACCAGACATTTGCAGCTAGAATAGTCATTTACCACATTAGCAATGTATAGAGTGGATTTCTGATTAGTTTAAAGTGATCTTCATTGAAAAGAACAGTGCTTTTCTTTCAAAAGTAAGGAAATTTCAAAGTGACCCCAAACTTTTGAACGGTAGCGTAGTATCGGAAGATAATCGGCAGATAAAAAGATAAACGAAATTCACCTCGTGGTTCGCCAAGGCTACCGATTCGATATCAAGTAAGTGGCGTTTATTTTAAGAAAATCGACCTTTTGATTATCACAGCTTTTGTTTGGTCCTTCTGAAAGGTCAAATGAAAGGGTTTTTAAAAACTTTTTGGACAGATATATTGAGAAGCCGATCTCAAACTTCTGCTATTCGCTTCAATTTTATTTTCGAGTCTTTACGCTACACTTGTGAAACAAAATGTGCTCTTTAGGACGAAATAACGCTTCTAAGACAATTCAATAACAAGTGCTTTCTTTCTGACTTTTTTGAAAATACACTATTGTTCAAAAGTTTGGGGTCACCCAGACAATTTTGTGTTTTCCATGAAAAGTCACACTTTTATTTACCACCATAAGTTGTAAAATGAATAAAAAATATAGTCAAGACATTTTTCTGGCCATTTTGAGCATTTAATCGACCCCACAAATGTGATGCTCCAGAAACTCAATCTGCTCAAAGGAAGGTCAGTTTTATAGCTTCTCTAAAGAGCTCAACTGTTTTCAGCTGTGCTAACATGATTGTACAAGGGTTTTCTAATCATCCATTAGCCTTCTGAGGCAATGAGCAAACACATTGTACCATTAGAACACTGGAGTGAGAGTTGCTGGAAATGGGCCTCTATACACCTATGGAGATATTGCACCAAAAACCAGACATTTGCAGCTAGAATAGTCATTTACCACATTAGCCATGTATAGAGTGGATTTCTGATTAGTTTAAAGTGAGCTTCATTGAAAAGAACAGTGCTTTTCTTTCAAAAATAAGGACATTTCAAAGTGACCCCAAACTTTTGAATGGTAGTGTGTATATATTTGGCCCATTCTGTAATCACGGGTCCATTTCAAGCGTTGACTCAAGTGTTAGTCGGCGTCAACTCTGTTGTCACTAAACTGGCCTATCCATGAACAGAACTGATGAGAACAGAGTTGACATTTTCCAACATTTTGTGTCTTCACTCCACATGCTAACCTCAAACTAGCTGCCACATGGCATGTATGAAAACAGAATTTCATGGATTCTAATCATCTCATCTCATCTCATTATCTCTAGCCGCTTTATCCTTCTACAGGGTCGCAGGCAAGCTTTGTTTTTAAAATAAAAAGGAGTGAGAGAGTCGCTCCGATATCACAATAACGGACTTGACAAATAATTAATCTGCTGTTGGTGTAAAATCCTCAATATTTTGTTCAAATTAATGACAGAAGAAACATAACATACCTCGCTGCCTTTCTGAAGTTTCCTGCCAGAGGAAGTGCATCACTCAGTGCAGGTGTCGTACGTATTATTAAAAGCCTTTGCGGATTTTATGCGGTTTTATAACAGAGTTAACAAGAACATTGGGACAGATTTAAACAAACAGTATACCCCCCACACACACCTTCTTCGGAGTGGGAATATAATCAACTGTGAGCTACTGCTCACTTATGTACCCCCCACTCTCGCTTACATCAGAATGCAAGCAATCGAAGGAATAAGACACTTATTATGAATGTTGACTTCAACAAATAATGAACCCTGAAGCAAGTAAGTAAAGAGCAGTGTCTCTCCCCAGGGATTTCAAATAGCATCCTGGTAAACTGTCTCATCTCATCTCATCTCATTATCTCTAGCCGCTTTATCCTGTCCTACAGGGTCGCAGGCAAGCTGGAGCCTATCCCAGCTGACTACGGGTGAAAGGCGGGGTACACCCTGGACAAGTCGCCAGGTCATCACAGGGCTGACACATAGACACAGACAACCATTCACACTCACATTCACACCTACGGTCAATTTAGAGTCACCAGTTAACCTAACCTGCATGTCTTTGGACTGTGGGGGAAACCGGAGCACCCGGAGGAAACCCACGTGGACACGGGGAGAACATGCAAACTCCGCACAGAAAGGCCCTCGCCGGCCACGGGGCTTGAACCCGGACCTTCTTGCTGTGAGGCGACAGCGCTAACCACTACACCACCGTGCCGCCCACCTGGTAAACTGTCATTTTGAAATCACATTTTGCTTTTTGAAATAGCGTAATTTGCTTTTTGAAATACATTCATTTGGTAAACGGGAAGTCGATGTGCGACAGATCTGAAAATGGTATACATGGTATAGAATCCCAAGCTGAAGTTCGGTACCAAATATCAAGCAGTTGTGATTTGTAGTTGCTGAGAAAAGTGTTCCGAAAATTTTGTAAATCCACCCTATATGTTTCGTAAATACATCCAGTTGGTAAACAGGAAGTTGATATGTGACAGACCTGAAAACAGTATACACAGTATAGAACCCCAAGCTGAAGTTCGGTACCAAGTGACTATGATTTGTGGTTCCTGAGAAAAAGTGTGTTTCGGACGGACGTAAATACGGAGATATGGCTGGATGGAGGTAAACAAACCAGGATACCCCCCCTCCTTCAGAGCGGGGGTATAATATATTTTTTTAATTACTGAAATTTCACATAATACAGAAAATGGACTTTCTATGAAATTGATTTTATAACAGTTAATAGAATAAGCCCCCAAAATCAGACTGTTAGACTGAATCACTTAATGTTTATTCGAGTTGAATGTATGAATCAGGAGTCAAAGACAGCCAATAATGTGGGGGGCGGGGCGGGAGTCATTTAGTTAATATTTTATGGATAAATTGGGTCTAAAATGGACATCAAGCATTGCTGTTGGTGAAAGTTTGTCATCATTTGTATTATTGCTCACAACTGATTCAATAATGATTTCTTTTGTCGAAAATAACAAAAGGTTAATCTCGGAGATGCGAAACGTACCCCAGATTCTAGAATGACTCATATAAACTCAAATCACACGTGTGTAACTACAGTCCCTTTTCCTTAAAATGGCACATTCGTCAGCTGTCATGATGTTGAAAATACATGCGAACAAAGATAACCAAGATTCATAGATCATTCAGGACCATACACACACCCACAAAAAGGCTTTTCATCAAAACAGACCGTATTATCCTTTTAATTAGTGAGCTCGAGGCTATTTATTCGAAAAAGCACTGTCAAAAACATGCGAACCAGAAGCATGTGCTCTCCATGATTACTCAGTCGCCCAAGCTCAGAGAGTATCCAGTTCAGGATATCAGACCTGCACACATTCAGATAGAGAAATGTTCAGAATTGTTGAGAAAGTGCAATAGTGTGATTATGTGCACTTCAATTAAAGGGGAACAGAGGGCAATATATAGAGTAAATATAACAATAAAACACACATTAACGAACCTTATTCAAGACTTACAAAAGTTTTTTGTTCTAAGGTTGGAAAGTTATAGTGTTTTGAAAGTAGCTCGAGCAAACTATTTCCGCAGTTTGAACAGCCCGCCATGATATTAATTTTATCCAATCAGAATGCACGTTCATTTTCTCTGCGTAACACTCATGACGTATGTATGTGCCCAGTTGTGTTGGCTCATTGAGGTTGGGACTAGCACGTGTGAATCGGAAAGTAGGATGAATTGTAAGTGATCGGCTACACAATGCCACAGTGTGTTGCTTTCGGGTGTAATAACAGGACCGATGGAAAGCATAACGATCCTCCAGACGTGTCTTTTGCGGGATCTCTTCGTATGATTCGACAGAGCTGTCGCTTTCACTTGATGCGCCCGACGCCATGATTACACGCTTCTCTCCTAGTGCAGTGGGTAGGGCTGACATCACGGTCTTTTAAAAATGGCGACTCTTGTGCCGTTTAGCGTACCGACTATTATATTTACAATTACAAAGATATTTCATTGTTTTCTAGTATATAAATTTGATAGAATACTTAAGAATACGTTACTTTGTCACATCAGCAACTGTATATATTATATTTGGTACCCCTTTAAATACCACAATCACTTGAAAGATGAAATGTCAATGAGTGGATGAAAAAAAAAAAACCCTGTCCTCAAGAAAGATAGAATCAAGCAGTAGCATGCTGTTAAAAGCAATGTAACTCAAGCAGGGCTTAGAGAACAAATACCAAGTCAGCACTTGACCTTTTGGTAGATGTGTTGGTTACTGGGAAACAAATGCATTTCTCATCTCATCTAGGTGTGAACGTGAGTGTGAATGGTTGTCTGTGTCTATGTGTCAGCCCTGTGATGACCTGGCGACTTGTCCAGGGTGTACCCCGCCTTTCGCCCGTAGTCAGCTGGGATAGGCTCCAGCTCGCCTGCGACCCTGTAGAAGGATAAAGCGGCTACAGATAATGAGATGAGATGAGATGAGAAATAAATAAAAATAAAACCACAGACCCTAAGGCTATGCTTGAGGTATTCCTGGGGGTCTCTGGATACCGCTTTGAGAACTGCTTGTTTAAAAAAGGTTGTTGAACTTTACTTGATTATCCAATTAAGAATCATTTTGTATCATCAGTTTATATTCATTATGCTTTTTTTTTTCCAAAAAGAGTATTGCTTTTGCTTTAAAATTCCTCTCATTGGTGTTGGTGCGAGCCAATACTTTGACTGCACTCTGCCCAGGAGGCTATTTTTAAAGGCAAAGGCTGATCACTTCTAAAGATATAGCACATGTTTATTCATTCATTTCTGGCAGGTGTGCCTTTTTATTTTTCCTTCGTTGGGGAGATAAGCTTTTACCTTTCTTCAGCGTGTCTCAGTATGTGGTACAGTTGCTTGGGCTTACGTCAGCGAGACGAATAGAAAGCTCCGTTCTTTGCATGGACTCAAGTTCATAGCCAAGGCTTTTTCTGGTGCTTAGTTTACCTCTTCTCTTTTGTGGTAAATGACAATATACAAAACCTACCCTTTACTTCGACCTGAACTCTTCTAGAAGGACTAGATCCAGACTTGAAAAGAAGCACTGCCAGGAAATCACCAGCATTACATGTGGCTGGTTAAATATTTGCCGAGATTCATAACTCTTTATTCTGACTCATCTTTCCTGTTAGCAAAAAGGATCACTGGAAGGCAACTGACTACATAGCTTAACATTTGATTCATCGCATTCATGCAGAAACGTGTATCAGGTCAATGTATCTTGGCTCATCACAATCCCTCCAACGGAGAAGGTGTCACTGGAAAAAGCAGCATTTTCCCCTGGTTACAGAAACTGCTATGGATGTATAGGTTTGCAGACAGTCTTCTGGCTCCTACCAACATGCTCAAATGATGCCTCCTGCCATGTCCAACTCCAATCCCCATTACCAGAACTCTCAAGAGACTTGTTGCTATTGATGCTAATCTCCCGTGAGTGACGGAAGGACACCTTTTATGCCCCTGTGGTGTGCAATTTGTGAAGACATGAAACAAGAGAACAGTCCATGGAAGCTGCTGTTGGTGAAAGAAAGATGAATGGCAAGAATGTAAAGATCCTTTGAAATGACAATGGAGCTTGAAGACTCCTAAAGAAACAGGATATATCAGACATGGAACACCAAGTCTGAGTACAACCTACAAAAACCCTCATTAACCGGCATCAACTGAGCTTCAACCAGTACGTAGGTCAGGATTCGAAGAATCAATATCACATTGAGGAGATATGTCTTTGCCTAGTGCCTGTTTCAAATTACCAGCATTTACCCTTCCAGCTTTTTGTCACTGAATGGTTGTAATTCAAATCCCATTTTCATTCATGAGAATAAAGCAGCTGGGATAGATTTCATGGATTTGGTTTCATGGAGGTCTGCGTTCACCAGACTGTCACTTGGGCCCTTTAAACACCTCTTAAACTGGGTGGGGGAAAAGTGCCAGAGGAGGAGATCTTATTTCTCACATAGGGTCCAAAACAATGCTTTGTGTTCAGCAAATCTGCACCTGGTGACCATGGAAACCACTTTTCAGACCCTTTATACCCTTGGCAAGAAGGCTTCAGCATTTGCTGGTTGTTGAATGTAGAAATGACCTGAATTCCCAAGAGCCAGAAACAAAGATGACCAATCACCAGTGCCCATATATATATTTTTGAAGGCAATAAAAGAATATAATAGAAAGAAACATTCCAGAAATAGCATTTCTGGATTATCCAAGGGACAGTAGGCAAATAATTGGCAAAATGCCTGGCACCACCGATACAGTCATGCATCACAACCTCACAAAACTTCATAGTATCGTGATCCAAACACAAAATTGCAGGTAACGCTAGGCAGCACAGAAAGGTTTTCAGTTAAACCCCATACTTGCAATGTTGAACAGTTACAGTGGTGCTTGAAAGTTTGTGAACCCTTTAGAATGTTCTATATTTCTGCATAAATATGACCAAAAACAACATCAGATTTTCGCAAAAGTCCTAAAAGTAGATAAAGAGAACCCAGTTAAACAAATGAGACAAATATTATACTTGGTCATTTATTTATTGAGGAAAATGATCCAATATTACATATCTGTGAATGGCAAAAAGTATGTGAACCTTTGCTTTCAGTATCTGGTGTGACCCCCTTGTGCAGCAATAGCTGCAACTAAAGCCCACCGCACACCTTCCCGACTCGCTTACGATTTTGTCGGGCCGATTAAATCGCTTGCGAATAGTAAATGTGTGCGGGGGCACCTCATAGCCGATTTCATCAGTTCTCGGTTGCTCGGTTCAGATCAAACTGGTCTCGATATTTTCGTACACGATCTCCTCATATGCAAGACAATCGGTAGTGTGTGCATTGTTACTACGATCTCATCTCATCTCATTATCTCTAGCCGCTTTATCCTGTTCTACAGGGTCGCAGGCAAGCTGGAGCCTATCCCAGCTGACTACGGGCGAAAGGCGGGGTACACCCTGGACAAGTCGCCAGGTCATCACAGGGCTGACACATAGACACAGACAACCATTCACACTCACATTCACACCTACGGTCAATTTAGAGTCACCAGTTAACCTAACCTGCATGTCTTTGGACTGTGGGGGAAACCGGAGCACCCGGAGGAAACCCACGCGGACACGGGGAGAACATGCAAACTCCACACAGAAAGGCCCTCGCCGGCCCCGGGGCTCGAACCCAGGACCTTCTTGCTGTGAGGTGACAGCGCTAACCACTACACCACCGTGCCGCCCACGATCTCATCGGATATGATAATTTTATACAGCCAATTGGAGTGCCAGGATTGATCACACATGGACTGCAGACCGGGAAGCACAACTTGTGTCACTTTGGGAAGCGTCCACATGTCTGTATGACATTAGTTCACCTGATTACAGCAAATGGGAAAAGAGGAACGAAGCTATGGCTGTAATCGTGTCAACTTTGAAAATGCCTGGTAAAGTATCATAGCATTGTCAGTGGTACAGAAACCAATTGTCCGGAATCCCGGAACAAGTTGAATTTTAAGAACGACTGAACAAATTAGAATAAATTCTTATTATTGATTTGTCTAGTTGGGATTATTATCCCTTTTTGATTCTAATATTCAAAATTTAAGACCTCTCTATGTATGTATGTACAACCCCGATTCCAAAAAAGTTGGGACAAAGTACAAATTGTAAATTAAAACAGAATGCAATGATGTGGAAGTTTCAAAATTCCATATCTTATTCAGAATAGAACTGAGAAAATGTATCATTTAAAGAGAAAAATTAGGTGATTTTAAATTTCACGACAACAACACAGCTCAAAAAAGTTGGGACAAGGCCATGTTTCCCACTGTGAGACATCCCCTTTTCTCTTTACAACAGTCTGTAAACGTCTGGGGACTGAGGAGACAAGTTGCTCAAGTTTAGGGATAGGAATGTTAACCCATTCTTGTCTAATGTGGGATTCTAGTTGCTCAACTGTCTTAGGTCTTTTTTGTCATACGGGTATCTTCCGTTTTATGATGCACCAAATGTTTTCTGTGGGTGAAAGATCTGGACTGCAGGCTGGTCAGTTCAGTACCCGGACCCTTCTTCTATGCAGCCATGATGCTGTAATTGATGCAGTATGTGGTTTAGCATTGTCATGTTGGAAAATGCAAGGTCTTCCCTGAAAGAGACGTCGTCTGGATGGGAGCATATGTTGCTCTAGAACCTGGATATACCTTTCAGCATTGATGGTGTCTTTCCAGATGTGTAAGCTGCCCATGCCACACGCACTAATGCAACCCCATACCATCAGAGATGCAGGCTTCTGAACTGAGCGCTGATAACAACTTGGGTCGTCCTTCTCCTCTTTAGACTGAATGACACGGTGTCCCTGATTTCCATAAAGAACTTCAAATTTTGATTCGTCTGACCACAGAACAGCTTTCCACTTTGCCACAGTCCATTTTTAAATGAGCCTTGGCCCAGAGAAGACGTCTGCGCTTCTGGATCATGTTTAGATACGGCTTCTTCTTTGAACTATAGAGTTTTAGCTGGCAACGGCGGATGGCACGGTGAATTGTGTTCACAGATAATGTTCTCTGGAAATATTCCTGAGCCCATTTTGTGATTTCCAATACAGAAGCATGCCTGTATGTGATGCAGTGCCGTCTAAGGGCCCAAAGATCACGGGCACCCAGTATGGTTTTCCGGCCTTGACCCTTACGCACAGCAATTCTTCCAGATTCTCTGAATCTTTTGATGATATTATGCACTGTAGATGATGATATGTTCAAACTCTTTGCAATTTTACACTGTCGAATTCCTTTCTGATATTGCGCCACTATTTGTCGGCGCAGAATTAGGGGGATTGGTGATCCTCTTCCCATCTTTACTTCTGAGAGCCGCTGCCACTCCAAGATGCTCTTTTTATACCCAGTCATGTTAATGACCTATTGCCAATTGGCCTAATGAGTTGCAATTTGGTCCTCCAGCTGTTCCTTTTTTGTACCTTTAACTTTTCCAGCCTCTTATTGCCCCTGTCCCAACTTTTTTGAGATGTGTTGCTGTCATGAAATTTCAAATGAGTCAATATTTGGCATGAAATTTCAAAATGTCTCACTTTCGACATTTGATATGTTGTCTATGTTCTATTGTGAATACAATATCAGTTTTTGAGATTTGGAAATTATTGCACTCCGTTTTTATTTACAATTTGTACTTTGTCCCAACTTTTTTGGAATCGGGGTTGGAATATATTTTGGAATATATTTGTACCATCACGTGATATCTTGAACACATGACCATCTATTCGGGCTGAACGTGTACGATGTCTCGCAAATGTGTGCAGGGAATTTTGAACCGATCAAATTGGGCCCGTATACTCGTAACCGATTGCCCGAACCACAAAGCCCCGATGAAATCGGGAAGGTGTGTGCTGGGCTTAAACATTTCCGGTAACCGTTAATCAGTCCTGCGCACTGGCTTGGAGGAATTTTAGCCCATTCCTCCGTACAGAACAGCTTCAGCTCTGGGATGTTGGTGGGTTTCCTCACATGAACTGCTCGCTTCAGGTCCTTCCACAACATTTAGATTGGATTAAAGTCAGGACTTTGACTTGGCCATTCCAAAACATCAACTTTATTCTTCTTTAACCATTCTTTGGTAGAACGACTTGTGTGCTTAGGGTCGTTGTCTTGCTGCATGACCCACCTTCTCTTAAGATTCCGTTCATGGACAGATGTCCTGACATTTTCCTTTAGAATGCGCTGGTATAATTCAGAATTCATGGTTCTATTAATGATGGCACCCCATCCTGGACCAGATGCAGCAAAACAGGCCCAAACCATGATACTACCACCACCATGTTTCACAGATGGGATAAGGTTCTTATGCTGGAATGCAGTGTTTTCCTTTCTCCAAACATAACACTTCTCATTTAAACCAAAAAGTTCTATTTTGGTCTCATCCATCCACAAAATATTTGTCCAATAGCCTTCTGGCTTGTCCAAGTGATCTTTAGCAAACTGCAGACGAGCAGCAGTGTTCTTTTTGGAGAGCAGTGGCTTTCTCCTTGCAACCCTGCCATGCACACCACTGTTGCTCAGTGTTCTCCTGATAGTGGACTCATAAACATTAACATTAGCCAATGTGAGAGAAGCCTTCAGTTGCTTAGAAGTTACCCTGGGGTTCTTTGTGATCTTGCTGACTATTACATGCCTTGCTCTTGGAGTGATCTTTGTTGGTCTTCCACTCCTTGGGAGGGTAACGATGGTTTTGAATTTCCTCCATTTGTACACAATGTGTCTGACTGTGGATTGGTGGAGTCCAAACTCTTTAGAGATGGTTTTGTAACCTTTTCCAGCCTGATGAGCATCAACAACGCTTTTTCTGAGGTCCTCAGAAACCTCCTTCATTCTTGCCATGATACACTTCCACAACGTGTTGTGAAGATCAGAGTTTGATAGATCCCCATTTTGGCAGCCTTTCGGATGTTCAGCACATCTTTCTCTGTCAAAATTCTCTCTAAACCTTCCGTTTTTAATGAAACAAACCTTGCGGCCATGTTTGTGTACAAATTGTCACAGTCACTTGCGAGCACAGAAGTTTTACATAGCCGACGTGTCTCTTTTCCAGTTTTTCAATGTCCATTGGTATGTTTTTCTCTTGTAAATATGTGTGAAGAATATCTAATGAAGTTTTGGTAGCCTTTCAGGTGTTCTTTAGTTTCAGTTTATTTATTTAGTGCTGAATTATAGCACAGCTAATCCTAGCAGTAGCACTGGATCAGCCTTGTCTTCTCTCTTTCCCGGGTGACAAAGAAATGATTCTGCGCATATGCAGCAGAAAAGTTTTGTCATTGGATCTTCGCATGAGCGCCGACATGTGACGTCGTGTTGTCTTGACAATGTGCAGTATTGTAACAATATTGCACGCTCATTCTCCATTGAGTAGAGTGGCGTAATATATAGAGGATAAGCGATATGATAACAATTATGCATGCTATCAATAAACCCGCTCAAAAGGAATAGAATACCGTATTGATCCTTATAGAAGCGCCCTCCCTATTTGACGCGCCTCCACGATTTTCAGAGCTAGAATAGTATTTACCAACCATTTTCTTCATTTAACAAACTTTAAATCCAACAAACCACAACAGAGACGTTCAATTTCACCGCTGATTTTTTTTTTTACCGGAAATCGCGTTAGTAAACATGGACAGTATAAAATACGGACATTTACTCTGCTGCGGATATCAATACGGGTGGAGACGTACCTTTTGTTTGCACCACTCTTGTACACGTTTACGGTGAACATTAAATGTTTTTGCAGCTAAGTGTTTGCCTTTCTGCTCTGCCAGTTCTACAACCTTTAACTTAAAACTAGCGGTGAAGGATCGTTTTGAGGATGACATTTTGTTTTGTGAGCTCATAAACATCGACGATGACGTGAATTGTGACGTCACTACAAATAGTTTACTTACCAATGTTATCCTTATAAGCGAGCTGGACATTGTTTAATTGACTTTTTGGACATATAACTGTATTTTCATGTGTTTCAAAATAAATGTTTTAAATTCCGATGATTTTGTCATGTTCGATTTTTGTCATTTAAGGGTCGAAATTGACGCTCCCCCTTCATGTTTTGCATCGCGCCCGGGCGCGTTTATTAGGATAAATACGGTACATGTTTTTATTCCATGGAAAAAGTATCCTGTATGAATGATAATTTCCTGATATTTCACACCGATGACGTCACTCCCAGTGTTTTCCTGCTAACTTGACACATGTTGTCAAAATGGCGAAAATTAAACTTCTTTTGATTAACTTTAAATTTTTTTTTTTTGTGGATGTGTCCATATAATATAAAGAACATTACACGGTGGCACAAAGATATGGAGTTAATCTTCTCGTGTTCAAAAATATAATCACTTGTTTGCTTCACTCACACGTGATATACTGTATACATTCACCACTCGAAGATAAGCATCATATCTTTACGCCATTTTCTAATATCCTCTATTTATGATTTAAATGTATCCTGAATGCTTTTTAGCGTCAGGTCTAAACTAAGTTAGTATTTGTAATACAAGAAATAGAAATCTCGTCATTTCCTTAATATAAACATTGCTCATAGTATTTCAGTTAGATTTGAATGAATTAAGACTGTATCGAAACTCCTTCGGTACATGGTACAAATATTTGATCAGAATTTGTTGATTGGCAGACTGTATTGCGAACAAACAGAAAGAAAAGACCAGAATCTCAAATCTCTCCAGTTATAAAATCATCCTTTTTTTTTCCATAATAATCAAAGTTCATGCTGTGACTCTAAAGAACAGACAGCAAAGACAGCTGCAGCCCCCTATATTAACCCAAGCCCCCATACCAACAGGAAATGTTTCCGGCAGCTGGAAAAACAACATGCTGTGATATCTATGTAGCCATTAAAAAGATTACCTTTTTAAAAACCTTGTCATTATTTATGAGGAAAGGCACTCTGTCCACCAAACCTTAAATGTCACAAAGTACACAGAGAAATTCCTCAATGCCTCAGTACTCCCGTTCATGTTTGGTGCCTTTTATCTTACAGTGCATTTTCAAGACATGTTCCAAGTGTACATAGCTTCGTGGCCTGTCATTTGTCAAACAGCACTATACAGGTGAAGTGTTGGTGAGATTAGAGCAAAAGGGAGTCAATAAGTAAGGGTTTCTCCCTTGACAGAAAGCTCTTCAGCAGCAGTGAGAGGGCCCACAGTGCCCTATTTGCCACAGTGATGACTGGGTGCACACTAAAGGCCATTACAAATCCCCCTTTCATGCCACTACGTCAGTAATTATAGTCTTCCGATTGGTTTTTCGGCACTAAGCTCAAATGCTGGACTAAGTGTGAGAGGAAAGTGCCGCAGACCGCAAAGACAGACAGACAGCACAAGCAGGATACAAACAGCAGCAGTACGAGTAGCCTGGGCCCACCCATCCTAAGCGTGACGCAACACGAGGGCCTGTTGCGAGCTTAGTCTGGCCAGGCAAGCTATCTACAGCTCTTCCAAGCTCCCGAAAAATCGGGAGCCAATCAACTTTGAGCATCTCCAACGGCCCTGGGTAGAGGCGTGTTCAAGGCACTGACGTAGTAGAACTGCGACCGGAAGCCATAGATTGTTTACAGAATCTATGCCGGAAGCGCTTCATTCACTAGAAACATTACGAACATGGAGCAAGTTCTCATTGAAAACGGAGCAAAGAGCAGCCCTGGAGGTATTTATTGAAAGGAAGGACGTTTTCACCTTGCTCCCGACCGGCTTCGGTAAGAGTTTAATCTACCAGTTAGCCCCCTCGCGTTGCATACGTCAGAGGAAAGAGTGATGTGATTGGTTTAAGCTTCATCACAGCCTTTTCTGGCTTCGACCAGTAGCAAACTGAGGCATTTCAGGGAGGCGGGTCAACCACGCGCTTTGGGAAACGGTTGGGCTTAATATCTTTGCCAGAGCAAATGCTCGCAGAGCTTTGAAGTCGCGTTAGCCAGACTACAGTACGAGCCTTATACATGCCCTCAAATGGAAGATGACACGTATCAGAAAAATATGATGAAGGTACAAGTGTTGATCCATGGGCAGGTTGGACAGTTTGTTTGAGCGTTCTGAAGAATGCAAATGTTGAGGTCATGAATTCAGCTGTGGACTTTGTACTGAAGACAATAAATATTCTGCTTCGACATTTGTGAATAAAGATGGGCTGCTTTTGGATGGAGGTATTTTTATAGCTCAGAGTTTAAAAACAGAAGATGTACTGGCCTATAAGTTCAAGGAAACCTCGTTAAATATGATGAAATACTGAAATAGTTGTGATGTGGTGAGCAATTTTGGTGCTAATTCCCATGATCTTGCATGGCAATGTTAGTGCAAGTTCCAATTATGTTAAAGAGGAGGAAAAAATCCTGGTGTCAGATATAACAGATAACATTTTGGTTTTGTTGTTGGCTCCTACAAACAGAAGAGCGAGAGTTCCTATTCTCATTTTTCAGTGCCACAGTAATGAGAAATCCAATGTAGGAGCTGCGGAGACGGCAAGAGAAGGACTCAGTTACAGCAGAGATTAGTGATGACAAGTGCAATGGCATTGATGGTGATAGATAGATAGATAGATAGATAGATAGATAGATAGATAGATAGATAGATAGATAGATAGATAGATAGATAGATAGATAGATAGATGAAAGCATAATTAGACAAACAGATATATGAAAGCATAACTAGACAGACAGACAGACAGACAGACCAACCGATAGATAGATAGATAGATAGATAGATAGATAGATAGATAGATAGATAGATAGACTGTAAAAAAAATACGTTGTTTTTACCGAAAAATACTGGCAGCTGTGGTTGCCAGAATAATCCTGTTAAAAATACAGTGAAATGTAAACAACATTACAGAATAACTTGTACATTTCACTGGGATTCCATGTACAATTAATGATAACTAAATGTAAATTTTACAGGTATTCAATGTACAATAATCAATACATTACTGTTAATTTTACGGATATTCATTGTACAATAAACAATGATTGCATGAACATTTCACCGGGATTCAATGTAAAATGATGGTTACAAGCAATGATCTACTAGACAGATATTTTATTTGATTTAGAGTTTTACGAAATGTGCTGGAGAGCCTCTACTGACATTTTTTTTAATTTTTTTTAACAGGGCAATGATGTAATTTTAACTATCACATTCTGTTACAGTTTGTCTGTGTTTAAACTACAACAATTTGTAAATTCTACAAAAAAAATGATCAATTCAATATTCTTACTGTTAAATTAACAGTGGTATATGTCATGATTTTACATAAATTCACTGTTAAGTCTATGGACATTTTTTACAGTGTAGATAGATAGATAGATACCGTATATGAAACATAACTAGACAGACAGACAGACAGATAGATGAAAGCCTAATTAGACAGACAGACAGATATATGAAAGCATAACTAAAAAAGACAGACAGATAGATGAAAGCAGAGATAGATAGATAGATAGATAGATAGATAGATAGATAGATAGATAGATAGATAGATAGATAGATAGATAGATAGATAGATAGATAGATAGATAGATAGATGAAAGCATATCTACACAGACAGACAGACAGACAGACAGATAGATAGATGAAAGCATAACTAGACAGACAGATAGATGAAAGCATATCTACACAGACAGACAGACAGACAGACAGACAGATAGATAGATAGATAGATAGATAGATAGATAGATAGATAGATAGATAGATAGATAGATAGATAGATAGATGAAAGCATCACTTGACAGACAAACAGACAGAAATGAAAGCATAGAAAGATAGATATATGAAAGCATAACTCGACAGACAGATGAAAGCAGATAGATAGATAGATAGATAGATAGATAGATAGATAGATAGATAGATAGATAGTAGGGCTGTAACGATATGCGTATCGAAATCGCGATACGCAGAGCCACGATCCGTATCGCGATACAAGAAGGCAGAATCGCGGTACACCCTTTCAAACTTCTCCTCAGCCCAAAACCAGAGGCGCTTCCAAACTTCAATTTATGAATACTTTACTTTTTATTTAAATTACATTTTAAACTTACTTAAATTACTTTTATTTTTTTTATATCTAATTAGTAAGTCGTTTTTTCGCCGACCTGCGACAATCTTCTGCGAGTCACGCAACGTCCACACTCGCCACTGGCAGAGCATTCATTTCTTTTAAGCGGTCGCCATTCTGGTTGCGACGCGGGGAGCGAATCTGTAAACAAGCAGCTCATTGGCTGGCTAGGTGTGCCACAAGCCCATCACAATCACCTGACCGGAAAGGCATGTCTGCTTGGGCGGAAGCCTTCTGCGGCAGTTACATTTTGACACGCGAGCAATGTTTCACCATAAAAATTCCGTAATTTCCATCTGTTTTCCGCGATCACAGAAAATCATTGGCCCTATGAGAGTGAGACAGTGAGAGAGCCACCACCCCCCCCCCCCCCCCAAAAAAAAATCTTAACGGATTTACACGATTTGGAAAAATGACTTTTTCAGAACCGAAAAAAACAGAGCTTCCGGCTCAACAGTATTCATCTCATCTCATTATCTGTAGCCGCTTTATCCTGTTCTACAGGGTCGCAGGCAAGCTGGAGCCTATCCCAGCTGACTACGGGCGAAAGGCGGGGTACACCCTGGACAAGTCGCCAGGTCATCACAGGGCTGACACATAGACACAGACAACCATTCACACTCACATTCACACCTACGGTCAATTTAGAGTCACCAGTTAACCTAACCTGCATGTCTTTGGACTGTGGGGGAAACCGGAGCACCCGGAGGAAACCCACGCGGACACGGGGAGAACATGCAAACTCCACACAGAAAGGTCCTCGCCGGTCACGGGGCTCGAACCCAGGACCTTCTTGCTGTGAGGCGACAGCGCTAACCACTACACCACCGTGCCGCCCCTCAACAGTATTATTTTGAGAAATAAAACAATCTTTGGATATACATTTGTTCATTTTTGCATACATATTACTCATTCTCTGCAGTGGTCTGAATTATTTGTTATTAAATAGTTAATGTAAGTAAGTAAATGTTAATAAGTCAAATTTACTACTTTAAAAAAACATTTTAAAAAAATCGTGGGCGTATCGAATCGTGGGTCAAAAATCGCGATACGAATCGAATCATGAGTTGGGTGTATCGTTACAGCCCTAATAGATAGATAGATAAAATTAAACTCTAAAGGTGCAAAGTGACAGGAGGGCCAGGAGCAGGGTTATAAACAAAACTACACAGCAGATAGTTCAGAGTTCTTTCTGTCAATCATGTGCAATAATAATAATAATAATAATAATACAATAAAAATTGAGAAGAATGAATATAAAACTGTGCAAAATATTGCCATGAAAGTATTAGCATCAAAGTTGATGCTTTGGGACATCTCTGTAAGACCTGGACATACTAAAAGCACTGTGGGTGATGTAGGACACAGTTAGCCAAAGTTAAAATAGATCAACAAGATGAAAAAATGTCACCTCAGAATTTCATTACAAAAAAATTAATCTGTAACGGTTTTACTATTCATTTTGGGAAAGCCATGATTGGTCAGGTCACAGCTTGACCATGTCCTACACTTCGCCTTTTCATTTATATACCATGGTATTTACGACCATGGGTGCGCAAACGATAATGTTATATGACTGGCTTAAGTCAAAGCTGCTACAATATTCTTTGAATGGTAAATATGACAATTATATCGAGTCATAAATTTACACCACGGAAAGAAGAAGGGAATTCAGCTCCAGGGTTGAAATTCTTCACAGAGGCAAGAATTTTAATCCATACTCTACGCCTAATCACCTACACTGTAAACTACACTTATCACCCACACGAACACAATGGACAAGCATCCCAGGTTACATCATCTCTACCTCTCTATGGAACGGTTAGTGAGAGCGTGGAATGGAAAACATGGCAAGGTTCAAAGTACATGTGGCCCAACGCCTGACACTGAATATTTGAGATGCCTCCGCTCTTGCATTAAAGCTGTGGAAATCTTACAGACCAAGTGAGCAGCTCTGTGATCAACTGTGCTGTTGAAGACAGATCTTTTTATGTTTATCCCCTCGTCTGCATTCCAATTGTGGCTGTGTACAGTGCGAGGTCAAGTTGCACATCTACATGCGTGTTCGGACGGCAACCAGTGTCCATTTCTCATGACATTACAGACTTTTAGACAACAGATGCTTTTATCCAGAGCGACGTACAACATACCCAGAGCAGCCTGGGGTTTGGTGTTTTACTCAAGGATACTTCAGCCATTCCTGCTGCTCCAGGGAATCAAACCAGTGCCCTTTTGGTCTCAAAGCTGCTTCTTTAACCTTTAAGCCATGGCTTCCCTCCATGGCTTAATTCTGTTGCATCATGTCTGCAAGTAGCCAGTCGAGCTCAGGTTAAAGAAAATATCTCACAAATAAACAAACTGATCAAAATGTTTATCTTTACAGTGGTGCTTGAAAGTTTGTGAACCCTTTAGAATTTTCTATATCTCTGCATAAATATGCCCTAAAACATCATCAGATTTTCACACAAGTCCTAAAAGTAGAAAAAGAGAACCCAGTTTTAAAAAAACATACTTGGTCATTTATTTATTGAGGAAAATGATCCAATATTACATATCTGTGAGTGGCAAAAGTATGTGATCCTCTAGGATTAGCAGTTAATTTGAAGGTGAAATTAGAGTCAGGTGTTTTCAGTCAATGGGATGACAATCAGGTGTGAGTGGGCACCCTGTTTTATTTAAAGAACAGGGATCTATCAAAGTCTGATCTTCACAACACGTTTGTGGAAGTGTATCATGGCACGAACAAAGGAGATTTCTGAGGACCTCAGAAAAAGCGTTGTTGATGCTCATCAGGTTGGAAAAGGTTACAAAACCATCTCTAAAGAGTTTGGACTCCACCAATCCACAGTCAGACAGATTGTGTACAAATGGAGGAAATTCAAAACCATCGTTACCCTCCCCAGGAGTGGTCGACCAACAAAGATCACTCCAAGAGCAAGGCATGTAATAGTCGGCGAGGTCACAAAGGACTCCAGGGTAAGTTCTAAGCAACTGAAGGCCTCTCTTGCATTGGCTAATGTTAATCTTCATGAGTCCACCATCAGAAGAACACTGAACAATAATGGCGTGCATGGCAGGGTTGCAAGGAGAAAGCCACTGCTCTCCAAAAAGAACATTGCTGCTCGTCTGCAGTTTGCTAAAGATCACGTGGACAAGCCAGAAGGCTATTGGGAAAATGTTTTGTGGACAGATGAGACCAAAATAGAACTTTTTGGTTTAAATGAGAAGCGTTATATTTGGAGAAAGGAAAACACTGCATTCCAGCATAAAAACCTTATCCCATCTGTGAAACATGGTGGTGGTAATATCATAGTTTGGGCCTGCATTATTGATGGAACAATGAATTCGGAATTATACCAGTGAATTCTAAAGGAAAATGTCAGGACATCTGTCTATGAACTGAATCTCAAGGGAAGGTGGGTCATGCAGCAAAACAACGACCCTAAGCACACAAGTCGTTCTACCAAAGAATGGTTAAAGAAGAATAAAGATAATGTTTTGGAATGGCCAAGTCAAAGTCCTGACCTTAATCCAATCGAAATGTTGTGGAAGGACCTGAAGCGAGCAGTTCATGTGAGGAAACCCACCAACATCCCAGAGTTGAAGCTGTTCTATACGGAGGAATGGGCTAAAATTCCTCCAAGCCGGTGTGCAGGACTGATCAACAGTTCCGGAAACATTTAGTTGCAGTTATTGCTGCACAAGGGGGTCACACCAGATACTAAAAGCAAAGGTTCACATACTTTTTGCCACTCACAGATATGTAATATTGGATCATTTTTCTCAAAAAATAAATGACCAAGCATAATATTTTTGTCTCATTTGTTTAACTGGGTTCTCTTTATCTACTTTTAGGACTTGGGTGAAAATCTGATGATGTTTTCGGTCATATGCATGCAGAAATATAGAAAATTCTAAAGGGTTCACAAACTTTCAAGCACCACTGTATGTCCGTCCTTTAGAAAAAAGCTGCATGTTGAATTTGTTCTTCACGATATAACCACTAAAGTGATGAAAATAGAGGAGGACAGGACTATTTTTTGTCATGAGGGCCGCTATAACTCCATCGTGCATGATGCTATTTCCATGAGCACAATGGAGGTGTAAAGCGCATGTTATGCTAGCATCAGCAGGGCAAAGTATTCTGTCAGGGATGGTTAGAGACAGATGTAAGTGTAAGTATAAAGAAAAGAGCAAACAGGCAAACAATCCAAATCGGCAGGCAGATATCATGAACGATAAAACAGGCAAATGGTCAAGCGAGGCACAAACAGAATATCAGACAAAAGCAGGGTCAAAAACCAGGAACAGGAATCAGAAACCAGTCAGGAAACAAGGCTCGGTAATGTGTCACAACAACGCAATACTTCACAAAGTAAGTCTGTATTCTGAGTCCTTAGATAGGAGTGCTGATTGCACCTTAATCCAATGCAGGTGTGTGTCATTCGCGGGACACGTGTGAGTCAGTTCAGAGCATGTGCTGTCCAGAGCGCGCCTGAGAGTCCTTCTGTTGTGACAACTCGACTACAGTATTATATTATGGTCTGGCGTGAATTTGTTTGCATTTCTTCACATAACTTATGCCAATGCAGTGTTCGAAAAGGAATCAAAATAAGGTAGTGGTTAGTTTATATATATATATATATATATATATATATATATATATATATATATATATATATATACACACACACACACTCCCCTTCAAAAGTTTGGGGTCACTTTGAAATGTCCTTATTTTTGAAAGAAAAGCACTGTTCTTTTCAATGAAGATCACGTTAAACTAATCAGAAATCCACTCTATACATTGCTAATGTGGTAAATGACTATTCTAGCTGCAAATGTCTGGTTTTTGGTGCAATATCTCCATAGGTGTATAGAGGCCCATTTCCAGCAACTCTCACTCCAGTGTTCTAATGGTACAATGTGTTTGCTCATTGCCTCAGAAGGCTAATGGATGATTAGAAAACCCTTGTACAATCATGTTAGCACAGCTGAAAACAGTTGAGCTCTTTAGAGAAGCTATAAAACTGACCTTCCTTTGAGCAGATTGAGTTTCTGGAGCATCACATTTGTGGGGTCGATTAAATGCTCAAAATGGCCAGAAAAATGTCTTGACTATATTTTCTATTCATTTTACAACTTATGGTGGTAAATAAAAGTGTGACTTTTCATGGAAAACACAAAATTGTCTGGGTGACCCCAAACTTTTGAACGGTAGTGTATATATTTATTTATTTATTTATTTATTTATATCTACCTGCTTATCTTCTATCCATTTGACGCGTGGCATGGTGTGTTGTTGTGCTGCCAGTGTTTTATGCTGAAACAAAGTCAGGATCGTGTCCGGCTTCAGTTGTCGTTTCTGCCTCGTGTCTCACTTCTTCCCAGTGATTTTTTTTTTCATACAAGTTCTCCACAAAACCACAATCTTCTCTAAAATGCTCACTGCACAATTTGCTGTTTTTTCCAGAAGTGAAGTTTTCTTGCTTTACTTGATGAAGCCACTCGGCCAAATGTCTTAGATCCAGGACGGAATGAAGAAGTCGTGCGGAATCCTACGTCATGCAGTGCCTCCCTTGTTTTCATCTCCTAATACATCCATGTACCTGGTGAATCCAGTACGGCCGCACCCAAGGAAATGGCCCAACGGACTGATGTTACAACTTTAACATGTTTTTTAAGCTAAAGTCCACTTTTTTTTTTTTAATCTAGAACATCTTGCATTAACGTACAATGATGACATTTCATAACCCCGTAATTTCAAAATTTCCTGGTTAATCGCTCTAAAACATATAGTTTCACCTGCAAACCAGAAACATGCAGCTTTTTGCAGGTTTAAATATACAGCAGATACAAGTTTTCTCCTTTCTAACGGTACAAATCTCCTGAACCGGAATGTCCAAGAACCACTACAATTTGAGAAAAGCACACAAGTGGATTTCAAAAGAAGCAGATTGACTTCTGTTGCCAAATCGGTCAGGCCTCTCCAGACTGAAGCCTCTCTAGTAAAGTGGCTTAGGTATCTCATTCTACTCTGGAGAGTTACTGTCGCTGAAAGAAAAGGACAGGGTGAAAAGAAATGAACTGTGCATTCCACATTGCTAAATCAGCAGATTTCAGTCTTGGCAGAAGCTGTAAACTTTGCACCAAACTTTCTCAGTAATATAATATCAATGTCGAATGAACTGTGATAGAATCATTTCGATTTCTTTGTTATGTAACGTTCAAATGTGGAGCAACGCCGGTAATACCAAAAGTAAGATTTCTACAGAGAGAAAGTCGAGGATTATCCTTAATTACTCTTAATCCCACTATCTGTAAGATACAATTGTATGTGCAGGATAAAGTGGCAATGTTCAATGATATCTATCATTCTTCGATCCATATTCACTGGATATGAGCAATCGCGTGCTCTGATTGGTTACTCTACTACAAGGCTATCAGCTCATATACCGTAAGTAAAGAAAAACAAAATGGCAGCGCGTGTTGCTGAACCAACCAAGGACGAAATAAAAACTTGACTCGAAAACAAAACCCTAAAAATAAAAAAGGAATAAAAAAAAAGGTATTTGATGGTAAGAACGTATCATTTTTAGTTATTATTATTGCATTTTTCACAAATTGCTGCTGTCATTTAGCTGGTTTGTTTAAATTCTTCATCTTTAAACATTAAAATTTGCTGAATTTTTTTTCAACTGGTTCAAAAGCTCAGAGAAGTTTGAAAATTACTGAACAGAACTGAAATGCCCAAGGAAGAATTAAATAAATGTCTAAAGCTATTCTATACCTCGACACGACAGCAAGACGGCACTTTCTACAAAAAACACTACTAAAGTCAATTTGTGCAGCCATCCATAGGTTTTTAAGAAGTCCACCTAAGCGGAAATTATTTTGTCGGACGTGTTGTATCAAGTTTTATTTATCGAATTTGCAAAAAAATAAAAATGCTCCATTTCTCAAAATCTAGTGAATGTGGATAGAATAAAACAGTCATTCCGCTCAATCTCGTCGTACACGGCTTATCAGCTCATGTATTACTCGATTTCATAGAATAATTGTTAAATGTCAGATGAACTATAAGTTTGTTCAGGGTGATTTTAACCCGGTTACAGCTATGACAGAAAGTTAAAAAAAAGAAAGGCAGAGAAAGTCAAATTAAGATACCAAGGCATCAATTTATTGCGCTATACTCAGTTTTTGCATGACTCACTGTGTCTTCCAAACAAAACCTTGAAAATAAACCAACCAATGATTTGCAAATGCATCAGCCATGTCATAAATTTCTTCTGATCACCATCCAATCTTGAAATTGGAGTACGTGCTATCAAAAATCTACAAAGGCCTTAATTCTACTCATCTGTATTTAGAAGCATGGAAGCATGTTTGCTAACTAACTACACATTTCTGAAATGGTCAATGAGTAAAGAAAAAAAAAAAACCAATACAGCACTGACTGTCTCCATGACAGCAAAGTAAATCCCAAACTATGGCACATCCAAGAAGCACAAGAATCACCACTGACAAAAGCACACACAGTCTTAACATTAGTGCATTTGAACACAAATACCGAGGCGTTAAGCTGCTGGGACTCTCCAGACTCAGGCCTCTCTAGTAAAGTGGCGTAAATTTCGCTCATTCATCTATTAGGGGGGTGCAGATATGGAATACATGAATGTGCAAAATATATTTCACATCCACATATGATCAATTCTTGACCACAGTGAACCAGTGTTGTAGTCGAGTCACTAAACCTCAAGTCCAAGTCCAGTCTCGAGTCCCCAGTGTTCAAGTCCGAGTCAAGTCCAAGTCATGAAAGAAAATTTCAAGTCGAGTCCAAGAACAAGACTCCAACCGCACCATTTGACGGTGGCTGTTTCAGCGCTATTAACATTAGTTTGTTCCTGAACATGACGTATGAACAGGTGAATGTGCTTCTCTTTGTCAGGGAGTGTGAAGTATTCTGTCAGAGATGGTTGGGAGATGGATGTAAGTGCAGAAGGTGTGTTTATTAATCCAAGTAAAGACGGTAAACAATCCAGAATGGCAGGCAAAAATCGTACAACAGTGAAACAGCAATAGGTCAAGCGAGGCACAAACAGGCTATCATAGACTCGGCAGAATCAAAGACGAGAAACAGGAAATCAGGGAACCAAATCAAAGTCCTTCCCATGTCATGTGGCACACAGGGTGGTACCGATCTCCGTTTCTGTAGCCCTCGGCCTCTCGCCTATTACATAGCTAGGGTTACAGTGGAGGACTAGTCGTCTGGTAACCGCAAGAGTTTGACTCCCCACTCGCATCTGTATTTCAGCGTGTCTTGCCAGATGGCAGTACGTATCAGTTTTATGATGTTTTTTGGTATGACCCGACCGTGAGTAGAACTTGCGATCTCCCGATCGAGAGGCGGACACGCTAACCACTAGGCCAACTCGCGGTATTAAACAAGAAAATAAGGCTCGGAATTATTACAAAAATTAATGTAGATATAAATATCTTATGGCAAATTATTATGGCATGTTCCAAAAAATAAAGAAAAAAATCAGAGTCCGAATGCAGTTAATGCACGAGTCAGAGTCCAAGTCCGAGTCAAGTCACGAGTCCTTAAAATTAGGGCGCGAGTCAGACTCGAGTACTACAAGCCTGCAGTGAACCCGCTAAGTGTGAGTGGAGAAAGTAAGAGAAAACCTCAAAAATCCACGGATTAATGAGGCCACTGGACCCAAGGCAAAACCGCTGACAGCGTGTCCCTCTCCAAGCTTTCACACAAGTCAACTCGGCCATTGACCTAAAGGAACTTGGCCACAGGCATAAAAGCCTTGCCTTTACACAAAGCGCATGCCGAGACTCCTCTCTAGAGAGCGACTGAAAAGCAAACGGTACTTAAAATGTTAAGCACTTCAAATTTCGCATGCAGGCTTATTTACTAAAACTTAAAACCTTCAGCAGAGCGAGTTGAGACAGCCAACGTTCTGGCATGCATGCTTGTCTTCAAAGCGAGTTATCAAGTCACATCACATTTCATACACACCCTTAAACATTTTTCCTTCAATTAATTTCCAACAGTAGCTCATTTCAAGGTGCGGTAGTGAGTGAGTTTTTTTTTTTTTTTAAACATAACCAGAGAATAAATATCCGGAACACTGACAGGTCACGTTAAAGATTACAAAATACTAAAAGTGCAACTCGCTGCACTTTATTATCGCGTGGATAACAAGTTAACAACAGTCTCAACACTCAACAGCAAGACAGAAGGTTTGTGTTGTTAGGAGTTACAATGACAGGAAAATACTGTTTTTATTCAGGCGGGAGATGTCTGAACAATACCTCCTTGATCTACGGCACTGTGCAGAAAGTCTTAGGCACATGGAAAGAAACGCTGTAGACCAAAAATGGCTTAAAAACATAATGAAATGTTTCAACATTAAAAAAATACTATAAACAACAGTACCCTTACAAAAAAGAAGTTTATTCAAGTGTGCTTCTAGTACGCTTCTTTTAAACTAAAAATAAGAGTATGCTTTCAGTTTACTTTTTATTTACTTATCAGAGATATACTTAATAAAGTTATACGCAAGTATACTTGGCTTATACTGAAAAGTATATAGAAAAATCTAAGTATATTAAGCTTATACTTAAACTTTTGATCAAGATATACTTAGCAAAAGTGTAAGAAAGTATTAAAATATTTGTGCCTTATGTTTAAGTGTACTCGCCCTGTACTTGTGCTTCAGCATTGTTGAATCTTAGGTATGTCTGTGGTTCCATATAATTTTTTTTTTTTTAATTTCTCCTGAGTGGGATAATTAATTATTTTTATTTATTTCTTTTTCTTTAGAGCTTGGATGTCAATTTCAGTTGTCATTGCTATGTTTTTATACTTTGGCATTTAATACAATGTTACTTTAAATTTTGATTTTTAAAGAAAATGAATATGTTCTTAATCCTGAGTATCTGTTGTTATTTTGTGAATTCTTACCTTTATAACTTCATTGTAACTGAAGGTACAAAACACTTAAGTTGTCTACTGGTAGTGTGCATGAGGTAAGGGTTAGGGCTCGAAAACTAATAGTATACCTAGAAGGGTAATTGCAGTATACTTCAAAACTAAAAAGTGGACTAGATGTATATAACCAGTAACTAATAGTATATTTCCAATATGCTATAAAGTATACTTTTATAAACTAAAAACTGGACAAGAAGTGTGTAACGAGTAAACCAATAGTATATTTCCAGTATACTACAAAGTACACTTTAGTAAACTAAAAAGTGGACGAGAAGTATAAAACAAGTAAACTCATAGTATATGTCCAGTATACTATGAAGTATGCTTTTGTAAACTAAAGACAAGTATAGAACTAGTAAACTATTAGTATAAAAGTTTACTTGTTTGTAGTACAAAATAAAAAATACTAGTTGTATACTCAAAGTTTACTTCTCTTAGACTTAAAGTATACTTTTTTTAAACTAAAAGTGAGCCAATTTAGTCCCAAAAAGTATGTACAAGTATACTGTAAGTACATTGATATCAGTATACTTGGTACACAAAAGTATACTTAAGGAGATATACTTTAACTTTACTTAAGTATGCATAATAAAATAAACTTGAAGTATACTTATTTTGGTAAGGGTAAGTAGTAAGCTATAATCAATGAAACAAAGTCAATATTCGGCCATTTGCTTTAAAAAAATAGCAGTTTCAGGTACAATGAGTGCAGTTTTATAAGGAAATGATCTGTAGGTTTTACTGAGCATTTTACAGAACCAGCCACAGTTCTTCTGAACACTTTGACTGTCACACTTGCTTCTGAATTTCGCACCAAAACCCAGAAGCCTTCATTATGCTTTCTTTTTTAATCTGAAAAGTGCTCTCTTATGGAATATGCTGCTCAGATATAGACTTTTTTTTTCCTGTAACATTTAATTTGTGCTGGAAAAAAAAAAAAAAACCGAACGTTTGGAACTCTAAAATGTTTTTGTAATGTTTTGACTCGATAATGTAGAAGTCAGAAAACAGAAACCTGTCACAAAGTTTGTATGTGAAATAAAAATAGGACGCCGAAGACTTTTGCTAAGACAGTACTGTATTTCTATTAATAGCAACTACTGAGAGGACTCCATCCACTAACATTCAGTTTGTTCACGCCACTTGAACAACATTGTTAATTTCAATTCTTCAGAACTATTAATTTTAATGGAAAAAATATACAAAGATAAAAAAAAAATGAGAAGAAACCCTGTGGAGATGAAAGGTGTGTAGAAATCTACGTTGTAAGAAGCACTTTAATGGCTAAGAGAGTATTGTTCGTGGTAAATGTGAAGCTCTCAACAGGACCTTGGTGTCTTTCCGTGTTCAGGCGTCCACATGTGCCAGGCGGGGGTCCTTGTTTGCTGTGATTCCTAATGCATCATTTCATTTGTCTATTAAACGTGCCAGCAGGGTGTCCCCTTACAGCTGGATCCCCCGGGCCTGCTCCACCGCCTCAGGCTACACACAGTCAAAAGAGAAAGGAACTGAGCACATAACAAAGGGAATTGTCCATGAGGCCAGGCAGAATGCAGAGTTTTGGACCCTAGTGGACACGGGATAATGCTATTCTCTCATGCAGCTTTAGATTAACTGTGACAGGTTACCATGCCCATCCTTTGGGCCTCTGAAATGTGCCTTAAGCATCCAATTATTTTCAAAACGAATGAAAGCAATCCGACTACACTTACGCTTCGTGCAATGTTTGTGTAATGACTCAGAGGTATGTTATATATTATAGACACAGCTAAATTTACTCCGTGCCCATCCCCTCCTCTGGCTTCAACTAGTCTTATGCATTTTTGTCATTGTAATTTGATGATGACCACAGGGATCGCTGACAATAAAATATTTAGAAAAGCGGCTCAGTTTCTCTCTCGTAAATGACAGCTGTACACCTAACGGACATGCCGTCTTCTTAATTAAATGCAAGATGGCACCAAGAACAGTGGCTTCGTCATTCATATTAAAATAAGTTCATGTTTTCCACTTCATGCAGTTTAACTGATCTGGCAATAGAGTAACAGTAGCTTAGGAGAAATACCAGGTACCACCCACAAAATCTGCTTTACATGATTAAAAAAAAAATAATCAGGGTGTTTCAAAAAATTTGATATCATTTCACAATCCAATGACTGCCAAATGTCATTCAACTGACCTCAAATGTTAACAGCGTGTGTGGAAACAGGTCAAAATTTTACCTTTAATGTTTTTTGTTTTTATCTTTTTCAGTATAGAAATGTGGGCGGCACGGTGGTGTAGTGGTTAGTGCTGTCGCCTCACAGCAAGAAGGCCCGGGTTCGAGCCCCGTGGCCGGCGAGGGCCTTTCTGTGCGGAGTTTGCATGTTCTCCTCGTGTCCGCGTGGGTTTCCTCCGGGTGCTCCGGTTTCCCCCACAGTCCAAAGACATGCAGGTTAGGTTAACTGGTGACTCTAAATTGAGCGTAGGTGTGAATGGTTGTCTGTGTCTATGTGTCAGCCCTGTGATGACCTGGCGATTTGTCCAGGGTGTACCCCGCCTTTCGCCCGTAGTCAGCTGGGATAGGCTCCAGCTTGCCTGCGACCCTGTAGAACAGGATAAAGCGGCTAGAGATAATGAGATGAGTATAGAAACGCCATTCGCTGGAAAAGAAAAGGTGTTTTGTGTTTTAGAGTACGCTCGAACACAGTTAAACAAGACTGTGCAGCGTGCATTTATGAGAGAATTCTCTAAAAATGCACTAACTGCAATGCAGATTTGGACACGGGACAAAAAATTCAAAAAGGAAGGCTGTCTGTGTGTGCAGGGCAAAAGGATCTGAACGACCACCAGCATCGGAAGAGACGGTTGAGAGAGCGGGTTCATGAATATTGAAAATTTGTGAAATCGTTCATGGAATCCACATACCTTTGAATTTCTCATTCAAATTTTGAGGAATAAATCTTGTATTGCTCATCGTTAAGCCTGTTCAGTTTCATTTGCCTAGACTATGTAGTTTCTGGGATATTTACATCTCAAATAATACCACATTTTTTGAAACATCCTGTGTGTGTGTGTGTGTGTGTATATATATATATATATACACACACACACACACACACACAGGATGTTTCAAAATTTCCCACCAACACTTATGGTGGGAAATAAAGGCGGCACGGTGGTGTAGTGGTTAGCGCTGTCGCCTCACAGCAAGAAGGTCCTGGGTTCAAGCCCCGTGGCCGGCGAGGGCCTTTCTGTGCGGAGTTTGCATGTTCTCCCCGTGTCCACGTGGGTTTCCTCCGGGTGCTCCGGTTTCCCCCACAGTCCAAAGACATGCAGGTTAGGTTAACTGGTGACTCTAAATTGACCGTAGGTGTGAATGTGAGTGTGAATGGTTGTCTGTGTCTATGTGTCAGCCCTGTGATGACCTGGCGACTTGTCCAGGGTGTACCCCGCCTTTCGCCCGTAGTCAGCTGGGATAGGCTCCAGCTTGCCTGCGACCCTGTAGAACAGGATAAAGCGGCTAGAGATAATGAGATGAGATGGTAAATAAAAGTGTGACTTTTCATGGAAAACACAAAATTGTCTGGGTGACCCCAAACTTTTGAACGGTAGTGTATACACACACACATTCACTGGATATGAGCAGTCACATGCTCTGATTGGCTACTCTACTACTAGGATATCAGCTCATATACCATGAGTAGAGAAAAACAAAATGGCGGGGCATGTTGCTGAACCAACCGAGGACGAAATAAAAACTCAACTTGAACCCCCCCCCAAAAAAAAGGACTGAAAATATTTCATGGTAAGAACGCATCTTTTTTTTTTCAAGAATTATTATAATTGCATTTTTCACAAATTGCTACTGTCATTTCACCAGTTTGTTTACATTCTAAGCAGAAACGATTTTGTCGGACGGTTTGTATGAAGTTTTTATTTATCGAATTTGCAAAAAATAAAAATGCTCCGTTTCTCAAAATCCAGTCAATGTTGATAGAGTAAAAGAGTTATTCCACTCAATCTTGTCAGTCATGCATCATCAGCTATCAGCTCATGTATGACTATTTCGTGGGATAACTGTTCAATATAGATAGATAGATAGATAGATAGATAGATAGATAGATAGATAGATAGATAGATAGACACAGTACTGTGCAAAAGTCTTCGCCACCCTATTTTTTTAAATTTTGTACAAACTTTTGTTATAGATTTTTATTTTATTAATTTTACCTTATCGTGTCAGTTCAGAAACATTCTAGATTTCCAAACATGAGTTTTCCAGCAGAAAAATGTTTGCATGTGAGTAAAGAGAGGAGCACATTATTATCGTATGTATGTAAGAGGCCGCTTTTCCGACAAAAGGCATGATGAAGCAAGCCCACTGGGTTTTGCTGCAAAAATAAGAAGCATGTGTGACAGTCAGAATGTTCAGAAGAACTGAGGCTGGTTCTGCAAAATGCCCAGTAAAAGCTACAGCTCATTTCCTTACAAAACTGGACCTTAGACTATTATTATTATTATTATTATTATTATTATTATTTAAGCAAAGGGTCATCACACACTGTGTTTCATTTATAGCTGTTTATTTCTATTTATTTCTATTTGTGAGTGTATAAAATTTGATTATTTTTGAAGGCATCTTTGCTCTACTCCACATGCCTAAGACGTTTCGACAACAATGCACTTATTCAGGCATCCAAAAACTCTTCCAAAGCCGAGCATGCGAGAAGTGGAGCTGATCTCAAGGAACACTTTAAAGAGCACTGATCACTCTGTCCAGCACCTTATTTCAGTGAAGCATTACTGATCGAGATCTAGCCGGTATACCTTATCAGGTATTTTACTGGGATTCTCCTCTTAGATGGAGTTGCTCACACTGAAGGGTCATGAGCCTTATCGTGGGACGAGACCCAGCTTGGATGTATGGACGGGAAAGAAAGAGTTAATCGAACCTTTCGAAGAAACACTGAAGTATAAACCTTGAGGGGGTGAGAGCTATTGCATGATGGAAAAAAAAAACAATAATAAGTAAAAGAAAAAATAACAATCAGACCATTTCAGTACAATGAAACCGCTTGAGGACTGAATTCAGGCGTGATTAGAGTCTTATTGTGACCTGACTGTGAAGTGTGTTCATAGAAGAGAAGTACTGCATTAACCCTTTAATGCAAAACATGGGTCAAAAGTGACCCGGCTGAGTTTTTATCTTCTATATCTTTGCAATAAATTAATTCCATCATTCAGTATTCAAGGTGTTCCTCAATTAACTTGTTTTTGATCATCATACATCCTTATTTTATTTTTTTCCTTTCTTACTTTTTGAATAAAAACCCTTTTTGTATCACTACCCTTCTAATGCACAACATGGGTCAAAAACGACCTGCATTCATTTTCCAGGTTATTTCATGTACGGCTGAGTGTTTCTATGATATACTTTTGAAATAAATTCATTTTGTCATTTACTTTTCCAAATATGCAGTAAATATCTTGTTTTTGTTTAGCACAAATCATCATTTTTATTTTTCCTTTCTTAAGTTATGAACAAGCACAGCTTTTGTAATTCTACATCAAGTTTACACACATGGGTCAGAACCGACCCGCATGCATTTACTCCAGCGTTTGGTGGGAACTGTGAATTGTGCTTGTGTCAGACGTTTCACAGCTCAGCACAGCGCCCTTTGCCCATCTAATACATGGAAGTAATGTTTTTCAATTGTTCTAACATTACCTTAGAAAAAAATTGATGATGTTTAGGTTACCTTGAGAGTGAGTCGATTACTTGTCAGAAAGTTACAAGTAATTACTATTAGCTACCGAGCTGTTGACATATTCTACTTTAGTTAGCTAATTTTATTGTAGTTGGCTTAGCTAACGACATAGTTAATAAATAAATAACTGGCCCCGTTCACTGCTAAAGTAATTACTTGAAACAAATTATTATTATAGTATTAAGGCATTTAATTTTAAATCACACTTGGATGACCCATGTGTAGTAATATAAAACGTATTTTTGTTCATAAAGTAGGAAATTATGATTTGTGGTAATTAAAAACAAGATACACTACCGTTCAAAAGTTCGGGGTCACTTTGAAATGTCCTTATTTTTGAAAGAAAAGCACTGTTCTTTTCAATGAAGATCACTTTAAACTAATCAGAAATCCACTCTATACATTGCTAATGTGGTAAATGACTATTCTAGCTGCAAATGTCTGGTTTTTGGTGCAATATCTCCATAGGTGTATAGAGGGCCATTTCCAGCAACTCTCACTCCAGTGTTCTAATGGTACAATGTGTTTGCTCATTGCCTCAGAAGGCTAATGGATGATTAGAAAACCCTTGTACAATCATGTTAGCACAGCTGAAAACAGTTGAGCTCTTTAGAGAAGCTATAAAACTGGCCTTCCTTTGAGCAGATTGAGTTTCTGGAGCATCACATTTGTGGGGTCGATTAAATGCTCAAAATGGCCAGAAAAATGTCTTGACTATATTTTCTATTCGTTTTACAACTTATGGTGGTAAATAAAAGTGTGACTTTTCATGGAAAACACAAAATTGTCTGGGTGACCCCAAACTTTTGAACGGTAGGGTATTTAAAGAATACTTGGAATATTCAATCATAAAATAAATTGATTTCAAAAGATAGAGCAAAGAAAAACTCAGTCAGCATGAAATAACCTGGAAAATGCATGCGGATCATTTTTGACCCATGTTGTGCATTAGAAGGGGTGTGCATATGTTTTGCATCAAAGGGTTAAATAAAACACTGGGATATTTTACTGTCTCCTGGATCATCTCAGGTTGATGCTGCTGAGGACAATAAAGCATGCATTAGAACCAAGCCCGTTCACTTCAGGAATGAAAAGTAGTCTATTGAGATGTGCTTCAAGTGTCCATGTCCAGTATAGAACAGAACAGAACAGAACAGAAGAGGCACTCAGAGTATTTCTCCAAGTGCAACAAGTGTCCTGCGAGCACCGCCTAGCGCGTAAGAGCGCATGATGCCTTGCGCTTACCTGGCCGCTGCGTCGCAGCCCGCGAGACCAGCACGCAGAGGAGCAGCGGCTCCAGCCACCAGGTCCACCTGCAACAAGCAGCAGTACAGCAGCTGTTTTACTCCCAGAGTGCTATGCATAATAATAATAATAATAATAATAATAATAATAATAAAGTCGCACACGTACCGGTGAGCCATCCTGTTTCAAAAGCGCACGCGTAAATCCGCTTCTATCCGTGTGCGCGCGGAGCCCCGCGTCTACGGGTGTCCCGGCTGATGAGAGAGAGAGAGAGAGAGAGAGAGAGGAGGAGGAAAGCAACAACACCAAAAGTCACGCGCAGGACCCTCTACCCTCCCTCCCTCCATCCATCCCTCCCTCCACCGGGTCCTAAAGGGCGCATGAGTGACAAGTCTAAGCTGTGGCTCCCTGTGAGGTCTCTTGTTATTACTGGAACAACATTAGCACCTCGACATGTTTAAATCAAACATTTTACACCCTAAATGCTCAACAAGATATTTATAGTCAGTTCTATTCTGACTGAGCACCCTGGAGGAGAGAGGGTTAAATCACAGGAATGCATAAACCACTGGTTCCGAATGTGGGATCTGGGGACCCACAGGAGCCCCTTAAAGCTAGACAAACCCCCCAAAATAATCCATTTGCCAAGTGCCCTGCTGTGCTCTCTCTCTCTCTCTCTCTCTCTCGGTCTCACTGTCTCGCTCACACACACACTTTATCCATCTATCCATCCATCCATTATCCATCTCCCTGGTTTTTTTTGTTTGTTTGTTTGTTTGTTTGTTTTGTATAGCAGGTTTTGGGTCAGCATACACTACCGTTCAAAAGTTTGGGGTCACCCAGACAATTTTGTGTTTTCCATGAAAAGTCACACTTTTATTTCCCACCATAAGTTGTAAAATGAATAGAAAATATAGTCAAGACATTTTTCTGGCCATTTTGAGCATTTAATCGACCCCACAAATGTGATGCTCCAGAAACTCAATCTGCTCAAAGGAAGGTCAGTTTTATAGCTTCTCTAAAGAGCTCAACTGTTTTCAGCTGTGCTAACATGATTGTACAAGGGTTTTCTAATCATCCGTTAGCCTTCTGAGGCAATGAGCAAACACATTGTACCATTAGAACACTGGAGTGATAGTTGCTGGAAATGGGCCTCTATACACCTATGGAGATATTGCACCAAAAACCAGACATTTGCAGCTAGAATAGTCATTTACCACATTAGCAATGTATAGAGTGGATTTCTGATTAGTTTAAAGTGATCTTCATTGAAAAGAACAGTGCTTTTCTTTCAAAAATAAGGACATTTCAAAGTGACCCCAAACTTTTGAATGGTAGTGTAACACTGGGACTAAAGCAGCTGCTGTACTGCTGCTTGTTGCAGGTGGACCGGCGGCACGGTGGTGTAGTGGTTAGCATGGTCACCTCACAGCAAGAAGGTTCTGGGTTCGAACCCAGAGGCCGGCGAGGGCCTTTCTGTGTGGAGTTTGCATGTTCTCCCCGTGTCTGTGGGTTTCCCCCACAGTCCAAAGACATGCAGTTAGGTTAACGTGGGGTGGCCTTGGGCTGAAGGTACTTAACCCCTGACTGCTCCCCGGGCGTTCTAGTGTGGCTGCCCACTGCTCTGAGTGTGTGTGCATGTGTTCACTGCTTCAGATGGGTTAAATACAGAGGATGAATTTCACTGTGCTTGAAGTGTGCATGTGACAAATAAAGGTTTCTTCTAATCTGTAGCCGCTTATCCTGTCCTACAGGGTTGCAGGAAAGCCAGAGCCTATCCCAGCTGACTATGGGCGAGAGGCGGGGTACACCCTGGACAAGTCGCCAGGTCATCGCAGGGCTGACACATCGAGACAAACAACCATTCACACTCACACCTATGGCTCAAACCCAGGATCTTCTTGCTGTGAGGTGACAGTGCTAACCATTACACCACTTGAATTAAAAATAAAAACTTCTTATTCTATCCATATTCACATATGAGTAATCGCACACTCTGATCAGCTCTATCAGCTCATATACCATCCCTGTGTCCGAAATCACTCCCTACTCACTATATAGGGCACTATATAGTCAGGACGCCATTTTGTAGTGCTGTCCGAGATCTTAGTGAGGATTATTTACACCCTATATAGTGCACTCAAGGTATCCTACAGTGCATCACGAAAAGTAGTGTACAACCAGCGGTCACTAACCAAGCAATATCTTGCATCATGCATTGCAGTAGCGCTGAAAGAAATCAAACTAAAAGTCTCAAATTTGATTTAATAAAAGGCAGCGGCAAAGAAGAAAGTATGCAGCCTTGATTTAAAAAAACTGAAAGATGCAGGTACTTTGTATTTATTAATGTGGGAAATACGCTCAGTATAATATGGATTTATCATAAAAATACATGCATGAATTTATTATTTTTGAAAACCCACCAACCGACTGATCTGATCTGGCACGTTTTAACTGTGCGACAATAATGACGTAAATACCAGCGCGACGGACTAGTGTCCAAAAGTGTTTTTTCATTTTACCAATGAACTCACTATATAGTCCTCTATATAGTAATTCCCTATATAGGGAGTAGGGAGTAGTGAGCGAGTGAGTGATTTCAGATACAGGGCATGAGTTGAGAAAAACAAAATGGCGGAACTTTTTGCTAAACCAACCAAGGACAAAATAAAAACTCTACTCTAGAGATACTTAGGTATCTCATTCTACTCTGGAGAGTTAGTGTTGCTGAAAGAAAAGGACAGGGTGAAAAGAAATGAACTGTGCATTCCACATTGCTAAATCAGCAGATTTCAGTCTTGGCAGAAGCTGTAAACTTTGCACCAAACTTTCTCAGTAATATAATATCAATGTCGAATGAACTGTGATAGAATCATTTTGATTTCTTCGCTATGTAACATCCAAATGTGGAGCAACACCAGTAATACCAATGGTAAGATTTCTACAGAGAGAAAGTCGAGGATTATCCTTAATTACTCTTAATCCCACGATTTGTAAGATACAATTGTACCGTATGTGCGGGATAAAGTGACAATGTTCAATAATATCTGTCATTATTCGATCAGCCATCAGCTCATATACCGTGAGGAGAGAAAAACAAAATGGTGGCATGTGTTGCTGAACCAACCAAGGATGAAATAAAAACTCGACTTGAAAACAAAACCCCAACAAATACAAAAAAAGCAACAAAATATGGAATGAAAGTATTTGATGGGAAGAACCAATCTTTTTTATTTTTCAAGAATCATTATTATTATCGCATTTTGCACAAATTGCTCCTGTCATTTCGCCGGTTTGTTTACATTCTAAGCGGAAATTATTTTGTCGGACGTTTTGTATAAGAGTTTTTAATTTATCGAATTTGCAAAAAAGAACAATAAAAATGCTCCATTTCTCAAAATCCTATGCGCTACGTTGACAGCTCATGTACGACTCCATTTCTTGGAATAACTGTTAAAGAACAACAATTTATCCATTTTATCCAAATTTCACATGCAGGACCCCATACCCTCCCTCCCTCCCTCCCTCCACCGGGTCCGAAAGGGTCTTCAAGGGCACCAAGTCATTTTAGTCTTTAGTTTGATGACAAATATCTTGTTGTTTTAGCCATTGCCTAAAGGTTAGAAAAGCAGCTTTGGGACCAAAAGGATGCCGGTTCGATTCCCTGGAAAAACTTGTGGGTGGGGGGAGTGAATGAACGGCACTTTCCCCTCTCTCAAAATCCATGGCTGAAATGCCCTTGAGCAAGGCACCTACAGTAACCCTCAACTGCTACCCAGGCACGGCAGCATTCCTGCCCACAGCTCTGAGTACGTGTGCTCACATCCCCAGATGGGTTAAATGCAGAAAAATTATTTTACTGTGTGCTCTAATGTCCATGTGATGAATAAAGGCTTAACCCCCCCCCCAAAAGTTGTGATGTTGCTCAAAATATGCTTACCCGGGCGTGACCATTTGCACTGAAATGGGATATCCACTTGTGACGTTGCTTGCACACTAGTACACTGTTTTGTCTTAGTATCACAGAGACATCAACTCAGAAATTTTCTGGGGGGGGGGTTTTGTGTAGTTTTGCTGTGCAAACATGGAAAATGCTCCTAAAAAAACCCCAAATGATTCAACCGTATATGTTTGAACCAAGGGTGGCACGGTGGTGTAGTGGTTAGCGCTGTCGCCTCACAGCAAGAAGGTCCGGGTTCGAGCCCCGTGGCTGGCGAGGGCCTTTCTGTGCGGAGTTTGCATGTTCTCCCCGTGTCCGCGTGGGTTTCCTCCGGGTGCTCCGGTTTCCCCCACAGTCCAAAGACATGCAGGTTAGGTTAACTGGTGACTCTAAATTGACCGTAGGTGTGAATGTGAGTGTGAATGGTTGTCTGTGTCTATGTGTCAGCCCTGTGATGACCTGGTGACTTGTCCAGGGTGTACCCCGCCTTTCGCCTGTAGTCAGCTGGGATAGGCTCCAGCTTGGCTGCGACCCTGTAGGATAGGATAAAGCGGCTAGAGATAATGAGATGAGATGAGATAATCGTGACTTGCACATGAGTTGGATGATAGTGAGGGTAAGTTGCGCACAGTCATCAGGCTCACTCTCTTGTCCCGGCCCACCTGTATCCAGTGGCAAGACAAGTCAGGACGACAAGAGGCAAGTCAGGATACAGTGGATGGCCAACAGTTTCCTTTGTGTCTCACTGTGCTCTGATTGCGCTCCACAATGGTTGCTGGGTCCACCTTCCTGCCCGTTGAACCACCAGCTGGTGGTCTCCTTCGCTCAGTCTGCCGAGTCCAGTCTTCACGTGCATAGGTAGACAAAACTTGACTCGCTGAGGGTTTCATACCCATCAGCTACCCTGGACCAGGTTTAGCTGGCCAGTCAAAGCGGTTGCCCGGGGTATGGTCGCTGTTGCATGCAAACAGCTACAAGGAGTCACAGGTGAGAGTTGAGTGTATGGTGAGGACCAAAGAGGACAAACTACTCCAAAGAGCATGACAGGTTCCCACATCAGAGGTACTACCTCTTCCGTAACACCCCATACACCCCACTAATAATAATAAAAAATATTTATTTATTTATTTATTTATTTTTTGGGTCCAAGCACCAAAGTCAACTCAAACCTAATGTGTCCAATCAGTGGAAATTTCAGGAATAGAAAGTTCTCCGGCTCCAAAAATATAATTTAAGAATTTAAATGATCTTCAAATGAAATAAATCTACATTGTGGGGGTCCACAGAATTCATTTTACAGTGAAAGGGTCCCTGGGTGCAAAAAAGTCTCAGAACCACAGGCATAAACACTATGCACACTGATTCACTTTGACTCAAATTACGAACCCCCGAGAGTGTACTTAAAATGCAACAAATTCCTGCCTTTGGCCAAAAATCTGGTTGCAAGCATGTAAAAGCCCTGTCATACATTAGCGTAAGGGGGGGATTAAAAAAAATCACAGAGCTTTTAATATGAAAGGTCACCAATGGTTCTATATGAGGGAGCAAGCTATAATATGTGAACATTGATGACATTAGGAATTATGCTAAATACCGAGATCTTTTTGGATTTAATTTTCTCCAGGGTATGCATTAACCAATATTAATTGTGGTTGTAACACTGCAAAATTTGTTCATTTATTTAGAATAAAACTATACAGCATCCCTATTCTACAAATTCAAAATATAACTCATTGCATTTGATAATCATTTAATACCTAAAGCATTATTTGTTCATTCAGTAAATCTGCTTTCACTGAGTCTCTATGCCCTGCTTGTCCATTATGGTAATGCCAAAGAGGTTCACTTGCCTTACTTTTACTGAGTAAATATCGTTTTATCTCCCCTCACTTTAACTGCCAGGGGCACTGAACATCATCTGGATACCTTCTTGTGTGTGTGCATAAGCATGCTGAGACCTTCCAACAAAGTCACAAAGTGACCGTATATTTAACAGTTATTCTACAAACTCGAGTCGTACGTGAGCTGACAGCCAATGAGGCGTGTAGCGCCGAGTCAGCGATAAGCCATGTACGACAAGATTGAGTGGAATAACTGTTTTATTCGATCTACATTCACTGGATTTTGAGAAATGGAACATTTTTATTTTTATTTTTTGCAAATTCGAGAAATAAAACCTTTATACAACGTCTGACAAAATCATTTCCGTGCAGAATGTAAACAAACCAGCAAAATGACAGGCGCAATTTGTGAAAAATGCTATAATAATAATAATAATAACTCTTGAAATGTTTTTTTTAAGAGACATTCTTACCATGAAATACTTTCATTCCATATTTTGTTGCAGCGGCACGGTGGTGTAGTGGTTAGCGCTGTCGCCTCACAGCAAGAAGGTCCTGGGTTCGAGCCCCGGGGCCGGCAAGGGCCTTTCTGTGCGGAGTTTGCATGTTCTCCCCGTGTCCGTGTGGGTTTCCTCCAGGTGCTCCGGTTTCCCCCACAGTCCAAAGACATGCAGGTTAGGTTAACTGGTGACTCTAAATTGACCGTAGGTGTGAGTGTGAATGGTTGTCTGTGTCTATGTGTCAGCCCTGTGATGACCTGGCGACTTGTCCAAGGTGTACCCCGCCTTTCGCCCGTAGTCAGCTGGGATAGGCTCCAGCTTGCCTGCAACCCTGTAGAAGGATAAAGCGGCTAGAGATAATGAGATGAGATTTTGTTGCTTTTTTTGTATTTTTTGGGGTTTTATTTTTGAGTAGAGTTTTTATGTTGTCCTTCGTTGGTTCAGCAAAACATGCCACCATTTTGTTGTTCTCCTTCTTTAGGGTTTTTTTTTGGCGTTTGAAAAAAAACAACTTAAAGGTGCATTACTGCCACCGACTGGGCTGGAGTGTGGAACAGGAGATATTGGGGGAGGGGGACCTACAGTGGGGCAAAAAAGTATTTAGTCAGCCACCAATTGTGCAAGTTCTCCCACTTAAAAAGATGAGAGAGGCCTGTAATTTTCATCATAGGTACACTTCAACTATAAGAGACAGAATGGGGGGAAGAATCCAGGAAATCACAGTGTAGGATTTTTAATGAATTAATTGATAAATTCCTCGGTAAAATAAGTATTTGGTCACCTACAAACAAGCAAGATTTCTGGCTCTCACAGACCTGTAACTTATTCTTTAAGAGGCTCCTCTGTCCTCCACTCGTTACCTGTATTAATGGCACCTGTTTGAACTCGTTATCAGTATAAAAGACACCTGTCCACAACCTCAAACAGTCACACTCCAAACTCCACTATGGCCAAGACCAAAGAGCTGTCAAAGAACACCAGAAACAAAATTGTAGACCTGCACCAGGCTGGGAAGACTGAATCTGCAATAGGTAAGCAGCTTGGTGTGAAGAAATCAACTGTGGGAGCAATTATTAGAAAATGGAAGACATACAAGACCACTGATAATCTCCCTCGATCTGGGGCTCCACGCAAGATCTCACCCCGTGGGGTCAAAATGATCACAAGAATGGTGAGCAAAAATCCCAGAACCACACGGGGGGACCTAGTGAATGACCTGCAGAGAGCTGGGACCAAAGTAACAAAGGCTACCGTCAGTAACACACTACGCCGCCAGGGACTCAAATCCTGCAGTGCCAGACGTGTCCCCCTGCTTAAGCCAGTACATGTCCAGGCCCGTCTGAAGTTTGCTAGAGAGCATTTGGATGATCCAGAAGAGGATTGGGAGAATGTCATATGGTCAGATGAAACCAAAATAGAACTTTTTGGTAAAAACTCAACTTGTCGTGTTTGGAGGAGAAAGAATGCTGAGTTGCATCCAAAGAACACCATACCTACTGTGAAGCATGGGGGTGGAAACATCATGCTTTGGGGCTGTTTTTCTGCAAAGGGACCAGGATGACTGATCCGTGTAAAGGAAAGAATGAATGGGGCCATGTATCGTGAGATTTTGAGTGAAAACCTCCTTCCATCAGCAAGGGCATTGAAGATGAAATGTGGCTGGGTCTTTCAGCATGAGAATGATCCCAAACACACCGCCCGGGCAATGAAGGAGTGGCTTCATAAGAAGCATTTCAAGGTCCTTTGGCATTGAAATTTCATAGAAGCATTTCATAGAAAATCTTTGGAGGGAGTTGAAAGTCCGTGTTGCCCAGCGACAGCCCCAAAACATCACTGCTCTAGAGGAGATCTGCATGGAGGAATGGGCCAAAATACCAGCAACAGTGTGTGAAAACCTTGTGAAGACTTACAGAAAACGTTTGACCTCGGTCATTGCCAACAAAGGGTATATAACAAAGTATTGAGATGAACTTTTGTTATTGACCACATACTTATTTTCCACCATAATTTGCAAATAAATTCTTTAAAAATCAGTCAATGTGATTTTCTGGATTTTTTTTTTCATTTTGTCTCTCATAGTTGAAGTGTACCTACAGGGAGTGCAGAATTATTAGGCAAATGAGTATGTTGACCACATTACCCTCTCTATGCATGTTGGCCTACTCCAAGCTGCATAGGCTTGAAAGCCTCCTACCAATTAAGCATACCAGGTGATGTGCATCTCTGTAATGAAAAGGGGTGTGGTCTAATGACATCAACACCCTATATCAGGTGTGCAAAATTATTTCCTCCGGGTGCTCCGGTTTCCCCACAGTCCAAAGACATGCAGGTTAGGTTAACTGGTGACTCTAAATTGACCGTAGGTGTGAATGGTTGTCTGTGTCTATGTGTCAGCCCTGTGATGACCTGGCCACTTGTCCAGGGTGTACCCCGCCTTTTGCCCATAGTCAGCTGGGATAGGCTCCAGCTTGCCTGTGACTCTGTAGAACAGGATAAAGCAGCTAGAGATAATGAGATGAGATGAAGTCCATTCATTTGGAACACCATGGCTGAGTAGCTTGAGTACACGAGGTGAGGTCTCCTTCAGTGCTGAGGTTTTCCATATTGCCCACCATCCAGTGACCAGTGGACTTCTGAATATGTGCCACTAGCATGGTTGAGTGGCCTAACCTTGCCATACTGCACCCTGGTAGCCAGATTGCTACCAAGGCTGGAGTTGGATTCCTTCCAACAACCCCACATTCTTCCCACCGAACTGTTTTCCCTCTCAGTGATATCTTCCCGACCTTCTCCAAAAATCTGAAGACTGCTGGGCCTGTGGCTACATATGGCTAGCATGTTTGATTGCTCATATCTGAAGTCACAAATGGACCTGATCTCAGCAAGAAGGCCATAAGTCACTGCAAATGGCTAGGAGAATGGCATCTGTATTCAGAAGTGGTGTCCCTGACCTGACTGAAGATTGGCAAGGCACAGGTGGTCCTCTATATCGATGCAAAATCTTTTATGGACTGTGGTTCTGTAGACTGTGACTCAGTGTAGACTTTGGATTTTTCTCTGGCAGAACCAGAAAGTATGTTGGGAGAGGACACACTGGTTCATGACTGGCCTCACTGTCTACTGTACGCATTTCTTCCTCTCCCACCGACTCTGCCCACATTGCACATCATTTAGCAATTAGGTCACAGAGTACTGTTTGGGGCCCTAGTGAGGCCATGGTTTTCCACTACTAATCTTATTAGTGGTCTCAACACTTTGACAAATTTCTCACTGAGTAGATCTGCTGTCCCAAATAGATGGAGAGATTTGGCACCCATGGACAGGTTGCCTGCACCAGTAGGTTTGGCTCCATGGAGTAAAGTGCGACTCCTGAACACAACAGCTCCTCGTACAGGCCTTGTATTCTATCAGATGGAAACTGATCTCCCCTTCCAGTCTCGGCTTCCAGTCCCCAAGCAATCATAATAAACCCCTTCCTAAATCAAGATGAGGGTTTTTTTTTTTCAATTATTGTGACCATAATCCAGAGTTTTGCTCAAGAACTTCGAGTTGTGCTAAGAGACTTTAGAACTTGTGCAAAAAGACTTTGGATTTGTGCAAAAAAGATTTGTGCTAAAAGACTTGTGCTAAATAACTTGGCACCCCTTAACCCTATCAGCTCAACCCAGTGTATCCACATCAATCCCATGTACGGTAGAAGTGGGAAGAAGATAGAAGAATAATAATACAAAGTCTATGTATGGACAGGAAATACCCTGTCATGACAGATTAACCCTATTGAAAACATGTCTGTCTGTCTGTAAACAATCCATTTTCCTTTACATTTTATTCCTGAACTCCACTCTATCACATCCGTGCATATCTCATTTTTCATTCAGACAAACTTACTAGAACTAGGACTGTTGATCCACCATGTTGGTGGCTAAGATGGAGATGGATTTCAGCCTGTCGAAAGATTAGCACAGTCAGAAAGCTCCCAAATCACTTTATGATGTCACCGAGGCTGTGGCTCTCACAGTTATGATGTTGAGAAAAATGGGCCACTGAGAATTCAACCACTGAGGAATGAAAACTATAGAGAAGACTCAAGTGAGTGTGAGCCTCTGTTACTTTTCAATTCTGCACATATTTGTTTTAAATACTTATCTTTTAAGCAGGCGGCACGGTGGTGTAGTGGTTAGCGCTGTCACCTCACAGCAAGAAGGTCCGGGTTCCAGCCCCGTGGCTGGTGAGGGCCCTTCTGTGTGGAGTTTACATGTTCTCCCCATGTCCGCATGGGTTTCCTCCGGGTGCTCCGGTTTCCCCCACAGTCCAAAGACATGCAGGTTAGGTTAACTGGTGACTCTAAATTGACCGTAGGTGTGAATGTGAGTGTGAATGGTTGTCTGTGTCTATGTGTCAGCCCTGTGATGACCTAGCGACTTGTTCAGGGTGTACCCCGCCTCTCGCCCGTAGTCAGCTGGGATAGGCTCCAGCTTGCCTGCGACCCTGTAGAACAGGATAAAGTGGCTAGAGATAATGAGATGAGATGAGATCTTTTAAGAAAATGTTTTCTCACAAATAGTACACAAGTAATACTTTTGGAACTTATTGTGTATTTGGTGCCTATTGGGTTCAAGTCCCTATAAAATATTCCCAGTATCCCTTGAATCAAAGGAAGTGAAAACACTTTCAAGATGACATTGGAAGCTAGGAATAGATAGATAGATAGATAGATAGATAGATAGATAGATAGATAGATAGATAGATAGATAGATAGATAGATAGATAGATACCACAGAAATGTTTTCATTTCTGAAAAATTCTAAAAGTAAAAAAGGAAATTTGCAACATCTTGACTATTCAGTATTCAAAATATTGCACAATTTCTAGGTTACTATTTAAAATTAGGTAAATTTGTGATATTTATTATGTTAATTGCTGGCAGGTCTATGTCTGTCCGTGTCAGTTCGAGTACATATGGCCCTGGTCACGCGATTGGTCCCACTCCAAAAAATGTCAAATCTAAGCTCCTGTTAGATCATGTTAGATATTTATCACCAAAAGCACAACATGTCCTCATAGTGTTCATATAGAACTAACTTGGGTAACATCATTTTTTTTTCCTGATCTACTTCCGGGCGGCACGGTGGTGTAGTGTTTAGCGCTGTCGCTAACCACTACTCACAGCAAGAAGGTCCGGGATCGAGCCCCGTGGCCGGTGAGGGCCTTTCTGTGTGGAGTTTGCATGTTCTCCCCGTGTCCGCGTGGGTTTCCTCCGGGTGCTCCGGTTTCCCCCACAGTCCAAAGACATGCAGGTTAGGTTAACTGGTGACTCTAAATTGAGCGTAGGTGTGAATGTGAGTGTGAATGGTTGTCTGTGTCTATGTGTCAGCCCTGTGATGACCTGGCGACTTGTCCAGGGTGTACCCTGCCTTTCGCCCGTAGTCAGCTGGGATAGGCTCCAGCTCGCCTGCGACCCTGTAGAACAGGATAAAGCAGCTACAGATGATCTACTTCCAGGTGACCAGTCACCCAAAGCCTCCCATTTGGCCATATGCTGTGTTGCATGCAGATATAGGACCAGATAGGAACTGTTCATAGTTTTTTGCCTGTTTGGCCTAGCCTCTATTTAAATTTCTTGTTGGTTGGAGTACGAACAGTTGATAATTTAAATGTCTAGTAAGATTCAAGCTGCATGTTGAAGATCCATCTCACCAGATGCAATGCAAACCCATGGTTCCGTATGTGACATTTTTCTGTAAACAACTTGAAGTTATTTCTAGTAGGCTGCTGTGTCTCAACAGGTAAGAACTGCCCTGTGTCCGAAATCACTGCCTACTCACTATATAGGGCACTATATAGTAAGGACACCATTTTGTAGTGCTGTCCGAAACGATAATGAGGATTATTGCACCCTATATAGTGCACTCAAAGTATCCCACAATGCATCACGAAAAGTAGTGTACAACCAACGGTCACTAACCAAAGCAATATATCCCATCATGCATTGCAGTCGTGCTGAAAGAAATCAAATTGAAAGTCTCAAATTTGATTTAATAAAAGGCAGCGGCAAAGAAGAAAACATTCAGCCTTGATTTAAAACAACTGAAAGATGCAGGTACTTTGTATTGATTAATGTGGGAAATACACTCCCATATACTGTATGTATTTATCACAAAAATACATGCATGTATTTATTATTTTTGAAAACCCACCAGCCGACTGATCTGGCACATTTTAATTGTGCGACAGTAATGACATAAATACCAGCGCGACAGACTAGTGTCCAAAAGCGTTTTTTTTTTTTCATTTTACCAATGAGCTCACTATACAGTCCTCTATATAGTAATTCCCTGTGTAGGGAGTAGGGAATAGTGAACGAGTGAGCAATTTCGGACACAGGGATGGAGTCATTCAAAATGCTCTCTGAGAAGGCAGAGTCGAACATATACAGTAGGTGTAATACACAGACTTCTAAAAAACTGAGAACTTTAAGATGTGCCATTTGGCCAAAGTTCATTCGACTATTTTCCGTAAACATTTATCTCACATACGGAATTTCAATCAGCTCTGTAACCGGTGTTCCGATTCTGCTGAAATGTTCAAGTTTTGCCACAAAGAAAGTGTTTTCACCTTGCTTGGATCATTGGCAAGCCAAGATAAAGTGAATTTTAGAAACATTTAGTTTACACCACCTTCTTATTTGAAGTAGAAGAGCCTTCTTGTTGCTTCATTCAAATGCCTGGATAATGTGCACTCGGTCCCATTAAGTTCTCACTCCCTTTGATTTGTTAACTTTGGGGTATTTGGAAATCAAAATGTATAGTACTGGGTACGTACAAGGATGTTTCAATTTTGCCCCTTGTGCAACATAATTGGGACCAATTATCAGGGCATTATCAATTATGCATGTTCAGGGCCACGCGGTAAAGAAAGTAAAAAAGGTGCATACTAAATACTAAGAAATGCTAAAATTCATCTCAATATTTCTATCATTCTACTTTTCACCCAAGTTCATCTCATCTCATCATCTCTAGCCGCTTTATCCTGTTCTACAGGGTTGCAGGCAAGCTGGAGCCTATCCCAGCTGACTACGGGCGAAAGGCGGGGTACACCCTGGACAAGTCGCCAGGTCATCACAGGGCTGACACATAGACACAGACAACCATTCACACTCACATTCACACCTACGGTCAATTTAGAGTCACCAGTTAACCTAACCTGCATGTCTTTGGACTGTGGGGGAAACCGGAGCACCCGGAGGAAACCCACGTGGACACGGGGAGAACATGCAAACTCCTCACAGAAAGGCCCTCGCCGGCCACGGGGCTCGAACCCGTACCTTCTTGCTGTGAGGCGACAGCGCTAACCACTACACCACCGTGCCGCCCTTCACCCAAGTTGTTGCTGATATCATTTTGAATGAAAATCTTTGTGTTAAGGAATTGTAGTAAAGTATGTTAAAGTAGCAAATCCACTACATGGAAAGAATCTTTCAAGAACTCATGTTTTTCAATGCTGAGTGGTTTCCAGCTCTTTTCAAATCTCGCTTCTTCTCACTGTTAATTTTGTGCTTCCTGATTTTTGTCTTTACTATTGGTCTTTTAATCTTAAAATAATTTCAGTGTGGTTAGATAAGTCAGCTGAGCCCCCCGTTGGCTGCAGCTGGAGCTGGAGCAGTGTCGTCTGTATAGTTTAGGTGCAGTAATCCTGTCTCCGGTGGCCTTAGACAAATCCGTTTATGGCGGAAGCATCATTATAAATAATATGGTTAAAATTTGGAAGCAAATTACCCTTACAAAAAAGAAGTTTATTCAGGTGTGCTTTTAGTATGCTTCTTTTAAACTAAAAATAAGAGAGTATGCTTTCAGTTTACTTTTTATTTACATATCAGAGATATACTTCATAAAGTTATACATAAGTGTATTTGGCTTATACTGAAAAGTATATAGAAAAGTCTAAGTATATTAAGCTTATACTTAAACTTTTGATTAAGATATACTTAACAAAAGTGTAATAAAGTATTAAAATATTTGTGCCTTATGTTTAAGTGTACTTGTGCTGTAGTAAATTTTGATTTTTAAAGAAAATGAATATGTTCTTAATCCTGAGTATCTGTTGTTATTTTATGAATTCTTACCTTTATAACGTCATTGTCCTGGCGACTTGTCCAGGGTGTACCCCGCCTTTCGCCCGTAGTCAGCTGGGATAGGCTCCAGCTTGCCTGCGACCCTGTAGAAGGATAAAGCGGCTAGAGATAATGAGATGAGATGAGATAACGTCATTGTAACTGAAGCTACAAAACACTTAAGTTGTCTACTGGTAGTGTGCATGAGGTAAGGGTTAGGGCTCGAAAACTAATAGTATACCTAGAAGGGTAATTGCAGTATACTTCAAAACTAAAAAGTGGACTAGATGTATATAACCAGTAACTAATAGTATATTTCCAATATGCTATAACGTATACTTTTATAAACTAAAAAGGGGACTGGAAGTGTGTAACGTGTAAACCAATAGTATATTTCCAGTACACTACAAAGTATACTTTAGTAAACTAAAAAGTGGATGAGAAGTATAAAACAAGTAAAATCATAGTATATTTCCAGTACACTATGAAGTATGCTTTTGTAAACTAAAGAGTGGACTACAAGTATAGAACTAGTAAACTACAAGTATTAGTATAAAGTTTACTTGTGGTATACTTGCAGGACAAAATAAAAAATACTAGTTGTATACTCAGAGTTTACTTCTCTTAGACTTAAAGCATACTTTTTATAAACTAAAAGTGGGCCAATTTAGTCCCAAGAAATATTAGATTATTTTACTTACAAGTATACTGTAAGTACATTGATATCAGTTTACTTGGTACACAAAAGTATACTGAAGGAAATATACTTTAACTTTACTTAAGTATACTTGATAAAATGAACTTGAAGTATACTTCTTTTTGAGAAGAGGATCAGTTCACTTTCTTTCTTGTTCCCTTTAGCTGGGAATCCTTCTTTTCCACCATCCAAGCTCGACACTGGGGTCTTACAGTAAATAATGCTGGGCATTTACACAATTGTTGACTTTTTTTGAATGGAACTTTTGCCTCTTTCACTCAGTTGTAAGAAACATATAGACCTCCTAGGAGTAAATTTTTCAGGTTTCTTCAGATCAGAAACTACAACCCCGATTCCAAAAAAGTTGGGACAAAGTACAAATTGTAAATAAAAACGGAATGCAATAATTTACAAATCTCAGAAACTGATATTGTATTCACAATAGAACATAGACAACATATCAAATGTCGAAAGTGAGACATTTTGAAATTTCATGCCAAATATTGGCTCATTTGAAATTTCATGACAGCAACACATCTCAAAAAAGTTGGGACAGGGGCAATAAGAGGCTGGAAAAGTTAAAGGTACAAAAAAGGAACAGCTGGAGGACCAAATTGCAACTCATTAGGTCAATTGGCAATAGGTCATTAACATGACTGGGTATAAAAAGAGCATCTTGGAGTTGCAGCGGCTCTCAGAAGTAAAGATGGGAAGAGGATCACCAATCCCCCTAATTCTGCGCCGACAAATAGTGGAGCAATATCAGAAAGGAGTTCGACAGTGTAAAATTGCAAAGAGTTTGAACATATCATCATCTACAGTGCATAATATCATCAAAAGATTCAGAGAATCTGGAAGAATCTCTGTGCGTAAGGGTCAAGGCCGGAAAACCATACTGGGTGCCCGTGATCTTCGGGCCCTTAGACGGCACTGCATCACATACAGGCATGCTTCTGTATTGGAAATCACAAAATGGGCTCAGGAATATTTCAGAGAACATTATCTGTGAAAACAATTCACCGTGCCAACTGCCGTTGCCAGCTAAAACTCTATAGTTCAAAGAAGAAGCCGTATCTAAACATGATCCAGAAGCGCAGACGTCTTCTCTGGGCCAAGGCTCATTTAAAATGGACTGTGGCAAAGTGGAAAACTGTTCTGTGGTCAGACGAATCAAAATTTGAAGTTCTTTATGGAAATCAGGGACGCCGTGTCATTCGGACTAAAGAGGAGAAGGACGACCCAAGTTGTTATCAGCGCTCAGTTCAGAAGCCTGCGTCTCTGATGGCATGGGGTTGCATTAGTGCATGTGGCATGGGCAGCTAACACATCTGGAAAGACACCATCAATGCTGAAAGGTATATCCAGGTTCTAGAGCAACACATGCTCCCATCCAGATGACGTCTCTTTAAGGGAAGACCTTGCATTTTCCAACATGACAATGCCAAACCACATACTGCATCAATTACAGCATCATGGCTGCGTAGAAGAAGGGTCCGGGTACTGAACTGGCCAGCCTGCAGTCCAGATCTTTCACCCATAGAAAACATTTGGCGCATCATAAAACGGAAGATACGACAAAAAAGACCTAAGACAGTTGAGCAACTAGAATCCTACATTAGACAAGAATGGGTTAACATTCCTATCCCTAAACTTGAGCAACTTGTCTCCTCAGTCCCCAGACGTTTACAGACTGTTGTAAAGAGAAAAGGGGATGTCTCACAGTGGTAAACATGGCCTTGTCCCAACTTTTTTGAGATGTATTGTTGTCATGAAGTTTTTAAAATCACCTAATTTTTCTCTTTAAATGATACATTTTCTTAGTTTAAACATTTGATATGTCATCTATGTTCTATTCTGAATAATATATGGAATTTTGAAACTTCCACATCATTGCATTCCGTTTTTATTTACAATTTGTACTTTGTCCCAACTTTTTTGGAATCGGGGTTGTATGTCCATGCCCACTTATCCTCCTTTGAAAGTGCCTCACCCTCAACTTCAGACAGATGTCTTCAGAATACTGGTTCTGACAGAAAGGTGTCACATTTCTATGATTTATTACACTCCATTACTCCCTTCTCCACGACAGCAATCAAAACTGCATGGGAAAATGAACCGGGGACAGAGATCCCCAATGAGACCAGGGAGGAGAGTCTCAAAGTTAATGCTTGCTCTATCAACTTGAGACACTGTCACATTCAGTTTCATGTCATCCATAGACTTCACTACTCAAAATCAAAGCTCCACAAAACGTTTCCAGATATATCCTCACAATGTGATGAATGCAATATAACAGAGGCAAACCTCCTCCACTGTCCTAAGATAGAGAGATTCTGGACAAAAATTTTCAAACACTCTCTGATGTTCTCATGATTCACTTTGATCCTGACCCTGTCTTAATTGTGTTAGGAGCTTCAGACTCCACATTAGTATTGAGAAGAGCATAAAGGCAACTTCTTTTTTATGGCTTGATTACAGCCAAAAAACTGATTTTGACATTCTGGAAGAAGAAGGAGGCTCCCGCTTTTGAGATGTGGCTCAAAGAAATGGCCGAAACTCTGCACCTTGAAAAAATAAGGTTTGCTCTGAGGAGCAGAGAGTTGCAATTTAACAGGATCTGGCTGCCCTTCATCCATTACCTTAAAAATAACCCATTGCTGACTTTCCTTGTGTAGTGATTGTCCGCTATCACTCTTTATTATTATTTTTTTGCTACTTTTTGTCCTTAATTCTCCATCACGACATTTATCGACATATAATGTTCTGAGCAGAACGGGGTGGGTAGGGAGGGAGGGAGGGAGGGTATACATACTTTAATTTATTTAGGTGGGATACATTTGCTGTATTTTTTTGTATTCCTTTTTTCATAATGAAAACGTAGACTGTTTTTCCTGTCCTGCATTATACAATCTACCTCTAATAAACCATACTTGACAAAAACATATCAGTAGAGAGCAGAGCAACTTATTAAACTCAGGAAGCAATCTATTAGGCATTCAAGAAGCACTAATTAGCAGTAACCCTAATTATTATGCTGACTGGTAATATAAATTCAGCAAATGCTTTGAATGCGGAATCTATCCTGGGAATCGTGTGCATTAGGTGAGGACACACCCTGAATGGGACACCAGTCCAGCACAGGGCACCATGGGCATACATCCAGACACTTATTCACACTTAGGGCAATTTAGAGTAGGTAATCCAGCTGTTTTGGCAGCTTGGAGGAAACCGGAAAGGAAGCCTAAGTGTACATGGGGAGAACATACACAGACAGACACAGTTCAGGTTCAAACTGGGGGCCCTGGAACTGCCAGGCACAGTGTTGTAGTTGAGTCATTAAACCTTGAGTTCGAGTCCAGTCTCGAGTCCCCAGTGTTCAAGTCCGAGTCAAGTCCAAGTCATTAAAAAAAATTGAGTCGAGTCCACTATTGATCCGAGTCAAGTCCAAGAACAAGACTCCAACCACACCATTTGGTGGTGTCTGTTTCAGCGCCATTAACATTAGTTTGTTCCTAAACATGACATATGAACAGGTGAATGTGCTTCTCTTTATCAGGGAGTGTGAAGTATTCTGTCAGAGATGGTTGGGAGACAGATGTTTTACCTAACAACCCGTGTTTTACCTAACAACCCGTGTTTTCTTTCCCCCTCTACCCCCCCCCCCAAATCTGTCCCTCTGGGTTACATGGAGTCAACAGGAAATCTTTCGGTGGAGAGGGTGGAGACCTCGACTGGCTATCGTAGCCTGCAGGGACTCAGCCGTCAGACATTCTGTCGCATGTCTGAGACCTGGTGAAATGTAACTGAATTGTCTTGGCCAGCCCTAAGGGTCCCATCTGCATCCGATCATTGCTGAGGAGTGTGCTCCCATCACCCAATCAAGCATCCAGCCAGAGCAGGTCATGATATTTTTTAACCATATTAACAGGCCACTGTTGTGTATTATGCCTGATGTCAAGACTCTCGTCTCTGCAAGCCTACCACACAGATTTAATACTTGTGTCATTTTTAGGGCATACCTAACAACCTGTGTTTCCCCCCCCCCAATCTGTCCCTCTGAGTTACATGTTGATCCTGGGATTGAGATGCTGGCCTCTTCTGCCCCTCGGACCTGCTTGATCCATCCTGGTGCCCTGTGTCTGGTTGGAGTTTTATCACATCGCTCCTGTGAAGGACGGCCCCATAAGGACAGTTGAGGGTTACACTTGGAGGATGCTCTGGACTCTTACAGTAATGCTTTTATGGCTGAGGACTACAGTTAACTTGCTAACTTTAGGACTGCAGTTGTCATGAACAGTTTTGCACTCAAGTTTCCATCAATGAAGAGTTATAACATCAATGAAACTGTCTTCATGTTAAAACTGTTAATGTTATAGTCATGCTGTCTGTTGTTGCCCAAATGAGGATGGGTTCCCTTTTGAGTCTGGTTCCTCTCGAGGTTTCTTCCTCATGTCGTCTGAGGGAGTTTTTCCTTGCCACCGTCGCCCAGAGGTGGAAAAACCCGGGTGCAGAAAGTAAAAACCCTGCCACATTTTTGCTCCAGCCAATTCAATGAACCAGCTGATCCTAATTACCACATCCCCTAAGCCAGGTTGATGAGCTAATTGGTGAAATAACCTGTGTTGAGAGCACAGGCAGAAGGAAAACCTAAGCAGGACTTTTACTTTGTCAATCCAGTTTTTCCACCTCTGCCGTCGCCACAGGCTTGCTCATTGGGGATAGATTAGGGACAAAATTAGGTCATGTTTTAAGTCGTTCAAATTCTGTAAAGCTGCTTTGCGACAATGTTTATTGTTAAAAGCGCTATACAAATAAACTTTACTTGACTTGACTTGAGATGTAAGTGCAGAAGGTGTGTTTATTAATGCAAACAAAGACAGGTAAACAATCCAAAACGGCAGGGAAAATCATAAAATGGTGAAACAGGCAATACGTCAAGCGAGGCACAAACAGGCTATCGTAGACTCGGCAGAATCAAAGACAAGAAACAGGAAATCAGGGGTCAGGAAACCAAACAAGGAAATAAGGCTCAGTAATGTGTCAGCAATGCAACTAAATACTTCACAAAGTAAGTGTATTTTCACAGTTTTTATATTGGCGCGCTGATTGCACCTTAAAGGGATAGTTCGGGATTTTTGACATGAATCTGTATGGCATCCCCATCAATAGTGTCGTGCAAACACACTGACCTTACCCCTGACAGCATCCTGTGAGTCCAGTTCTTGTCCAGTTTTGGTCCAGACGAAAGTAGTCCGGCAAGTTTGTTGGGGTCACGAAAGTAAAACGTTTTTCGTCTCAAAACAGTATGTGTTCAAAAGAGTGATATATTTGCATCACAAAACCATTGTCAAATAAAAAGTCAGACCTCGAAATCGCTTGGCACTATTTTCTCTCCCTTCTTATCACTGCGTGCTGCCGCCAGGTGACAGCCACGGCTGTTTCATTCATTGTTTACCAGTGATGGGAATTTCGGCTCTTTTGGCTCTTCTTACTATAAGGAGCCGGCTCTTTCGGAAGATTGTTTATAATTATTTCTCATGACTTGTACATTCACATCAAGTACACATATCAATGCAAATTAACACGAAGGGATTTACTAGACCAATTTATATCTGGAACTATTTTCAGCCACAGCACAGGCAAAGCACCGCTGCAGGCGCAAAGACACCGCGCAGCGCCTGAAAACGGGTTTTCAGGCACTGCGCACCCGTTTTCAGGCGCTGCGCGGTGTCTTTGCGCCTGCAGCGGTGCTTTGCCTGTGCTGTGGCTGAAAATAGTTCCAGATATAAATTGGTCTAGTAAATCCCTTCGTGTTAATTTGCATTGATATGTGTACTTGATGTGAATGTACAAGTCATGAGAAATAATTATAAACAATCTTCCGAAAGAGCCGGCTCCTTATAGTAAGAAGAGCCAAAAGAGCCGAAATTCCCATCACTGGTAAACAATGAATGAAACAGCCGTGGCTGTCACCTGGCGGCAGCGCGCAGTGATAAGAAGGGAGAGAAAATAGTGCCAAGCGATTTCGAGGTCTGACTTTTTATTTGACAACGGTTTTGTGATGCAAATATATCACTCTTTTGAACACATACTGTTTTGAGACGAAAAACGTTTTACTTTCGTGACCCCAACAAACTTGCCGGACTACTTTCGTCTGGACCAAAACTGGACAAGAACTGGACTCACAGGATGCTGTCAGGGGTAAGTCAGTGTGTTTGCACGACACTATTGATGGGGATGCCATACAGATTCATGTCAAAAATCCCGAACTATCCCTTTAATCCTGTGCAGGTGTGAGTCGTTTATGGTGCACACACAAGAAAGTCCGCTTGGCATGTGCGCTGTCCGGAGCGTGCCCAAGGGCCTATCTGATGCACTCGCCAAGGCATGCAGGTGTGACACTCTTGACAGAAATTAGTACAAAAATGAATGGCGCTATAAATATCTTATGCCAAATTATTATGGCATGTTACAAAAAATAAAGAAAAAAAAAACAAGTCCTTGTCAAGGTTTGTTTTGCCTGGCAACACTTGTTGAATCCTGTGTTCTCCATTGTTGGATAAGAACTTTAAGAAAAATTGCCGCAGTGATTTCTTTAAGCCTGAATGAATCATCGGGGAAAAGCTGCCTGAATGCGTCAGAGAGTTTGTGTGTTTGTGCAGATGCTTGGATGTGTCTGCAGTATTAGTGCTGGTGCATATTGTACAGACTTAGTAGATTCATGACACTGTAATATTTTGGTTCACAACTCACTTGCCATCAGTGTCGTAATTCCCCAGGTCGCTGAAGTGCTCCCTGAAACCAAACCTTAAAGATTTTATGCTCGCCATAGCCATTGCTTTTTCCCAAACTATTTTTTTCTCTGTAAGTAGTGCATCTAGCCAAACCAGGGAAAAAAGACCTGGTGACTATCCCACTATAATTGTATTACAGAGTAATCTAACTTGTTGGCAGTGTTGTAGTCAAGTCACTAAACCTCCAGTCCGAGTCCAGTCTCGAGTCCCCAGTGTTCAAGTCCGAGTCAAGTCGAAGTCATTAAAGAAAATTTCGAGTCGAGTCCAAGAACAAGACTCCATCCACACCATTTGACGGTGGCTGTTGCTGCCTTTATGCGAAAGCGTCTCTGCTACTGTGTAGGACTAACGTTACTGCTCGACTGCCCCATTTTAGTTAACAGGCTACAGATCAAAAGCTCGTTCATCGCTCAGCAAGCCCCGCCCACTATCAACAGGGCAAATAACATGAGAGAGGGTTAACACTAGCTAGTTCATCGCTCAGCAAGCAAGCTCCACTATCAACAGAGCAATGAACATAGCATGTCACTTCCTTCTCTGGGTGGAGTCTGGTCAAATGACGATTGAAGTTCGAGGTTGTCTCCGTCGTCTCCTAGATAGTTCTTCTACATATGGAACACACAGCAGTGCATTTTTTTTCCCACTGCACGAGAAGTCTGTAGAAGCAAAACGGACAATCCTAGGGGCGGTCTCTCCAGGCATTTTAGCGCCATTAACATTAGTTTGTTCCTGAACATGACGTACTGTATGAACAGATGAATGTGCATTCTCTTGCACAAAATTAGTATAAAAATTAATGCAGATATAAATATCTTATGCCAAATTATTATGGCATGTTACAAAAAATAAAGAAAAAAAAATCCAAGTCCTTGTCTCTAGTTTACAAGTCCGAATGTAGTTAATGCATGAGTCCGAGTCCTAGTCATCGGTGCTCAAGTCCAAGTCAAGTCACAGGTCCTTAAAATTAGGGTACAAGTCAGACTCGAGTACTGCAAGCCTGGCTATTGGATTTTGCGACCCTCAATAATACTGACCGCACGCCTTTGAAATTTTTTCCAAACAGTCACGATTGTTTTTTTCCACAACTATCCCAGACAGCTGAACAGTAATCAAACAGGGGAAGTATTAGTATTGTGATGTTATACTAAGTGATACAAGCCTCACGAGGGATGATCTTATGGGCTATTTGTAACATGCCCAACCGAGATGAGATTTTGGTGGAAATGTGGTCAATATGGTCATTCCAAGAGAGGGTTGGATCAAGCATAATACAGTGGTGCTTGAAAGTTTGTGAACCCTTTAGAATTTTCTATATTTCTGCATAAATATGACCTCATCACATCATCAGATTTTCACACAAGTCCTAAAAGTAGATCAAGAGAACCCAGTTAAACAAATGAGACAAAAATATTATACTTGGTCATTTATTTATTGAGGAAAATGATCCAATATTACATATCTGTGAGTGGCAAAAGTATGTGAACCTTTGCTTTCAGTACCAGGTGTGACCCCCTTGTGCAGCAATAACTGCAACTAAACGTTTCCAGTAACTGTTGATCAGTCCTGCACACTGGCTTGGAGGAATTTTAGCCCATTCATCCATACAAAACAGCTTCAACTCTGGGATGTTGGTGGGTTTCCTCACATGAACTGCTCGCTTCAGGTCCTTCCACAACATTTCAATTGGATTAAGGTCAGGACTTTGACTTGGCCATTCCAAAACATTAACTTTATTCTTCTTTAACCATTCTTTGGTAGAACGACTTGTGTGCTTAGGGTCGTTGTCTTGCTGCATGACCCACCTTCTCTTGAGATTCAGTTCATGGACAGATGTCCTGACATTTTCCTTTAGAATTCGCTGGTATAATTCCGAATTCATTGTTCCATCAATGATGGCAAGCTGTCCTGGCCCAGATGCAGAAAAACAGGCCCAAACTATGATACTACGACCACCATGTTTCACAGATGGGATAAGGTTCTTATGCTGGAATGCAGTGTTTTCCTTTCTCCAAACATAACACTTCTCATTTGAACCAAAAAGTTCTATTTTGGTCTCATCCGTCCACAACACATTTTTCCAATCGCCTTCTGGCTTGCCCACATGATCTTTAGCAAACTGCAGATGAGCAGCAATGCTCTTTTTGGAGAGCAGTGGCTTTCTCCTTGCAACCCTGCCATGCATACCATTGTTGTTCAGTGTTCTCCTGATGGTGGACTCATGAACATTAACATTAGCCAATGTGAGAGAGGCCTTCAGTTGCTTAGAAGTTACCCTGGGGTCCTTTGTGGCCTCGCCAAGTATTACAGACCTTGTTCTTGGAGTGATCTTTGTTGGTCGACCACTCCTGGGGAGGGTAACAATGGTCTTGAATTTCCTCCATTTGTACACAATCTGTCTGACTGTGGATTGGTGGAGTCCAAACTCCTTAGAGATGGTTTTGTAACCTTTTCCAGCCTGATGAGCATCAGCAACACTTTTTCTGAAGTCTTCAGAAATCTTCTTTGTTCATGCTATGATACACTTCCACAAACATGTGTTGTGAAGATCAGACTTTGATAGATCCCTGTTCTTTAAATAAAACAGGGTGCCCACTCACACCTGATTGTCATCCCATTGATTGAAAACACCTGACTCTAATTTCACCTTCAAATTAACTGCTAATCCTAGAGGTTCACATACTTTTGCCACTCACAGATATGTAATATTGGATCATTTTCCTCAATAAATAAATGACCAAGTATTATATTTTTGTCTCATTTGTTTAACTTGGTTCTCTTTATCTACTTTTAGGACTTCTATAAAAATCTGATGATGTTTTAGGTCATATTTATGCAGAAATATAGAAAATTCTAAAGGGTTCACAAACTTTCAAGCACCACTGTACCAAGATACTTGAACTGATAAACTCTACTTAAAGTCTTATTGCATGCCATGACACAAAATTGATAATCCTGGCAAGCGTTTGATGTGGACCTATCAGATCAGGTTTCCAGGGAAATAAATTTTCTACCAAGATTCAGGTTTCAAAGAAGTAAAGTCTGAAACCATAAATAATGATGAATAATGATCTATGCCTATCCCAGCTGACTACGGGCGAAAGGCGGGGTACACCCTGGACAAGTCGCCAGGTCATCACAGGGCTGACACATAGACACAGACAACCATTCACACTCACATTCACACCTACAGTCAATTTAGAGTCACCAGTTAACCTAACCTGCATGTCTTTGGACTGTGGGGGAAACCGGCGCACCCGGAGGAAACCCACGTGGACATGGGGAGAACATGCAAACTCTGCACAGAAAAGCCCTCACCGGCCACGGGGCTCAAACCCGGACCTTCTTGCTGTGAGGCGACAGCGCTAACCACTACACCACCATGCCGCCCCCAACATACAGTAATTATTATTATTATAAGCATGCTGGTTTGTTTGCCAGAGGTCAACCAGGCCTCTCAGACTTTTTGATCAGATGGGTATTCAGCTAAGGAGTTGATGAAGGATGCGTGCCGTCCCGAGGAGTGCAATCTTCTGGATCTCTTTCGCACTCATCTTGCATGGGAGTTTGTCCAGCTGGTCTTGGAACCCGGTCTTGATCGTCTCCAGCACGCCTACTACTATTGGGGCCACTTGTGTCTTTGTGTTCCCCATGCATTGCACCTCGATCTTGAGGTCTTTGTACTTGATGATCTTCTCAGCCTCCCTACTCAATATATTGTTGTCTTCCGGGATGGGCACGTCGATGAACACACGTTTTGTTCTTTTTATCCTGGAACACAATGTCCGGCCTGTTGGCAGCTATGGTTCGGTCCGTGGGCACCGTCTTATCCCACATGACCACGCAGTCTTCGTTATCGACGACCGCATCTGGCTTGTGTTGATACCAGCTGTCCACCACAGGAACACCCAGTTGACGACACAGTGCCCAGTGCACATAGGTACCAACCCTGTTGTGTTGCTCGAGGTACTCTTTTGGGGCCAGTACCCAGCATCCAGACACTATGTGGCTGACGGTCTCCTCGACTTCACCACAAAGATGGCACTTGCTGTTGACCTGCATGCCCATGACATATTTCTGGTGGTGGCGGGTGTTCAAGGCCTGATCTTGTGCGGCTGTGATGAGGCTCTCGGTTTCACCCTTGAGTCCTGCACTTCGGAACCACATGTGTGTCTGCTCTTTGTTAGCGTATGGCCTGTCCAGGCTGGTAAAGAACTGACCGTGCAGTGGTTTCTCCTTGTTGCGCTGCATTCTGGCCTCCATGATCTTGTCGCAGAGTAGTTTCTTGGTGGTCTCGCTGCTAGCACTCGCAGTCTCGGGTAAACTGTACCTTCTTTTGATTGATTTAATATTTGATAATTGAACTTTATTTGATTATTATTTGGCCTTTAGATTATTATTATTATTATTATCATTATTATTATTATTTCACCTTAACTGAAGGATTAATATCTGCACAAGTGCATGGTGATGGATGACTGAAACCTAAATCCGACTGGATAAGAATCCTATGTGAATTTACTTGCATCAAATCCATGAAATATTTTCTGTGTTGCTGACAGATTCACTACCATGAACAGGGGAACTATGTAACATGTTCGAACAGCTTGGCTGGATATATCTGAAATTTAATGAAAGCATTTCTTTTAAGAAGCTTAGCGTCCATCCCCCCTCCCCCCACCCCACCACCTACTTATAAAAAGCTTAATACTTTTGACAAATATTCCAAGTTGGTTATAGAGCACATAAAAGTTATTACTGAATCTCATTGAACCCATCTGATTAAACAGATGAGAAGTAAAGGACAGACAACATCTACAGGGCGCTTTATAAATGAATTGTAAGTTATGCTGCTTTCTTTGGAGGTTTAGACATTGTACAGTACTTGTACACACATCACATGGACCAACGTTAAGAGTTTACTGTGAGAATGAACCAGAAAGGAAGGAATAATCTTGGTTTTTATCTGATAACTGAATACACTCACTGGCCACTTTAATAGAAACTTGTTGTTGATTCTAATGGCCCTTTTCCACTACCCTTTTTCAGCTCATTTCAGCTCGCTTCAGCTCACTTCAGCCCAACACGGCTCGCGTTTCGACTACCAAAGAACAGTACGACTCAGCTCGCTTCAGCCCTGCTTAGCCCCTAAAACTCGCACGGTTTTGGAGTGGGGCTGAAGCGAGCCAAACCGAGCCGAGTGAGGCTGGGGGCGTGAGCAGACACTCCCCTGTGCACTGATTGGTGAGGAGGAGTGTCCTCACATGCCCACACACGCCCCGCGAGCACGCTGGGATCTGTAAACACCGTAAACCCGGAAGAAGAAGAATTATGAATTACGAGAGTTTCTGAAGCCTTATGCGCCTCGCCTCATCTATACGCTCTTGCCAGTATCTGTTGGCGTTGTCGGTGATAACAAGCCACAGCACCAAGACCAGCAACACTAACGACTCCATGTCCTCCATGTTTATTGTTTACTATCCGGGTTGTGAGACTACCGCTTAAAAGCTCACTGATGTCACTGTTTGCGCTGCTTAACGACATCACGTGACGTCCACCCACTTTCACTAACTCCACCCAATGTGTCCACCCACTTCCAGCCAGCACGGTTCAGCGTGGTTGTAGTCAAAATGCAACTCCAACAGCCCCGCTCAGCCCGACTCAGCACGGCACGGCTCAGCCCGACTCAGCCGCGTTTGTAGTGGAAAAGCGGCATAAGATTCCTGTTCTTGGCTGGCAGGAGTGGAACCCAATGTGGTGTTCTGCTGTTGCACGCTGAGATGCTTTTCTGCTCACCATGGTTGTAAAGAGTTTGATTTATGAGTTACTATATCTTTTTTTTTAGAAGAAGAAACCTTTATTTGTCACACCTACACGCAAGCACAGACTTAAAGCATATACACAGAGCCATGGCCTCAACTTTTGTTTATAAATGCCTTGAGACCTCAAGAATGGCACAGGAATAGTTTTAAGCATGAACAATAAATCTAATATCATAATTTTTATGATTAAAGTGATTTATATAGGTAGTGGTCTGAGTGAATGACCTTGACGTCCGTAATGTCACAGCAGGAAGTCTATCGGTCTCATCGCCACTTCCGCTACACTAAAACACAGAGCTAACTGCAACTCCGATCCTCCATTTTGAGCTAATTTATCGCCATGCCACGTAGATGTGTTGCTGGCGGGTGCAGCAACACAACACAAGGTGGATTTATGTTGCATTCATGGCCCAAGAATGTTCAAACTGCAAAGATTTGGACGCGTTTTGAGAGAAGTTCATGAGCACATTGGGTGGCTACGAAGTGGTCTCTCCTCTGCTCTGCACATTTTACTGAAGACTCGTACGAGACCTCTGATCTGTTGAGGAGCGTTGGCTATAAGCCAGTATTGAAAGAGGGTGCAGTACCAACAATTAAAGAAAAAGAGAACTCCAAGAAAAGGAAGGTATTTATTTTCTTCTTATTTTTTTTTTAAAGGAAAGTCAGTTCAGTTGCACCAGTCCTCCCAGAGTGAGCCGAAGGTTGTTGCTAAAAGCGGTGACATCCCGTTCCATCCAGGGTTTTAGTCATTGCCTGAGCCAAGCGGTAATGGCGGAGTACTCCGTATGAAGAAAAGTGAATGAGTGGAGCAGCCGTCTTATTTCTAAACTGGATATCGCTGCCATCTCGCCCTTCCATGGAAGAAGTGAATGAACAGAGAACTGAACGAACAACTGAAAGTCAGATTGTTTCAAAAACAATCGGCCTTCAAGAACCGAGAACACAGACGGGTAAGCTCCGACTCTCTTTTGGATTAAAAAAAAACTCGTTGTTTACCTGCATTTAGATTAATACATGTAACTTGTATTGTGTATTTAAGTTACCAGTATGAGATTATTTAATTTGCTTCAGAATGTGATTGTCTCAGTTCATCTGATTATTTAATTAGCCTTTTACGTTTTATCAGTGAAAATGCATGCATGTACATGTATGTTGCATAAGTTATAACACCCATCCTGTTTTAATGAGAGTCAACCCACAATCAGTGAAGTCAAATCAGTTTTAGTTGAGCAAATCGGTAACGGTATTTCTTACTTTGACCATAAATTTTTATTTATATGACTTTGGTCTATAGCTGTAAAAGGCCTCGGCCTTAAAACCGGTTCCCGCTGTGACGTCACGCGCTCAGGGCTGGCTGGCTCAGCGGGGCAGCTCCAATGGCAACTTTGCGGTCGAGTTTAACTCTCAAAAATATATATTTTTTATTCCCATTTATGCAGCATACAAGAGTCAAGGATGGAGATACTATCCACTCAGAAATTTATTTAAAAATAAAGGCTCTGCGTATCTCCTTTAAGCACACAGTGAAATTCCTCCTCTGCATTTAACCCATCTGAAACAGTGAACACACACATGTACCCAGAGCAGTGGGCAGCTATACTACAGCACCCAGGGAGCAGTTGGGGGTTAGTTGCCTTGCTCAAGGGTACTTCAGCCCAACCTCAGGTCAAAGCTGCCCCATGTTATCCTAACCTGCATGTCTTTGGACTGTAGGGGAAACCAGAGCACCCGGAGGAAACCCACATAAACATGGAGACATGCAAACTCTATACAGAAAGGCCCCCATCGGCCACTGGGATCGAACCCAGAAACTTCTTGCTGTGAGGCGACAGTGCTAACCATTACACCACTGTGCCACCCAACCAGTTTCCCAAAAGCATCTTAACGCTAAGAGCATCTTAACTAGGAGAGAGAGTGTTCATTGTGCTGCTCGCTCTACCATTTAACAATGATCTTTGTGCTACAGTCCTTTTGGGAAATTTGGCACTGGCCATTTTCCTCTGACCTCTCTTATCAACAAGGTGTTTGTTTCCACCCAAAGAACTGTCCCTCATTCATTCAATGTCTCTTTGTTTTCCGCATCATTCTGTGTAAACTCTAGAGACTGTTGTGTGCGAAAACCCCAGGAGATCAGCAGTTTCTGAAAAACTCAAACCTGTCCATCTGACTCAAACCAACACCCATGCCACAGTGAAAGAAAGTCACACTTTGAGATCGCAATTTTTCCCGTTCTGATATTTGAACATTGTGAACATGAACTGAAGCTATTGATGCGTATCTGCATGATTTGATGCATTGTGCTACTGTCAAGAGATCGGCTGATTAGAGAACTGCATCAAACAACAGGTGGATGAGTGTTCCTAATAAAGTGGCCAGGGAGTGTATGTTGTTATGGCTGTCATTTTTGTGCGAGATCTCATCTCATCTCATCTCATCTCATTATCTCTAGCCGCTTTATCCTGTTCTACAGGGTCGCAGGCAAGCTGGAGCCTATCCCAGCTGACTACGGGCGAAAGGCGGGGTACACCCTGGACAAGTCGCCAGGTCATCACAGGGGTGACACATAGACACAGACAACCATTCACACTCACATTCACACCTACGGTCAATTTAGAGTCACCAGTTAACCTAACCTGCATGTCTTTGGACTGTGGGGGAAACCGGAGCACTCGGAGGAAACCCACGCAGACACGGGGAGAACATGCAAACTCCGCACAGAAAGGCCCTCACCGGCCACGGGGCTCGAACCCGGACCTTCTTGCTGTGAGGCGACAGTGCTAACCACTACACCACTGTGCCGCCCCATTTTTGTGTGAAATCATGTAACGTAATGTAAACCACAGTCTTCTATAGTTGTAAAACTCTTATTCTATTTCATTTTAGGTACTGAAAAAAGTTTAATTCTGACAGATCATGGAGGTCTAAAATTAATATTTCTTCAACGGAAACATTTAAATGCTGATTTATTCGCTCAAGAAAATGCTCTTTATTTGACAAATCTTTTATTTTATACACATGCTGAAAGCAATCAGTGCCATCAGCGTGGGTTACATGGCATTCAAAAGGAATTTGGTTGAAAGTTGTACAGTCGGGGCGACATGGTGGTGTAGTGGTTAGCGCTGTCGCCTCACAGCAAGAAGGTCCGGGTTCGAGCCCCGTGGCCGGCGAGGGCCTTTCTGTGTGGAGTTTGCATGTTCTCCCCGTGTCCGCGTGGGTTTCCTCCGGGTGCTCCGGTTTCCCCCACAGTCCAAAGACATGCAGGTTAGGTTAACTGGTGACTCTAAATTGACCGTAGGTGTGAATGTGAGTGTGAATGGTTGTCTGTGTCTATGTGTCAGCCCTGTGATGACCTGGCGACTTGTCCAGGGTGTACCCCGCCTTTCGCCCGTAGTCAGCTGGGATAGGCTCCAGCTTGCCTGCGACCCTGTAGAAGGATAAAGCGGCTAGAGATAATGAGATGAGATGAGTTGTACAGTCACAAAGCATGACAATGGACCAAATCTGTCCGAAAGACTAAACGTCTTGTGAACATCAGTGACAGAACTTCTAATTATACATAATTCATGAATTATTAGGCCACATTAGGGGCAGCATGGTGATGCAGTGGTTAATATTGTCACCTCACAGCAAGAAGGTTCTGGGTTCCAACCTTGTGGCCGACTGGGATCTTTCTGTGTGGAATTTGCGTGTTCTCCTTGTGCCTGCATGGGTTTCCTCCAGGTGCTCTGGTTTCCTCCTGCAGTCCAAAGACATTCAGATTAGGTCAACTGGCTACTCTAAAATTGCCTGTACAGTAGGTGTGAATGTGAATGGTTGTTCATCTCTGTGTTAGTCCTGCGATAGATTGGTGACCAGCTTCCCCCGCAACCCTGATGGATAATAGGTATAGCTATTATATAATATTATAATATAATAATATTATATAATATTATAGATGTGGCGGCACGGTGGTGTAGTGGTTAGCGCTGTCGCCTCACAACAAGAAGGTCCTGGGTTCGAGCCCCGGGGCCGGCGAGGGCCTTTCTGTGTGGAGTTTGCATGTTCTCCCCGTGTCCGCGTGGGTTTCCTCCGGGTGCTCCGGTTTCCCCCACAGTCCAAAGACATGCAGGTTAGGTTAACTGGTGACTCTAAATTGACCGTAGGTGTGAATGTGAGTGTGAATGGTTGTCTGTGTCTATGTGTCAGCCCTGTGATGACCTGGTGACTTGTCCAGGGTGTACCCCGCCTTTCGCCTGTATTCAGCTGGGATAGGCTCCAGCTTGCCTGCGACCCTGTAGGACAGGATAAAGCGGCTAGAGATAATGAGATGAGATGAGATAATCGTGACTTGCACATGAGTTGGCACCCAGTGGAAACCCATGTAGACAAGGAGAGAACATGCAAACTCTACACAGAAAGACCCCCGTCGGCCACTGGGCTTGAACCCAGAACCTTCTTGCTGTTGCACCACCCTTAAAACAGTTGGGGGTTAGGTGCCTTGCTCAAAGACACATCAGCCATTCCTGCTAGTCCAGGGACTTGAACTGGTAACCAAAGCTGCTTCTCTAACCATCAGGCCATGGCTTCCCTCCAGCGTTGTAAACCAGTGTTAATGTGGTAAAGACTCAAGAACACAGGAATTCTGTTCCTTTTGAACAAAACATCAGGCTGCATGCCTGATTGGGAGTTACATGAATCTGTAACCGTTTTGGAGTTTTCACTTTATCAGTAAGTCCAGATTCTCAGACAGCTTTGACAGCTTCAACATTCAGGCAATTTCCATGTGGCACCTAGCAGGACACAAGCACCAGATTAAGTGTAACACAAACAATCTAAGATGTACTTTATGTTGGCTTATAGGTGGTGATTGCAGAATATACACCAGTGACATTTAGGTTGGTTTCTTGTGTGGCTTTGTGTAGTTTGTATAATTTTTGTGCGCTGATTATTAGAAAATGGTAAGAACACCAATATAAGTCTGTAACACTTCACTGGTCAAATAACTTGCCTGCTTTGGATGTTTGCTGAGGACAAGTCAAGACAAAACTGAGCCAGAAGTTAAGAACTCCATTATACTGACCAACCAAACTTGATTTTACAAAAACTCAAGAGACCTCAATGCACAAACATTAAAACTAAATGATTAATTATCCTAAATACTGTATACAAACCAATGCCTACCAATGAGTTTCATGAAAGCCATCAAATCTGATACATTATCGCCTGATATAATTTTCTTCTATCAAAGGCAAAGGGGCAACATGAAAAGACAGCACAGCAAAGTTTGGCATTTAAACCAACAGGAAGTGGCACACTTTAGATCCTGAGACACCAGTAAGATGCTGTTCCTCAGACCTGCCTGATCTATCCTGATGTCCTACTTCTGGCTGGAGTCTCATCTCATCGCTCCTGTGGAGGATGGCCCCATATGGACAGTCAAAAGTCGCACTTGGAAGACGCTCTGGATACTTACAGTAATACATTTATGTCTGAGGACTACAGTTAACTTGCTAACTTTCGGATTGCAGATGTCTTGAACAGTTTTACACTCAGGTTTTCATCAATGAACAGTTTATAACTTCAGCAAAACAGACTTCATGTTAAAACTATGATTTTCCTGGTTACACGCAGTTATACTTTGTGAGTATATAGGGCACAGTTATAGAAGCAAGTTATTTATAATCACGCTACCAGTATCTGTTATCACCCAAATGAGGATGGGTTCCCTTTTGAGTCTGGTATCTCTCAAGGTTTCTTCCTCCTGTCATCTGAGGGAGTTTTTCCTTGCCACCGTCACCACAGCCTTGCTCATTGGGGATACATTAGGGAATACAATTAGCTCATGTTTAAAGCCTTTAATGTTCTGTAAAGCTGCTTTGCAACAATGTCTATTGTTAAAAGTGCTATACAAATAAACTTGACTTAAGATAAATTTTTCAAGTGGGACTTTCCCAAAAGGAAAAAGCCCTATAAACCTGTATTGTATTATTGAGCATTATCTGCATGGTCAATATCCAGGTGCACTACAGTCTACCTGTCCTGTTCCTACATGCAGAGCTTCTTGCTCGTTCCTTCTCATCTTGTGCCACCTAACAGACAAAAGATTCTGCCAAACAGCTTCACCACTACAGCAGGAACTTTTACAGACAAAATCTTGGTAGAAAAGGACTAGAGTTTGTAATATATTCCCAATCATTAGACACAGCCAAAGTGTACCGAACAAAGTAAAGTACTTAATTCTTTTTGTGCAAGTAGATTCACGACCTTCTTGACTTCCAAGATAAAGCCAATGTACCAAGTGAAGCTCATATTACAGCAGAGAACAATAAGAGAAATGTAAAATAATACATAGGACATGGATCAAAAAGATGTCCTATTAGAAAGGTTTTTTTTTTTTTTAAAGTGCAGGAAATATCAACAGACTTTATTACCACACTGTGGTCACCATGAGAACTGCTGTGAACATTGATCTGCCAATTCCACACACTACATATTTTCATGTGGGTCTAAACCATTTAAGCTAAAGGTGCCTGGGTTTGCAAGTGTCTTTTGAAAGATTAAATATCTTCTTTTTTTTTTGCAGCAACAGCAGCGGATTCATTTTTATGAACTATTATGTGTGCAATAATATTCTGGCCATGCAGCTTTTTAAGAAATTTCCAATAGAACAGCTTCTCTTCCTTTTTTTTTTGGCCCATTCCTACCCACCAGTTAAATCGACTCAGTCATACCAGCTATTACTGCAGCTACCAGACCATGATAATAAGGATATCACATGTTTCATCCAAGTCACATGAAGCCAGTGATAGCATAATCAAGATTTGAACTTGCACCCTCCATACAAGATGAACACTTTTCTGTTGCACCACACAAGAACCCACGAATAAGACTTTACAGTGGTGCTTGAAAGTTTGTGAACCCTTTAGAATTTTCGATATTTCTGCATAAATATGACCTAAAACATCATCAGATTTTCACACAAGTCCTAAAAGTAGATAAAGAGAACCCAGTTAAACAAATGAGACAAAAATATTATACTTGGTCATTTATTTCTTGAGGAAAATGATCCAATATTACATATCTGTGAGTGGCAAAAGTATGTGAACCTCTAGGAGTAGCAGTTAATTTGAAGGTGAAATTAGAGTCAGGTGTTTTCCATCAATGGGATGACAATCAGGTGTGAGTGGGCACCCTGTTTTATTTAAAGAACAGGGATCTATCAAAGTCTGATCTTCACAACACATGTTTGTGGAAGTGTATCATGGCATGAACAAAGGAGATTTCTGAGGACCTCAGAAAAAGCGTTGTTGATGCTTATCAGGCTGGAAAAGGTTACAAAACCATCTCTAAGGAGTTTGGACTCCACCAATCCACAGTCAGACAGATTGTGTACAAATGGAGGAGATTCAAGACCATTGTTACCCTCCCTAGGAGTGGTTGACCAACAAAGATCACTCCAAGAGCAAGGCGTGTAATAGTCGGCGAGGTCACAAAGGACCCCAGGGTAACTTCTAAGCAACTGAAGGCCTCTCTCACATTGGCTAATGTTAATATTTGTGAGTCCACCATCAGGTGAACACTGAACAACAATGGTGTGCATGACAGAGTTGCAAGGAGAAAGCCACTGCTCTCCAAAAAGAACATTGCTGCTCATCTGCAGTTTGCTAAAGATCATGTGGACAAGCCAGAAGGCTATTGGAAAAATTTTGTGGACGGATGAGAACAAAATAGAACTTTTTGGTTTAAATGAGAAACGTTATGTTTGGAGAAAGGAAAACACTGCATTCCAGCATAAGAACCTTATCCCATCTGTGAAACATGGTGGTGGTAGTGTCATGGTTTGGGCCTGTTTTGCTGCATCTGGGCCAGGACGGCTTGCCATCATTGATGGAACAATGAATTCTGAATTATACCAGCGAATTCTAAAGGAAAATGTCAGGACATCTGTCCATGACCTGAATCTCAAGAGTAGGTGGGTCATGCAGCAAGACAACGACCCTAAGCACACAAGTTGCTCTCCTAAAGAATGGTTAAAGAAGAATAAAGTTAATGTTTTGGAATGGCCAAGTCAAAGTCCTGACCTTAATCCGATGGAAATGTTGTGGAAGGACCTGAAGCGAGCAGTTCATGTGAGGAAACCCACCAACATCCCAGAGTTGAAGCTGTTCTGTACGGAGGAATGGGCTAAAATTCCTCCAAGCCGGTGTGCAGGACTGATCAACAGTTACCGCAAATGTTTAGTTGCAGTTATTGCTGCACAAGGGGGTCAGACCAGCTACTGAAAGCAAAGGTTCACATACTTTTGCCACTCACAGATATGTAATATTGGATCATTTTCCTCAATAAATAAATGACCAAGTATAATATTTTTGTCTCATTTGTTTAACTGGGTTCTCTTGATCTACTTTTAGGACTTGTGTGAAAATCTGATGATGTTTCAGGTCATATTTATGCAGAAATATAGAAAATTCTAAAGGGTTCACAAACTTTCAAGCACCACTGTATATGTGAATGTATGACTCATTCACACCATCATCTTTCATAACCACTTTATCCTGGTCAGTACTGTGCACGAGGCAGGGACACACCTTGAATGGAACAATTTCTTTTAGTGCTGCTTGATTTACAGAGGTGGTGATATCATCTGACAGCCTGTTGCTGCAGTAGATCAGTAAATGTGAATGGACTTGCCCTGTTGCTTACACTTGGCTCCGTTTTGAACCATCTGTAGACTGAGAGGTGAAAAATAAACAAGTGTGTAAAATATATGGCTTTGCGTCGATGGAAACTGGGGGTTATGCCAGGTTCTTTTTCAGATGAATGGCATTTAATCTGTCTGTCATAGTGAAAGACTTGTCATCAGATGTAAACTCTCCAGGGTCTAACATAGATGGATTCATTTGTTCCTATAGCTTTCACAATCTTACAGCTAGAGTCCACATGCTATAAAAAAAGATGAAACAAATAAAAAGTCAACCCTAAGCAAAATCACCAGTCCAATAAGATAAATTGGTGCATCTCAAATAATGGTCTGCAGGATGGTGTCTCGTTATATCGACTTTGACATACACTGAACTTTATACATACCCGATTTCCAGAAAAGTTGGGATATTTTCCAAAATGCAATAAAAACAAAAATCTGTGATTTGTTAATTCACATGAACCTTTACTTAACTGACAAAAGTACGAAGAAAAGATTTTCAACAGTTCTACTGACCAACTTAATTGTAAATATAGACAAAGTTAGAATTTAATGCCTGCAACACACTCAAAAAAAAGTTGGGACAGAGACAAAATAAGACTGAAAAGTTCATAGGATATTCAAGTAACACCATCGTGAAAGATTCCACAATAAGCAGGTTAACTGGTAACATAATTGGGTATAAAAGGAGCATGCACCAAAGGCTCAGTCTTTGCAAGCAAGGATGGGATATGGCTCATTCCTCATCTCATCTCATCTCATTATCTGTAGCTGCTTTATCCTTCTACAGGGTCGCAGGCAAGCTGGAGCCTATCCCAGCTGACTACGGGCGAAAGGCGGGGTACACCCTGGACAAGTCGCCAGGTCATCACAGGGCTGACACATAGACACAGACAACCATTCACACTCACATTCACACCTACGGTCAATTTAGAGTCACCAGTTAACCTAACCTGCATGTCTTTGGACTGTGGGGGAAACCGGAGCACCCGGAGGAAACCCACACGGACACGGGGAGAACATGCAAACTCCGCACAGAAAGGCCCTCGCCGGCCCCGGGGCTCGAACCCGGACCTTCTTGCTGTGAGGCGACAGCGCTAACCACTACACCACCGTGCCGCCCTGGCTCATTCCTTTGTGCCAAAATTTGTGAGAGAGTTGTTAGTCAATTCAAAAAGAACATTCCTCAATGAAAGACTGCAGATAATTTAGGTCTTTCAAAATCTACAGTACATAATCTTGCAAAAAGATTCTGGGAATTCAGAGACGTCTCAGTGAGTAAAGGTCAAGGTCAGAAATCATCGTTGAATTTGCATGACCTTCAGGCCCTCAGGTAGCACTGCCTGAGAAACCATCATGCTCTTGTGCCAAATATAGCCACATGGGCTGGGGAGTACTTTGGAAAACTGTTGTCACTTAACAGAATCCACTGCTGCATCCAGAAATGCAACCTGAAACTGTATTACCTAAGGAGGAAGCCATTCATCAATTCTCTACAGCAGGGGTGTCCAAACTGATCCATAAAGGGCCGTGTGGCTGCAGGTATTCATTCCAGCCATGCAGCAGCACACCTGATTTGGCTTATTCAATCAACTGGCACACCCACCCTTTAATCAAGGGTGGGTGTGGCTGCAAGTATTTGACTGTGTGAAGACAGTTCAGTTGATTGAATGAGCCAAGTCAGGTGTGCTGCTGCATGGCTGGAATGAAAACCTGCAGCCACACGGCCCTTTATGGATCAGTTTGGACACCCCTGCTCTACAGAAACATCACCGATTTCTCTGGGCCCAAACTCATCTCAGATGGACCGGAAGACAGTGGAAACATGTGCTGTAGTCAGATGAGTCCACATTTCAGCTTGTTTTTGGGAAAACCATACATCAAGTTCTCCGTGCCAAAGGTGAACACAACCATCCAGTTTGTTATCCGAGAAAGTTGCAAAAGCCAGCATCTGTGACAGTATGGGGGACATCAATGCCCATGGCATGGGTGTTGCATGTATGTGGAAGTACCATTGATGTAGAGGCACATGTTGGGATTTTATAGAAACAGATATTGCCATCAAGGTGATGTCTCTCCTCGGGAAGTCCATGTTTATTTGAGCAGGACAATGCCACGCCTCATTCTGCATGGGCTACAACAGTGTGGCTTCGTAGACACAGAGTGCATGCGCTTGACTGGCCTGCTGCCAGTCCAGCTCTGCCTCTGATTGAGAATCTATGGGACATCATGAAGAGGAGAATCAGACAATGGTGACCACAGATTGTTAAACAGCTGAAGTCTTGTATCAAGCAAAAATTGACAAAAATTCCAATTGCAAAACTGCAACAATTATTACAGTATCCTCAGTTCCCAAACAATTAAAAAGTGTTATTAAAAGTAAAGGTGATATAACACAATGGTAATAATGCCTCTGTCCCAACTTTTTTTGAGTGTTTTGCAGGCATCAAATTCTAACTTCATTTATATTTACAAAATATAAATAAGTTTGTAAGTAAAACACTTAAAAATCTTTTCTTTGTACTTTTGTCAGTTAAATAAAGGATCACGTGAATTAAAGCTAGACGTCCTTTCAATTTCATAAAACCGGTGAAATTTAGTTCCCTCTGAAATTTTGTCATTGTGATACATGTTTATTTCTGTAATATCTGTGGCTGGGAAGTTATTTAATTTGAGGGGATTAAAGCAAATAATGTGCATGAAATTGCTCACTTCGCGCAGTCAAGCAGACAGAGGAAGTCCGTGTACACATGCACAGGTTTACCTTCTTCTTTTGGGTTTTACAGCAGCTGACATCCACAATGCTGCATTACTGACATCTACATGTTTACCTTTGAGTGTGCACTGACAGTTCCATCATTCTGTCGCTAAACGAACAGCTGATCACACCGAGGTGCTCTCTGAGCGCCGATATTTATTAGTTTGGTCCTGCGTTTCCTTTCCTTCGTAACATAATGTCTTTTCTGCTCGCTTTCCATTACTGTAGTCGGTCTTTCATGTTTCATTCGCACATTCACATCCTCCATTTTTCTCTCCTGTTTCAAATTTGTATCCCATAATGCTTTGCACAAACGGGGTAAGCCCACCACGTGATGCACAACGTAGTATCTTGAACTGGGTCATGGTGAAGCAGGAAAAAATAGCGGAGAATTTAGGGCCACATGGTAGCTTTCGGTCCACTAAACAAAAATAATTGGTTGTCAGGGAAAATTCTTATTATGACCTACACTTGAAAAATCTGAAAGGCAGTTTACCTTTAACAAATCACAGATTTTTGTTTTTATTCCCAACTTTTCTGGCAATGGGGTTTGTATATACTGACATTAAGAGTGTTAGATGAACGCTCATCTCATCTCATTATCTCTAGCCGCTTTATCCTTCTACAGGGTCGCAGGCAAGCTGGAGCCTATCCCAGCTGACTACGGGCGAAAGGCGGGGTACACCCTGGACAAGTCGCCAGGTCATCACAGGGCTGACACATAGACACAGACAACCATTCACACTCACATTCACACCTACGGTCAATTTAGAGTCACCAGTTAACCTAACCTGCATGTCTTTGGACTGTGGGGGAAACCGGAGCACCCGGAAGAAACCCACACGGACACGGGGAGAACATGCAAACTCCGCACAGAAAGGCCCTCGCCGGCCACGGGGCTCGAACCCAGGACCTTCTTGCTGTGAGGCGACAGCGCTAACCACTACACCACCGTGCCGCCCTAGATGAACGCTCTTAGAAAAAAATGTTAAACCCTAAAGGTTAAGAAAACCCTTAAACATTCTATAAGGCAGTGGTTCTAACACCAATCTGTATGGCCCCCAAGATCCAGTCCACATTTCATCAGTCTCAATAAACACAACACAAGGATGAAGCAAAAATGTGGACCATTTGGAAGACTCTAAGGACTGGTCTGAAAGACACATCTAGAAATAACCATACAAAACGGCTTTCCTGTATTAGAAATTATTTCAAAAAGAACCTCTAAGCACCTTTAGGAACTAAGAACATTCAATACCTAACACAGTTCTCACTCTTTGCAGTCTCTAACTGGCATTTTCTACCTTTACAAATCATCCTTTGCGTTAGTTTATCAATGTCCTCTACTTTTTTTAATATTATCTCTGCAAACTATCATATCTTCTGAAGATGATCACCTGATGTGATCATCAAATGTGATGATTTCATTTTTCATGTTTCTTGAGGTACAGCGGGAAAATATGCATCAATTCAGGCAACTGCCTGTGTTTTATATCTTGGGAATTACCTCATATTAGTCAATGAGCCTGTCCTGAGCACATGTCTTCCTGGTAATGTATAAATTCAATGTTATTTATATGCTTTTAACAATAGACATTGTCACAAAGCAGTTTTGTAGAAATGCAGAAAAAAAATCCATCCATCCATCCATTATCTGTAACTGCTTATCCTGTGCAGGGCCGTGGGCAAGCTGGAGCCTATCCCAGCTGACTGTGGGTGAGAGGTGGGGTACACCCTGGACAAGTCGCCAGATCATCACAGGGCTGACACACAGAGACAAAAAAACATTCGTATTCCTATTCACACCTACGGTCAATTTAGAGCCACCAGTTAACTTAACTTGCATGTCTTTGGACTTAGCACCCAGAGGGAACCCACGCAGACATGGGGAGAACATGCAAACTCCATACAGAAAGGCCCCTGTTGGCTACTGGGCTCGAACCAGAACCTTCTTGCTGTGAGGCGACAGTGCTAATCACTACACCACCATGCCTGCAGAAAAAAATATAAAACTAAAATTTTAAATGTATCCCTAATGAGTAAGCCAGAAGCTGCAATGGCAAGGAAAAACTCCCTGAGATGACAAGAGGAGGAAACCTAGAGAGGAACCAGACTCAAATGAGAACCCACTGTCTTCTGGCTGACATCGGATAGTGTGATTATAAATAATTAGTGTGCTTGCTCAAGCACGTGCTTGCCAAAGGCAAACACACTATTGTTCTTCTTAAGTTTACTTATTCTGCCTTATTCCGACACGTTTTTTGGATCCACTACTCCTCCTAGGGCGTTCGAGATAGAGACACCGTTCCAACTCTGAGACGTCTGGCCCAAAGTGGTGTAGTGTGCTTGTATACAGCTTTTGGATCAACACGCCCGTTCTCTTGTTCTTGTCGTTTTTCTTTTGTTTTTTTTTCCCATAGAGAATGAATAGGGCTCATGAATCGAATCGTCCTACTCGGACACGCTCCATCGCAGATGCACCAAACCTCATGTGATACTTCAGGCCAATTCCCCCAACACATACATGCAATCGGTTCTGACCCGCACTCATATTTTTCCTTTCTTTTTGCTCATCCCTTTTTCCTCCATAGGCTTGCATTGATTTTTGGCCCCATTGAAAATGAATGGTGTTTCAGGAGAAAAACTTTCACGCTCCATCAATTTTTTTTAACCAAGTGACCAAACTTCAAGAAACTTCACTTGATGCCTCAGGCCAAGTCCCCGCACAGATCCATCCCCTCATCTGAGACCTGCACTCGTGTTTTCCTTGGTTTTCACGCATCTCTTTTTACTTCCATAGGCTTCCATTGATTTTTGGCCCCATTCAAATGAATGGAGTTTTGCTCAGTAACACTTCACCACACATCCACCAAACTTCATACGGCACCTCAGGCCAAATCACCATCACACACATGATATCGGTTCTGACCCGCACTCGTCTTTGTCTTGCCTTTCATCCGTCCATTTTTTCTCCATTTTGCCACTAATCAATGGAAGCTTGACTGAGTCATTCCTCCCTTCCCCCATAGGTGATGATGCATTTGGCAAGGATCTGCTCATTTGAGACTTTGACAGCAAATCAACTTCAACTCAATGGCCAGGAATACTTACACGCACACACGATAGCAATTAGCATATAAGCATTCACGTGTTACCATGCTAGCTGTTAGCATGTTACCCATTACGATATCATGCCTGCTGTTAGCTCACGAGTTGTTAGCATGTTCACCATTAGCATGTTATCATGAGAGCTGTTAACATGTTAGGATTAGCATGGTAGCATGCAGAGTTCGCATGTTTGCTGTTAGTGAGTTCGCCTGAGCATGTTAGCATGCTAACTGTTAGCATGTTAGCTGTTAGCATGCTAAAAGTTCACATACTAGCCATTAGCATGTTAGCCTGTTAGCTGTTAGCATGATAGCTGTCAGCATATTAGCCTTAAAGTGTTAGAATTTTAACAAATAGCATGTTAATCATTAGCATGTTAGAATGCTAGCTGTTAGCATGTTATCTATTAGCATGTTAGCTATTAACATGTTAACATGCTAGCTTTTAGCATGTTAATATGCTGTTAGCATGTTAGTATGCTAACTGTTAGCATGCTAGTTGTTAGCATGTTGGCATTAGCATGTTGGCATGCTAGCTTTTAGCATGCTAGCTGTTCTGCTACAGCTCAGCAAGCACACTTTGCATTTTCTCTGTGGAAATGCAGTCTAGTTTATCTTCTATAACTGTACGGTATACTATAGAGTCAAAAGTCCTAACTGTACTCACAAAAACTTGAGTAAGTATCAATAATCTATTGCATCAAACTTAGCAACTGTTCATTGATGGAGACTTGAGTGTAAACTATTCTGAAGGATATTAATAACTAATCTCAATTCATGTCCCTTAAATATTACAGTAGATACACTGAAATAATGTTTTGTTTAAACAGAGGAATAATCTACAGCAGATCCATACTAGAACTGACACAAATACACTCACTGGCCGCTTTATTAGGAACACCCATCCATCCACCTACTGTTTGATGCAGTTCTCTGATCAGCTGATCCCTTGACAGCAGCACAGTGCATAAAATCATGCAGATACAAATCAAGAGCTTCAGTTAATGTTCACTTCAAACATCAGAATGGGAAAAATTGTGATCTCAAAGTGTGACTTTCTTTCACTGTGCCATAGGTGTTGGTTTGAGTATTTCAGAAACTGCTGATCTCCTAGGGTTTTCACACACAACAGTCTCTAGAGTTTACACAGCATGGTGCGAAAAACAAAAAACACTGAGTGAGTGAGTGAGTGAGTGACAGTTCTGTGGGTGGAAACAAATGCCTTGTTGATAAGAGAGCTCAGAGGAAAATGGCCAGATTGGTTCGAGCTGCCAGGAAGGATATAGAAAATCATATATGGTAATCACTCTTTCCAACTGTGGTGAGCAGAAAAGCGTCTCAGCATGCAATAGCAGAAGACCACATTGGGTTCCAATCCTGCAGCCAAGAACAGGAATCTTAGAATCAACAAGTTCTTATTACAGTGGCTGGTAAGTATATGTTGATGTCAGGCCAGGGGGAAGTCATGGCCTAAAGGTTAGAGAAGCAGCTTTGGGACCAAAAGGTTGCTGATTTGATTCCCTAGACCAACAAGAATAGCTGAAGTGCCCTTGAGCATGGCACCTAACCCCCAACTGCTCCCCAGGCTGCTCTGGGTATGTTGTACATAGTTCTGGATAAGAGCATCTGCTAAATGCCAGTAATGTAATGATATTACAGAAATATTTGTATAAATTTGAAAGGTCTAAGAATTAAGGCCATTTATTGCATCCAAAAGCATATACAAAGTGCAGATCAATAACAGGCTAATTGTAATTGCAAGCAAACTGAATTGGACTACCAACACAGATGCTTTGTGCAAGAAGGGCCAAAGTCTTCTCCACCTGCTGAGGAGACTGAGGTCCTTTGGCGTGTGCAAGACACTGTTGAAGACATTCTATGATGCTGTGGTAGCATCTGCTATCTTCTTCATTGTGGTCTGTTGGGGATGTGGAAGCTCAGAGAGACAGTTTATCTAGCATTTTTGGAGAATCCTGTGTATTAATGTTATGTCTATGACTTTGTGTGTGGGTCACAACACCAGCATTAGCTGCCTGTGCCTCACGAGTATTGTATTGTCTTGCAATCTTAATAAAAGAAAGAAAAGAAAGAAAGAGGGACAGGAAAAGTCAGGAGCCTCGGGAAGATCTTTGACTGCAGCCTGAAAGATACTGCATCCATCAGAAAGGCCAGCAAAGAGCTTGGGACTTGGCTCACCAAGATGGACAAGTCTGGTTTGCCAGGGAGGTTCAAGGCCTGGATTTACCAGCATTCTGTGCTTCCCCGAATCCTGTGGCCCCTGCTGATATACACAGTACTGATCTCCACGGTCGAGTCTCTGGAAAGGAAGATCAGCAGCTACTTGCGGAGGTGGCTTGGACTCCCACGCAGCCTGAACAGTGCTGCTCTGTATGGCACCACTAACACCTTACAGCTCCCAGTCAGTGGCCTCACTGAGGAATTCATGGTGTCGTAGACTTGGGAAGCTCTGCAGTACAGAGAATCCAGAGACCCAAAGGTGGCAACAGCTGGCATCCAGGTTCAGACAGGCAGGAAGTGGAATACAGCCAGATCCTTGGAGATGGCAGAGTCATGCCTGACGCAGAGGATGCTGGTGGGGTCTGTTGCAGTAGGGCAGGCAGGCATCGGCTACGTCCCGACTACCAGAGTTGACAAATCCCAAGGCAAGGAGTGGCAGCACCTCATCCAGGAGAAAGTCCGAGTAGGCGTGGAGGAAGTCTAGGCTAGCAGGATGGTGGAACTGGGACAGCAAGGGGCATGGATGAGATGGGAAAATGTTCTGCAATGGAAGATCACATGGTCTAACATCTTGCAAGCAGACTACTATCTTGTAAGGTTCTTGGTCCAAGCTGTATATAACACCTTACCAAGTCCAGCAAACCTCCATGTCTAGGGCAAGAGCAAAACACCTACCTGCCCTCAATGTTCCAGAAGAGGTTCCTTAGAACATCTTAGCAGTTGCCCAAAAGCCCTGGGAGATGGTTGCTACCATTGGTGCCATGACCAGGTCCTCAAGGCAATTGTGGACAGTGTAGCCACAGCCATCCACAACAACAAGGGCCACCACCAGTCCAAGAGGATCGTCTCTGTGAGAGCTGGTGAGAAGCCATGCCCACATTCAGGACCAAAGGCTGGCCTCCTCACCACTTTCAGTGACTGGCATTTGGAAGTGGATCTTGGCAAGCAGCTTAAATTCCCAGCTTAGATAGTACCATCGCGTCTATGGTTAGACATGATCCTTGTCTCAAGATCCACCAAGCAACTGATCATGCTGGAATTAACTGTACCCTGGGAAGAGCGTGTGGATGAGGCCAACGAGAGAAAGAGCACCAAGTACCAGGAGCTTGTGGATACATGCCAAAGGCAAGGCTGGCGGGTCTGATGTGAGCCAGTGGAAGTGGGTTGCCGAGGCTTTGCAGGGTGGTTACTCTGCAGGGCATTTACAATGCTGGGCATCACAGGGCAAGCAAAGAAGAAAGCCATGAAGAATGCAGCAGAAGTCGCAGAGAAAGCCACAAGGTGGCTTTGGATTAAGAGGGCAGATCCATGGATGACTGCTGCTGGGACACAAGCTGGGGTCTGATCAACCCTGGCTGGGTCGCCTGGGAAAGGGTGTATGACGTTGAAAGACCTGAAACACCCGATGACTCCAGGTTACATCACTGATGATGTGTCCCGGCACATCCATGAGATGCATCTTTCATCTATTCATCTGGTCTGTTGGGAATATGGAAGCTCTGAGATAGACAGGAAAAGGCTTAACAAGCTGGTGAAAAGGGCCAGCTCTGTCCTGGACTGCCTTCTGGAATCCATTGAGGAGGTGTGTGAAAGGAGGACATTAGCTAAGCTAATGTCAGTCATGGACAACACCTTTCATCCCCTTACATGAGACTGTTGGTGCTCTGTGCAGCTCCTTCAGTAGCAGACTGCTGCACCCATGGTGCAAGAAGGAACGCTACCTCAGGTCCTTCATCCCAACTGCTGCCAGACTTTTCAACAACAGCCTGATGGAATGTATCACACTTTTTCATCACTTTTTTGTCACTTTTGGGCACTTTATTCGCATCTCATCGCCAATATCTATTTATGCTGTGCAATAATATTAACATTTGGTACAATATATTTTTCATTTGCAAGTATTTTCTTATTTAAGTCTCACTCTCATAATTGTTGCATACAATTATGTTTATAGCCTGTGGTTTTTGGTCATTTTTTGGTTATTTTACACACATATTCCATCCTCGTTAGTTATATTATGCTGTGCAATAACATTCACTACCTGGTGCAATATATTTATTTATATTTCAGTTACCAGTATTTTATTTGTGCAATATTTCTACTTCAGGTGAAGGACAACTCTTATTTAAGGGTAGACTGCCTTTCAGATTTTTCAAGTGTAGGTCATAAAAAGAATTTTCCCTGACACCCAATTATTTTTGTTTATTGGACTGAAAGCTACTGAATTCGAATCGCAGACTTCCAATTTTCTATGTTTTTTTTCCTTTTTTTTAAAAATAAAACAATTAATGAATTTGAGGCCACATGGCCCTAAATTCTCTCCTATTTTTTCCTGCTTCACCATGACCCAATTCAAGATACTACGCTGTGCATCATGTGATGGGCTTTCCCCATTTGCACAAGGCATTGTGGGATACAAATTTGAAACAGGAGAGAAAAATGGAGGACGTGAGTGTGAGAATAAAATGTGAAAGACCGACTACAGTAATGGAAAGAGAGAAGAAAAGACATTATGTTATGTACGAAGGAAAGGAAACGCAGGAGCAAGCTAATAAATATCGGCACTCAGCGAGCACCTTGGTGTGATCAGCTGTTCGTTTAGCGACAGAATGATGGAACTGTCAGCACACGCTCAAAGGTAAACCTGTAGATGGCAGTAATGCAACACTGTGGATGCCAGCTGCTGTAAAACCCAAAAGAAGAAGAAAAAGAAGAAGGTAAACCTGCGCATGCGCCCACGGACTTCCTCTGTCTGCTTGACTGCGCAAAGCGAGCGATTTCATGCACATTATTTGCTTTAATCCCTTCAAATTAAATAACTTCCCAGCCACAGAATGGCCTGTTTTTTTCCAAGATGTTACAGAAATAAACATACATCACAATGACCAAATTTCAGAGGGAACTAAATTTCACCGATTTTATGAAATCAAAAGGCCGTCTCATTTTAAGTTCCATTCTTATTTTGTTGTGTATATGATGTACATGGCCTGTGTTTTCTCCCCCCCCCATATATATATATATATATATATATATATATATATATATATATACACAACCCCGATTCCAAAAAAGTTGGGACAAAGTACAAATTGTAAATAAAAATGGAATGCAATAATTTACAAATCTCAAAAACTGATATTGTATTCACAATAGAACATAGACAACATATAAAATGTCGAAAGTGAGACATTTTAAAATTTCATGCCAAATATTGGCTCATTTGAAATTTAATGACAGCAACACATCTCAAAAAAGTTGGGACAGGGGCAATAAGAGGCTGGAAAAGTTAAAGGTACAAAAAAGGAACAGCTGGAGGACCAAATTGCAACTCATTAGGTCAATTGGCAATAGGTCATTAACATGACTGGGTATAAAAAGAGCATCTTGGAGTGGCAGCGGCTCTCAGAAGTAAAGATGGGAAGAGGATCACCAATCCCCCTAATTCTGCACCGACAAATAGTGGAGCAATATCAGAAAGGAGTTCGACAGTGTACAATTGCAAAGAGTTTGAACATATCATCATCTACAGTGCATAATATCATCAAAAGATTCAGAGAATCTGGAAGAATCTCTGTGCATAAGGGTCAAGGCCGGAAAACCATACTGGGTGCCCATGATCTTCGGGCCCTTAGATGGCACTGCATCACATACAGGCATGCTTCTGTATTGGAAATCACAAAATGGGCTCAAGAATATTTCCAGAGAACATTATCTGTGAACACAATTCACCGTGCCATCCGCCGTTGCCAGCTAAAACTCTATAGTTCAAAGAAGAGGCCGTATCTAAACATGATCCAGAAGTGCAGACGTCTTCTCTGGGCCAAGGCTCATTTAAAATGGACTGTGGCAAAGTGAAAAACTGTTCTGTGGTCAGACGAATCAAAATGTGAAGTTCTTTATGGAAATCAGGGATGCCGTGTCATTTGGACTAAAGAGGAGAAGGACGACCTAAGTTGTTATCAGCGCTCAGTTCAGAAGCCTGCATCTCTGATGGTATGGGGTTGCATTAGTGCGTGTGGCATGGGCAGCTTACACATCTGGAAAGACACCATCAATGCTGAAAGGTATATCCAGGTTCTAGAGCAACATATGCTCCCATCCAGACGATGTCTCTTTCAGGGAAGACCTTGCATTTTCCAACATGACAATGCAAAACCACATACTGCATCAATTACAGCATCATGGCTGCGTAGAAGAAGGGTCCGGGTACTGAACTGGCCAGCCTGCAGTCCAGATCTTTCACCCATAGAAAACATTTGGTGCATCATAAAACGGAAGATACCACAAAAAATACCTAAGACAGTTGAGCAACTAGAATCCTACATTAGACAAGAATGGGTTAACATTCCTATCCCTAAACTTGAGCAACTTGTCTCCTCAGTCCCCAGACGTTTACAGACTGTTGTAAAGAGAAAAGGGGATGTCTCACAATGGTAAACATGGCCTTGTCCCAACTTTTTTGAGATGTGTTGTTGTCATGAAATTTAAAATCACCTAATTTTTCTCTTTAAATGATACATTTTCTCAGTTTAAACATTTGATATGTCATCTATGTTCTATTCTGAATAAAATATGGAATTTTGAAACTTCCACATCATTGCATTCCGTTTTTATTTACAATTTGTACTTTGTCCCAAATTTTTTGGAATCGGGGTTGTATATATATATACGGGATATATATATTTTTTTCATACTGTTATTGCACTCTTTTTTTTGTTAATGTTCATTCACTGTTCATGGTGGGAAAAGGAGATTTGCTGGTGCCTCACAGGATCTGGGGTACTGGTATTCTATTCAAGTTGATTCCTGCCTGGCGTCCAGTGATCCGAGGTCAGGTACCAGATTCAATGCAAACCTGACGGAGATAAAGCAGCTGCTGAAAATGAATGAATGATGTTTAATGGCGGCCATACCTTTTGATTTCTCTACAAAGAGTCCAGGCCATTGGAGTATTTTGAAATGGCATTTGCTCAGCGATAATGCTCGGCTGCTGACTGCTATTCCCTGGTGGGGAGCTCGGGGGCAAACCACTTGATAAAATATGTTAAGTAGAGATGTTCTGCGTATTTTAGCTTCTCAACCATCTCTAGCTCCACATCTCCATCACTCTGTGGATACAAAATGGTCGGTCAACTGTATTCACGGCAGAGGAGGAAAGGCTACTCCTGCTACTGTTGACAGAGACTGTTTGCTGTAAACAAACAGCCTGAAGGACAGTCAGAAAGAGTGGCAGCAGGAATGCAGCCAAGCCTGGATATTTAGGACGTGCCCAGGCTGGTCAGATAGAGTGCTGCACGTACAGCCTACAGTGACAACTCTCTCATCTTACAGTAGCCTTTATTACTCACTAAAATGACAATGGCAAAAAGCATTCATATCTAGTAATATGTATATTTGGATTTTATATTACAAAATAAAATTTCAATTAAATACACAATTTTTTAAACATACAGGGTGTTTAAAAATTTTTGAAATTATTTGAGACATAAATATCCCAGAAACTACATAGGCAAATGAAACTGAACAAGCTTAACGATGAGCAATGTAAGATTTATCCCTCAAAATTTGAGAAATTCAAAGGTATGTGGATTCTCACTCGACTGTCTCTTCCGATGCTGGTGGTCATTCAGATCCTTTTGCCCTGAACACACAGACAGCCTTCCTCTTTGAACTTTTTGTCCCGTGTCTAAATCTGCATCGCAGTTGGTGAATTTTTAGAGAATTCTCTCATAAATGCACGCTGCACAGTCTTGTTCGACTGTGTTCGAGCGTACTCTAAAACACAAAACACCTTTTCTTTTCCAGCAAATGCCATTTCTATACCTAAAAAGATTAAAAACAAAAAACATTAAACATAAAATTTTCACTTGTTTCCATATATGCTGTTAAAATTTGAGGTCAATTGAACAAGAATTGGCAAGGTTATTAGATTGTGAAATTATATCAATTTTTTTTTTTTGAAACACTGTATATTGTAATGCAGAGTCCAATTACGAAACAGACATTGAGATTGACATCATAGAAAAGAATAAATCAAATAAAACTGAAATAAAAGTACTGTAACAAAAACACTCATAGTACAATTTTTAGAGATTGCAATATTTTTTTTTCCTGCCAGCAGAGGGAAGGAGAGAGTAAATGTGGACTGAATGTCAGAATTCTTCTGCGTTTACAATCAACATACAAAACTTCTTACCTTGAATGCAAGACACTGCAGTACAATATAGCTCTATGTGTATAGCATTAATATTACTCAAAATAAGAACCTTTATTTTTAATTCAGGCTCAAATTCCTGCCATGTTTCTTTTGAGGAACTAAACTCAAATGAAAGTTTTCTGTTTGTCAGCTTCTAAATTTTACAGCATGAGTAAATCGATGCCATGTGCTTGGCTTTTATTCCTTAGACTAGGGTGACCAGACATCCTGGTTTTACCGGGACAGTCCCGATTTGGGGTTGTGTGTCCCGAGTCCCGACAAAAGTCTGTCAGGACATGAATATGTCCCAGTTTTTGCCACTTGCGACGTTTGCGACTGAGCAGCGTGGGAATCATTAGCGGAGAAATGCCTGCATTTACTATTTTGATGAATTGACAGGAATCGCAAACTTTCCTGGTTACTGCCCCCCGGCCCTGTGGCATGGGTGTTTATTTAGCCACATTATTCCAGACAACAGAACTTCTTGCCATGCAACAATAAAATAAACATTAACTGGCGCGAATGTTCTTTGTCTCGCAGCTAGCAGCAGTAATGCCACAGCAATTATGCCGAAAAGAAAATGTACCTTTTCCAAAGATTTACAGGGCACCTACCCCTTCCTCCAAGAGGTGCAGAACAATGCGCACGAAGCCTACTGCACACACTGTAAGTGTTTTGTTCTTGTACTGAGTTGGGTAGCCTATGTTGCAAATGCTGTGCGCTCCTGTGGGGGCTTTCCTCGGGCTGTCGCCCCTCTCCTCCTTTACTGCTGAGAGAGGCCCTTCATATAATCTTTTTTTATTCACCTTGTTATCCCGAGATAACAACATAATTAATTCAGGATCTCGAGAAAACAACACAACTAATTCGAGATCTCGAGAAAACAAAACCGTTATTCCGAGATCTCGAGATAACAAAACAATTATTTCATGATCTCAGCTGGATCACTGTATCTCTGTCGGTAGAGACGAAGCCGGGCCAGTCTTCTGCGGAGGTGCCGCGGACTAATTTTGAAATGATCCCTTATTAAAAGACTTAATGCAATCTCTCCCTGTGTCAACCCCTGATCAAAATATTGCCTTATTAGGTGATCGATTATTCCAGACATTCTAATGACCAAAGTTGCGTCTATACAGAATGAGAAATAGCCCCAAAGTCAGCATATCACAAGTCTCTTGGCGCACCTGAATGAACCATTTCTCAGCTGTTTACTCGAGATCATGAAATAATTGTTTTGTTTTCTTGAGATCACAGAATAATTGTTTTGTTTTCTCGAGATCTCGAATTAGTTGTGTTGTTTTCTCGAGATCCTGAATTAATTATGTCGTTATCTCGGGATAACAAGGTGAATTAAAAAAAAAGGATTATATGAAGGGCCTCTCTCGGCTTCTGTAGGTATATATTCTCAAATCACTTGTCTCTTTTTTTGTTTCTGTTTAACATACCATTCTGACAGTTTGGCCATATTGCTGTGTTGAACAGCTTGTTGCACCTTCCATTAAAGTGTTCACTTTTGTACACATCTTGCTTTATTCATTCAGTTGTGGGGAATGGTTAGTAAGGTTGATTCTGACCTAGACTATGTTGAGGTCACATATCTACTTTTTAAGTTCATGCTATAGTGCATACAATTTTAGACATATAGCCTACATGTGCATATGCATTCTTCTTGGTGTTCTCACAAACAGGTGAAATAAATCAGTTTAAATTTGGCCTATGGACATAGCCTGGCCTATTCTCAGCCATTACAAAATCTGTTGTCTGACCGTAATTTAACTGATCTGTATACCACTATGCTACTAGATAACAAAATGCCTGTTTGTTTTATTTCACATGAGATGTTGATAAATGTGAGCTTCAACAAAATAAGAGCACCTCTCTGAGTGTCACGTTTACGTAAAAAAAAGGTGTGCGTGCACGAGCGTGGTCGCGCGCAAAAGTGTCCCGGTTTCAGACTAGGGAAATCTGGTCACCCTACCTTAGACCCAGACAAAAATTTATGAGAGGAATTCCTCCAAATGTCAGAGGTGGACAAAGTACCCAACTTCATTATTTAAGTCAAAGTACAGATCCCACTGGTCAAATGTTACTCCGATACAAGTGAAAGTTGTCCAGTTAATTTTTTTACTTAAGTTAAAGTACTGAAGTACTTGCTTTTAAAAATACTTAAGTATGAAAAGTACATTTTCTGTCAACGCATCGTTGTATTATTGCCACAACGCTTACAAAACCTAACGCCGTTTCCAAAGACAGAAATGTGAATTCACAAAATGAACGCATGTTGTGCCATCATGGTGGTTTAACGTTAAGCTAGCTAGTCAGTGAAGCTCCACCTGACATGCTAGCAAACGCTTTTCAAACTCGAAATCATATTGGGTAGCTCACGCTCCTAGAAAAGAAAGATTTCTGCATTCTGTTTATTTGGCAAGATTATGCTAAAACATATTTTTGAAAGGACTTCAGATAAGTTAACGTTATTCATCTTAGCATAACTCTGTTTTTACATGCTAACTAACACCGTCCAAGTTAACTAGCTATGTGTTAACGTTAGCCGTGGACAAGGCAATGGCAACTTGGTGGGCAAATCCATAGAAAGTCATTTGACTAACCAGACTGCATAGCTACATTTGCAACGCTATCGCTAGCTCTAAAAGCACAGACAACTTTGTTGCAAGCTTTCTCTTGGAATAAAACGTTTATATACCTCAATATGCTTATGCAGGTTGGACGGTGAGTTTTTGTAGGCCGTGATGTGGTTCGTTTTCGGCAAACAAAGCAAACATTTAAAACGAAATGAATCTTTATTCTTTTCAGTAAATTGAAACATGGGTTCGAGGTATGACCATGGGTGTATGCATTCCCCAAAAGAACCGCCTCCTTCCATTCCGCCATCAACTGATCGTGTTCAGATAATACTGCGGAGAAATCACTGATCTTGATTTTATACAGTCTATGGATGTGAGGTGACCCTAGTGATTACTGATCGGCTGTCTCAGTGTCACGTGCAAAAAAACCAATCACGTTTTAGAAAGGAAAAGAAAAAAACATCCGCTTTCAAAGCTACTTCGTAGTAACAAGTAACGAGGACCTTGATAGAAATGTAGTGGAGTGAAAAGTACGATATTTGCCTTTCAAATGTAGTGAAGTTAAAGTCATAAGTTTCCAAAAAAAAATACTCAAGTAAAGTACAGATACTCGAAAAGTGTACTTAAGTACAGTGCTCAAGTAAATGTACTTTGTTACTGTCCACCTCTGCCAAATGTAGAGGCTTGTGTTCAAAAATGAGTGTCTGTTGCCTTTTGCAATTATATCATGTTGCTTACATGATCATCAAGCACCTTTATGGAAACGTTCATGGCCATGCCAAATGGTTGTATTCCTAGAAAGCTAAAAGTATCACAAAGTCGATATGAAGGGTGTGGGCTTGGCTTTGCTAAACAAAACAAGTGACAGTTACTGTATGTCATGTAACACAGTGTTGATAGTGTCAAGATAGCCTTATTCTTTGGAGAACAATTTGTTGGAGTACAAAAGAAACATTAAAGATTAACCCTGTGTCTGAAATCACTCACTACTCACTATATAGTGGACTATATAGTGAGTTCACCATTTTGTAGTGCTGTCCGAATGTCTCATCTCATCTCATTATCTGTAGCCGCTTTATCCTGTTCTACAGGGTCGCAGGCAAGCTGGAGCCTATCCCAGCTGACTACGGGCGAAAGGCAGGGTACACCCTGGACAAGTCGCCAGGTCATCACAGGGCTGACACATAGACACAGACAACCATTCACACTCACATTCACACCTACGGTCAATTTAGAGTCACCAGTTAACCTAACCTGCATGTCTTTGGACTGTGGGGGAAACCGGAGCACCCGGAGGAAACCCACACGGACACGGGGAGAACATGCAAACTCCGCACAGAAAGGCCCTCGGCGGCCACGGGGCTCGAACCCGGACCTTCTTGCTGTGAGGCGACAGCGCTAACCACTGCTCCACCGTGCCGCCCTGTCCGAATGTATAGTAAGAATTATTACACACTATATAGTGGACTCATAGTGTCCCACAATGCACTGTGAAAAGCAATATACAACCGATGGTCACTAACCAAGCAATATATACCATCGTGCACTGCAGCCGTGCTGAAAGAAAAATTTATAAGTTGTGGCATGAAAATGACAATAATATTACAGTGTGTTGGGGTGATTGGACGAAGGAAGACACATATTATAAACAGATATTCAAGTACAATTAAAAATAGGAAGAGAATAAAAAATAAGCTACCTACTGTACCTACCTACTGGAGCAACCTCAGTTGGACGTCGTTGACCATACTTCTCCATAATTTAAGGTCTGCTATTGCTATTGGCAACTGATACTTCTCAAGATTAGTGTCTTCTTCCAGTTGATCAACAAAGGTTCAGGCCGGTCATCCTTTATTGCGTTTTCTGTGGATTGGCTCCCAAAGAATCACTTTGTGGATTATCTCCTCCTTACTTCTCCAACAATGACCAGAAAAACATAGTCTCCAACATCCTACACGAGGTGCCCCTGTCTGGAACAGAACACAGTGGATCTAGAGGAGTAAACCTTGGTTAAAAAAAATATATATATATTCTTAATGGGTAAACAGTAGTTCCTATAGCACTCATCAACAAACAGATGCTTTGGTATCGAGAACAACCATGGCTGTGCAGAGGATAGACTTATCAACAATGGACAGGCTCTAGTTAAATGAGAACCATGAAATTTCAGGAGGAGCTGCACCCTCTGACCATCTAACCATCTTAAATGATTCACAATGCCGCATCGCTCATCGCACGGTCAAACAAGGAGTGCGTCCCCTGACGGGGAGACAGGTCAGGGTTGAAAAATCAGCTACTTGTTTCAATCTCAAAGGTCAATTACTAACTCATGGACACTGAAAATAAACTAAAATAGAATAAGACAGATGAAATACAAGAATAAAAGTTACAGTGCTGAACGAGGAATTAATCAAAAGCCTCAAATATGATTTAATAAAAGGCAGCGGCAAAGAAGAAAAAAGTATTCAACCTTGATTTAAAAGGACTGAAAGACGCAGCAGACACAAAGTACTCTTTGTTAATGTGGGAAGTACGCTCGTTATAATATGGATTTATCGCAAAAATACATGCATGTATTTACTTTGAAAACCCACCAGCCGACTGATCTGGCACGTTTTAATTGTGCGACAGTAATGACGTAAATAATGGCGCGGTGCAATAGTGTCCAAAAGTGTTTTTTTTTCCATTTTACCAATGAGCTCACTACATAGTCCTCTATAGAGTAATTCCCTAGATACTAAGTAGTGAATGAGTGAGTGATTTCGGACACAGCATAAGTCTTTAGATATAAGAGGACATTAAGGCATCAGCAGAATCTATGTACACTACCGGGAAGAGCGCGCTTTATGTGATATTTGTGATCCTCGTAGATTTTGTCTGCGGGACGATTTTTGGTGATCCTCGTGGAAGAGCCACGGGAAGAGCACGCTTTATGAGTTAAACCCATAATAATAATTAATCTCGAGGCTGATTAACTTTATTTCATTTTATTATTTTATTTCTACTAAAGGCGAAGCTCTCAATTTACCGGTCGATCTACGTTCCGACTCTCATCAATGGTCATGAGCTTTGGGTAATGACCGAAAGAACAAGATCGCGGATACAAGCGGCCGAAATGAGTTTCCTTCGCAGGGTGGCTGGGCGCTCCCTTAGAGACAGGGTGAGAAGTACAGTCACTCGGGAGGAGCTCGGAGTAGAGCCGCTGCTCCTCCACATCGAGAGGAATCAGCTGAGGTGGCTCGGGCATCTTTTTCGGATGCCTCCTGGACGCCTCCCTGGGGAGGTGTTCCAGGCATGTCCCTCCGGGAGGAGGCCCCGGGGAAGACCCAGGACACGCTGGAGGGACTATGTCTCTCAGCTGGCCTGGGAATGCCTCGGTGTTCTTCCCGAGGAGCTGGCCGAGGTGTCTGGGGAAAGGGAAGTTTGGGCTTCCATGCTTAAGGCCCGGTCCCACTGCACTTACGGATGCAAAGAGGATGTAAAATGTAAAAAAATCTTTGCCATCCGTTGGAAAACGCTATGCATCCGTTGTGTACTCATTGCATACGTGCTTCATACGCTCTATCCATCGAGCATCCGTCCACTGTGATTTCATCCGCGCAAAAAGTTTTGAGCTGCACAAAACTTTTAGAACGGATGAACTTTCCGCCGTGTACGATGTAAGTCCGCGACATATATGAGCAACAAACGTTCTATGTCCGTTATCATCCGTTAAACGTCTGCTGTATCCTCTCTGCATCCTCTGGGCATCCTCGCAACTCACATCCGCTGCAGCTGAAAATGGAAAGAGGGAGGAAAGATAAGGTACATGAAACGTCTATTCATCGTTAGTAGCACGGAAATAGAAAGGATGTAAGCGTATGCATCTCGTATATAAAGTATTCAAAACGGACAAAGCGTTTATATCTGGGATGTATCTCGTATATTTAGGATGTCTGGAGTATGTCTAGAGTATGTAGAAGGACACCTAGCGGACAATCGATATTTTGTATAAAAAGGGGGAGAAAATCATCTAGTAGTAGAGATGTATCGATGTAGCCGCCAGCACGTCTTTCCGCTTTATGCTGACGGCGTGCGTGCTGCATCCCTTTATATCCGCGGAGCAGACGCAATTCATACCCCCCGCATGCGCAGTGAACGGTCTGCATCCGATATACATCCGCGCAACATCCCCTTTGTTTCCGTTAGGCGTACGTGATGCATCCCCTTCATCCGCTATGCATCTGCTCTTTCTGCTATGCGTCCGCTTCTCAGTTATCACCGGTAACCCCTTCGGAGCTGTCATCCACTTCCATCCACTTTCATCCGCTAGGCTTCCTATGAACATGCGTTTAACATCCCCGCTATATACTACCCACGTCCGTTCTTTTCCGTTCTGTTTTCGCAAATTTTCGGCAATTTTGTCCATTTCTGGAGCGGATGAAAACGGATAGAGCCACCCCCGAAATTTTGCTCGTCCGCTGTGTCCTTTTTGCATACGTTTTGTGTCCATCGGCCAGTGGGACCGGGCCTTTAGACTGCTGCCTCCGCGACCCGGTCCCGGATAAGCGGAAGAAGACGAGACGAGACGAGATTTCTACTATTGTTTAATTCTTATTATTTTTCTTCCCCAATTATTTTATGTAATTTTATTTTCTATTGTTTACTGTTCTGCTTTTACTTCTGTAAAGCACATTGAACTGCCACTGTGTATGAAATGTGCTATATAAATAAACTTGCCTTGCCTTGCCTTACCGTTCAAAAGTTTGGGGTCACTTTGAAATGTCCTTATTTTTGAAAGAAAAGCACTGTTCTTTTGAACGAAGATCACTTTAAACTAATCAGAAATCCACTCTATACATTGCTAATGTGGTAAATGACTATTCTAGCTGCAAATGTCTGGTTTTTGGTGCAATATCTCCATAGGTGTATAGAGGCCCATTTCCAGCAACTCTCACTCCAGTGTTCTAATGGTACAATGTGTTTGCTCATTGCCTCAGAAGGCTAATGGATGATTAGAAAACCCTTGTACAATCATGTTAGCACAGCTGAAAACAGTTGAGCTCTTTAGAGAAGCTATAAAACTGACCTTCCTTTGAGCAGATTGAGTTTCTGGAGCATCACATTTGTGGGGTCGATTAAATGCTCAAAATGGCCAGAAAAATGTCTTGACTATATTTTCGATTCATTTTACAACTTATGGTGGTAAATAAAAGTGTGACTTTTCATGGAAAACACAAAATTGTCTGGGTGACCCCAAACTTTTGAACGGTAGTGTAATGTAATAACTTTCTGCATTAATTACATCAAAAGTAGTTTTATGATGCTAACAGAGCCTCACTGTTGATAATGTACTGCTGCTTGTTTACACAGCCATCTTGAAAAAAGAAAAAGACATGATGCACTTGCTAATGTCTTCTTCGGCAACTGGTGGAATGGTGAAGTTTAAAAAAAAAAAAAAAAGGCACTGCTAATCCCTGTAAGTTTGTACAAAGCGGTTAGTACAAACTGTGGTTTTGCCAGGATCAGAGTTTCAGAGCTCAGGATGAGATCAGTTTACTTCCAATGGCTGAAATCAGAGCAGATAGTGTGAGACAGAGATGTGAGCCTATAAACAGCTGAGGTTTAATGCCTTATGCTGCCAGTCTTCCATATCCACAGACCACATGCATGCACGTGCATGGAGGTCCCTAATAAATAGCATTTTAGTTTGTAAATTTGAAAAGAAAAGTGGCGGAACAGAATCGGTAGCTTTCTGAATCATATCGAAAGGCGCTAGTGTATTCAGAAACGTTAAGGGTTGTTTTACAATCAGGCTACGCAAGCTAAAAATCACATTTAACACTTATTATCTTCAATATCAAAAGGCTTGACTAAATAAACTTGGTTGTTTATTGTAGCCCTGTGATAGCTCTATTTACCATGCAAAAAACAATTTGGTGATAACGTTATTTTTGGTGATTGTATGGCAATATATGTCATATTTAGCAAAATTACTCGTGTCATTTAGAAAAAGTGCTTTTTTGACCACTCCAAAAGGGATGCACTTAAATCATTCTTTATACCATAAAACACATATTTGGTTCCATATCATTGGAAACATAGTTAAGTTTTAATGTTGAATGCCAGTAAGTTTTCAGACTATTTTGATCAAATTAGTATGGAACTGTGTCAAAAAAATGTCCTCTCCGAGACAGCTAACTTTTCAATCTAGAATAACATATCTAAAATGATTATTTTCATCCTAAAATGTGGTCAAGATATTGGGACATAAATATTAGAGACAACTAACACAAAGCTTACAGCCTTAAAGCACTATGGAAGTAGTGGATTCTGAATTGTCAAAAAAAAATGTCCTCTCCGAGAATCACTTCATTTGTTTCTCCCAGCCCTGCTTAAAGCTACACTTAATCTTGTTATAATACAAACTATTACACATGCCTATGTTCATCTCATCTCATCTCATCTCATTATCTGTAGCCGCTTTATCCTATTCTACAGGGTCGCAGGCAAGCTGGAGCCTATCCCAGCTGACTACGGGCGAAAGGCGGGGTACACCCTGGACAAGTCGCCAGGTCATCACAGGGCTGACACATAGACACAGACAACCATTCACACTCACATTCACACCTACGGTCAATTTAGAGTCACCAGTTAACCTAACCTGCATGTCTTTGGACTGTGGGGGAAACCGGAGCACCCGGAGGAAACCCACGCGGACACGGGGAGAACATGCAAACTCCGCACAGAAAGGCCCTCGCCGGCCACGGGGCTCGAGCCCGGACCTTCTTGCTGTGAGGCGACAGCGCTAACCACAACACCACCGTGCTGCCGCCTATGTTCATATGTGTATTAATTTCCAAAAGTGCAGATTTGATAGTTTTTTTTTTTTAATTTGAATTTTGGACCCCTGTGACACAAACTTTGTACCCTGCACTCTAAAAAAATAATGGGGCCAGTACCGGTTCTTCAGCGCGATGCCATAGAAGAACCTTTTTCAGGGCTTCAAAGAACCGTTCATGCAACAGTTCTTTAAAGAACCATTTAAACCATTTGTTTGAGCAGTGAAGACAGATTTGTGTAAACATAGCCTATGTGCATTGACCAGCAAATGGTAAGAGAATGCCAGGCTCTGAAGAACCATTTCCAATGTGAAGAACCTTTCGCATAATGTAATGGTTCATCACAGAGTTTTGACTCTCCATGGAACCATCCAGAGATTTGAAGAACCACTGAAGCACCTTTATTTTTTAGAGTGTGATTGTAAAACAACCCTTAATCATCTCCAGTAATGTAAAAATGGCCAGCTGAAAGTAAATCAAGAGGCCTTCAGGGTGTTGTCCTTCTCCTTAGGTTTTATTGCAAGGTCTCAAGTAAGCTAAGAAATCTGCTTCGGACAAGCCATCTAATCTATATTTAGCCACCACGAGCAAGTGAATGGAGGGCCTAACTTATCTTCACTGCTGTCATCAGGGCTGCCAGTATTTTTAGGGGACAGCAGCAGCTGCAAAAGCATTTAACGGGCTTCTACGAACAATAACACTTGGGGTATCTCAGAGCTGAACACCACAGAGGTTGCGTGAGACTGCTGGAGAGTACGGAACAAGACTGTTGAACGGTGTTGAAGAATCCCGTTATTATACATGTACAAGATAGGCGAAAGCCTTGCACAATGGACAGGTGACAACTACAGGCAACTGCTGTCGAATAGCTCTGAATCGGCTTTTTATAGAAGCGTGAAAGGATTTACTTCAAAAAAACAGGAAAATACAGCTGGAAGTGAGTATTCAGGGGAGCAGGACTGCAATTTTACTGGAACAATCAGAGGCTTGGTTGACAATGTAATTCTACAATCAACACTGAGGACTGAGGAGAGGTGGGTTACGGAAGGCTTGTGAAGTAAAGCTTAACGCAGGTCAGAGGTCAGTCTAATTAAATCAGAAACACAAATAAGAGGTTAATCCCTATCGTTAACCTCGAGTTTGTATCGCTGATGACCAAAATCTGATGTGACGGATGATCGACGTCTGATGATTTGTGTTGTATTTATTTATTTATTTATTTATTTATTTAAGCATTAATTTTGGGGATAACTGGATATGAGTATAATTTTACACAGCCATGATAAGTTTGCTAATTGCACACTAGACTGACTTGTATTGTGTACACGTAACAATAGCGAGTGAATCCGTAATGGTGTATGATCATAACATTTTAACAAACTGGCAAGATCCTTGCGCTGGGGTCTAATAGGTAGAAGGTTTGAAAATTATATATAACACAAAATATGAGCTACAGCTATTAATGACTAAAAAATTATTAATCAGATGATGGTTATATAAGGACCAGTCTTGGAGCATGATAAAACTTAAGAAATCACCAATAAAAATTTGACGATGCAATGAATATCGAACTAGAAACATGGTTTAGACCTAGACTGCTTAACTTGTACGAGAAACTCAGGAGCTTGGAGGATATTTTAGAGTAAATACATCATTCGGAGAGTATGTGCATGTGTTTGCTGTTTTTTCCTTTTTTAAACAAATGACAAACGAAACTAATTTTGACAATGACATTTAGAGGCCGAATTCTTGAACGAGCCTGCCAAGAGGGGTGCGATGAAGGCAGAGCATATTTTGACTTCAGCGCTCTCTCAGACAGTATACTGGATCCGTCTGCTGTGTGTGAAACCTGTGTTTGTATGTGCACACGTGTGTATAGGGTGTTCTTTGTGATACCTGACACATGCCCTCTTGCAGGTCTTTATTTAGGGCTGACTATATAAAGCATTTTCCCATTGAATTACAGCACCATCTGTGCTAGTTATGTGTTGTGAGCACTGTTCACCTCCAGACTGAAGCTCTGGCTTCTCTCTCACACACACACACACACACACACACACACACACACACACACACGGCAAATATGATAGAAAGTTCTGGGAGTAAATACCATGGTGAAATGCAATCCTGTTCCTCAGTCATTAAATGGTACTAGTATGCATACCACCACCCATTAAAGTTGGGAGGGACGGGACGAATAACTTTGGTAACTTTAAATTACCAAACTCATTTTCATGCTCTATTTAACAGTTAGAGGAAGTATGTTAACGGAGGATGATGAGGGATAAATAGAATAGGGTTGATTGTTATATTAGAACTAACTTAGTATCTGGTATATATTTATTTATGGGGATAGTTTATATATTCATATTTACAGGGATAGGTATGTAGTAGATATTTATTTTTGTAATTATATATTTATATAGATATTTATGAAGTGTATATATATTTTTTGTAATTATATATTTATATAGATATTTATGAAGTGTATATATGGTATGTAGTATATATTTATTTTTGTAATTAAATATTTATATAGATATTTATGAAGTGTATATATATATGGTACGTAGTATATATTTATTTTGTAATTATATATTTATATAGATATTCATGAAGTGTATATATGGTATATATTTTTATAGGTGTATTACAGTTTTTCTCAATTGGTTTGGCTCATTTCTTGAAACTGAGATGACATTCCTATAACTATAAGGTCATTTTGCGAAACAGTGATACAGCTCTGCACAACCCTTCAGATAACCAGCAAAATGTCATATCTCTCCCAAAACCATTCATTCACGCTTCAAAAGGAAATCCCTTTCCCATGTAAATAGTCAGTACCATAAAAATGGCATAGATCCTTCTCAATTGCTTGGCCTCATTTTTGTTCATTAAGTGCTTCTGTCTAAATGACCTGGATGGCTCAACACAATTACATGGATCATCTGCAAATGCTCATATCTCTCCCAAAACAGTTTATCCATGTGTCAAAACTAAATATCCTTCTCAAATAAATAGTCAATACCCCCAAAATGCATTGTCCCTTTGGCATCGTGTAAGCACTGCAAGTCAAAATGCTTAGACAGTTTGTCAGAGGTCTAGCTAAAGGAATACTATTATATATAAAACTGGAGAAATAGGGTTTTACAGTGACAGCAGCCTCCAAAGTTTGACACCACACACAGTGCACTCATTTCACCAAAGAAATTGTTTATTCACACAATTTTCACACAAACAAAATTGCATGCATTACTGCATTACGAACAGAGAGTATAGGTATACAGTAAAAGGAAAATATGCATTTACCTCCTGCATGTGATGTCATGCGTCTATAGGCTATATCACAAAATATAAACATGAACCAAAAAAGGAATTGAAAAAAGCAAGTTCCACAAGTTTAACACTTGGATTAGTCGCTGTTGCTGTCTTCCCCCACCCTCTCCTGGTAGCCTTCCTCATCCTCCAGGCCATCCATCCGCTGCTCTCTGTTTGGCCACAGATTTTCATCAACATCGCACCGGATGTTCTCCCTTGCGATGCAGCGTGGAAAGAAGCGGCGTGAATGTCTTAGCCAACCCCGACACTGATCGCCTGTGATGTCATCGCAGGCAGCATCCATGGCATTGAGGAGAGACCTCTGATCCCCAATGTGGCGTTCATAAACCCTCCACCTCCAAGCAGAAAAAAATTCTTCAATGGGATTGAGGAATGGCGAGTATGGTGGTAAAAAAACATTACGCATCCTTGGATGGGTGTCGAACCACGCTCTGATGAGTGGGCCACGGTGAAAGCTGACATTGTCCCACACAATGACAAATTGTGATAGGTGGGGCGCTTCGAGTCCCCTTTCATTCTCGGGGACCAAATCCACATACAGACGATCCAGGTAGAGGAGGAGCCTCTGCGTGTTGTATGGGCCTAGGCTTGCAATATGTGTGGCCACACCATTGTCAGAAATGGCCGCACACATTGTGATATTTCCTCCTCTTTGACCCGGGACGTCTACTGTGGCCCGCTGGCCAATGATGTTACGTCCGCGCCTGCGGCACTTGGCCAGATTGAAACCTGCCTCGTCCACAAACACCAGGAGATGAGGTGTTTCTATTCCCTCCAATGCCATTATTCTCTACAAAAGAGAAACACAGGTAAAACCAAATCATGCAGATGGGTCATACACAGCAGTAATATCTTCTTCACAAAGTCAATATAACCTGCAACGGTTCCAAACCTATGCTGGCCTATGCAGAGATACTCCAGCTGGTATGTGACACAAAATGGAGAAATACTGATCACAGTTTTCTGTTACAGTTCTTAGGCAAAATTCTGTGGTCAGATACTGGATTCCAAAGGTACAGTAAAGATACGGAAAACCCCCCAAACTTTGAACCTCTGCATAGTGTATAGGTTACAATGGTGGAAAACAAATACAGTAATTGACTTACCTGCACATACTGGTACCGCAGTTCTTTTACCCTCTCTGTATTCCTGTCAAATGGTACCCTGTATATTTGTTTCATTGTCATACGGTTTCTCTTGAGTACCCGGTCTATGGTTGATACACTAATGGAGTTGATATTGTGGAAGATGGCTTGGTCTTCAAGGACTGCATTGCGGATCTGTGTGAGTGTAATGGCATTGTTCTGTATGACCATCCATGTTGCAGATGGCTTGTTCCTGGGGATCTGTGAGCAATCTCCTTCTACCGCCCACAGGAGGCTGTCGCCCAATTCTGCAGATAGACACGGACAACATGACAATTTGCACTGCAAAACTACTCTAAACTGCAACTGTAATTTGCTTTATTTTGTCCAATTTACTGTACTATGAACACTGCATCATACGATTTTGCAGTATAGGCCTACACACATGCACACACGTGCAGGCGTGCACGCACACACACACACACACACACACACACACACACACACCTTTCCAAGCAAAAATTGTAATTCCATCACTGCCTGGGTGCATACCTGTTTTCCCTGCGAAAGGTTTGAATGATGGAAGAGACTGTAGAGCGTGGCACGTTAGGCTGCACTCGGCGCCCTGCCTCTGCCATGGTTAGACCATGATTGACAACATGGTCAATAATGGTGGCTCTAATTTCATCGGGGACAGTGTGATGCCTATGCACGCCTCGCCCTCTTCCCCCTACTCCACCACCACGCATACGCACCCCTCTTCCTCTTCCTCTCCTTCCTCCTCCATCTCTTCCTCTTCCCCTTCCTCCAGCTGGAAGTTGACCTTGTTGAGGTTCCTCCATATTCATTCTGCAAATAGTACTGGCACCAGGCCAAGCTCTATATATACATGTATGGCCGTAGGCACAGTCATACACAACACCTGCCAGGTAACTCCACAAACTGTTGGATTGGTCATCTGTGATGTGGGAAACTCCTCCATCGTTAGTCTAAACCTGAATTCACCTGTCACTTATTCACCTAACTGCCATGTATTTATTCCAAAAATCTTCCAAATTCTTCTGACAAAAATATATATATATATACTATATTGTATTATGTCCTTGACTAATTTTGACAATTGAGCAGACTATTCTGCATATGATGGCTTATACGATGAAATTGTTCTGACATGTTTTGGAGGGAACGACCATAACATTGAGAAGCAGCTAATTGGGATAGATTATGAACATATATTCATTTGGAAGTTGAGCTAAATGTGGGATGATTGTGTTAACTGTGGGCCACTTGTACATAACCATTTGCAAGGATGCACTAGACACCGGAGACATGTACAAAGGATTTGCAATTTGACGAAAGCAATGAGAAATGCCAATCTGTTGTGAGAAGTTGCAAGTGGGTTTGGGGATTTGTCCATGTTATTTTGAGAATGTCATCTCAGTTTCAGGAAATGAGCCAAACCAATTGAGAAAAACTGTAATGTAGTTTGGATTTCAGGGTAGTTAAAAAGGGGTGGGAAATTAAAAAAGTATTGTACTTCTTCCCACTCCTTTTTCGAACAATGTGCGGTGTTTTGTAATGTCTTAGCTCTTTATGTTATTTTATTAATTTTTTTTTAATTTCTCGCTTTCTTTCTTTTGTATGTACAAATAGTTACATACATTTTTTTATACATGTTCGAAATAAAAATAAATTCATTCATTCATTCAACAGTTATTCCACGAAATCACGTCGTACATGAGCTGATAGCCGATGACGCGCCTAGCACCGAGGTGACTATAATCCATGTACGACGAGATTGAGTGGAATAACTGTTTTATTCTATCCACATTCACTGGATTTTGAGAAACAGAGCATTTTTATTTTTTGCAAATTTGAGAAATAAAAACTTTATACAAAACGTCCAACAGAATCATTTCCACTTAGAATGTAAACAAACTGGTGAAATGACCGTGGCAATTTGTGAAAAATGCGATAATAATAATTATTGAAAAATACAAAAGATATGTTCTTGCCATCAAATACTTGCATTCCATATTTTGTTGCTTTTTTTTTTGTATTTTTGGGGTTTCTTCTTTAGGGGTTTTTGGTGGTTGGCAAACCAACTTAAAGGTGCATTACCGCCACTGACTGGGCTGGAGTGTGGAACAGGAGATATTGGGAAAAACAAAACCAACCAACCAATATTATTTGATCCATTTCTGTTTCTTTTAAATACTTAACAATTTTGGGGGTTTTGCTTTCAAGTAGAGTTTTTATTTTGTCCTTGGTTGGTTCAGCAACACGCTCGGCCATTTTGTTTTTCTCTACTCATGGTATATGAGCTGATATCCTAATAGTAGGGTAGCCAATCAGAGCATGCGATTGCTCATATCCAGTGAATGTGGATAGAATAAATTTTGATAGTCATGCAATGATAATATTATATCAAAGGAAGCTTTACATGGAATAATCAAAGAGAAACACAAAGATCTTAAACAGTGAACTGCTAACACAGAATAAGCCGATTGTTAAATGTTTGATGACTAAGGGTTTTGGACATTGCTTCAACTCTTAATCAATCTCATAATTTATCGAGAATGTCTTCTGAGGCTTGGCAAGTCAGCACTGTGCTTTGGATTCAGTTTTTTTTTTTGAGGTAATTATAATAATTATATCAGTGATGGATGAATGCTTGGTCAAACTCCTTTAGAAAATGCTCTAAACTGGGCTAAATGTTGAAGTCATATTTCATACACAAAGTCTTTGGTACAACATACTGTATTTAATGAAAAAAAAACTTTATTAAAAATAGCACATTCATGCAGTTATCCAGCCAATCAAGTGGAAGCAGTGAAATTAATAAAATCATGCTTCACTTCATGTTCACATAAAACAACAGGGGAGAAAATGTGATCTTAGTGACTTCGACTGTGGTATGATTGCTGGTGCCAGACAGGCTGAGCAGACAGTGGGCACAGGCTCACTCATTACATTACATCCATCCATCCATTATCTGTAGCTGCTTATCCTGTACAGGGTCACAGGCAAGCTGGAGCCTATCCCAGCTGACTACGGGCGAAAGGCGGGGTACACCCTGGACAAGTCGTCAGGTCATCACAGGGCTGACACATAGACACAGACAACCATTCACACTCACATTCACACCTACGGTCAATTTAGAGTCACCAGTTAACCTAACCTGCATGTCTTTGGACTGTGGGGGAAACCGGAGCACCCGGAGGAAACCGACGCGGACACGGGGAGAACATGCAAACTCCACACAGAAAGGCCCTCGCCGGCCACGGGGCTCGAACCTGGACCTTCTTGCTGTGAGGCGACAGTGCTAACCACTACACCACCGTGCCGCCCCTTCTGTGAGATTGTTTCTAAAAATATTTTATAAATACAGTTAGGTCCATATATATTTGGACACTGACACAAATTTTGTTTTTTTACCTGTTTACTGAAACATATTCAAGTTATAGTTATATAATGGACATGAACATAAAGTCCAGACTTTCAGCTTTCATTTGAGGGTATCCATATTAAAATTGGATGAAGGGTTTAGGAGTTTCAGCTCCTTAACATGTGCCACCCTGTTTTTAAAGGGACCAAAAGTAATTGGACAATTGACTCAAAGGCTATTTCATGGGCAGGTGTGAGAAATTCCTTCATTATGTCATTCTCAATTAAGCAGATAAAAGGCCTGGAGTTGATTTGAGGTGTGGTGCTTGCATTTGGAAGATTTTGCTGTGAAGAAAACATGCGGTCAAAGGAGCTCTCCATGCAGGTGAAACAAGCCATCCTTAAGCTGCGAAAACAGAAAAAAAAACCCATCCGAGAAATTGCTACAATATTAGGAGTGGCAAAATCTACAGTTTGGTACATCCTGAGAAAGAAAGAAAGCACTGGCGAACTCATCAATGCAAAAAGACCTGGACGCCCACAGAAAACAACAGTAGTGGATGATCGCAGAATAATGTCCATGGTGAAGAGAAACCCCTTCACAACAGCCAACCAAGTGAACAACACTCTCCAGGAGGTAGGCGTATCAGTATCCAAATCTACCATAAAGAGAAGACTGCATGAAAGTAAATACAGAGGGTTCACTGCACGGTGCAAGCCACTCATAAGCCTCAAGAATAAAAAGGCTAGATTCGACTTTGCTAAAAAACATCTAAAAAAGCCAGCACAGTTCTGGAAGAACATTCTTTGGACAGATGAAACCAAGTTCAACCTCTACCAGAATGATAGAAAGAAAAAAGTATGGTGAAGGCGTGGTACAGCTCATGATCCAAAGCATACCACATCATCTGTAAAACACGGCGGAGACAGTGTGATGGCTTGGGCATGCATGGCTGCCAGTGGCACTGGGTCACTAGTGTTTATTGATGATGTGACACAGGACAGAAGCAGCCGGATGAATGCTGAGGTATTCAGAGACATGCTGTGTGCTCAAATCCAGCCAAACTGATTGGTCGGCATTTCATAATACAGATGGACAGTGACCCAAAACATAAAGTCAAAGCAACCCAGGAGTTTATTAAAGCAAAGAAGTGGAATATTCTTGAATGGCCAAGTCAGTCACCTGATCTCAACCCAATTGAGCATGCATTTCACTTGTTAAAGACTAAACTTCAGACAGAAAGGCCCACAAACAAACAGCAACTGAAAACCGCTGCAGTAAAGGCCTGGCAGAGCATTAAAAAGGAGGAAACACAGCGTCTGGTGATGTCCATGAGTTCAAGACTTCAAGCAGTCATTGCCAACAAAGGGTTTTCAGCCAAGTATTAGAAATGAACATTTTATTTACAATTATTTAATTTGTCCAATTACTTTTGAGCCCCTGAAATGAAGGGATTGTGTTTAAAAAATGCTTTAGTTCCTCGCATTTTTATGCAATCATTTTGTTCAACCCACTGAATTAAAGCTGAAAATCTGAACTTCAACTGCATCTGAATTGTTTTGTTCACAATTCGTTGTGGTAATGTACAGAACCAAAATTAGAAAAATGTTGCCTCTGTCCAAATATTTATGGACCTAACTGTAGATAGATAGATAGATAGATAGATAAATACAATAGATAGATAGTTACATATTTAAGAAAAATATTTATATCTATAAAACATTTGTAAATTAACCTCTATACTTAGTCATGCACATTCACAAGACTCTCACGAATGTAGCTTAGCTTGCCAATTCTGGAGTGCCATCGATGTATGCTCACTTTAGCACAAAGGTTGCAATGTGTCCAACCATGATGGGTTAAATAAGCAAATTATAATGTGACTACTTCTGACTAAGGTTCTTATCACTTTGCTCCTGTGGAGGATGGCCTCATATGGACAGTTTAAAGATACACTTCGAAGATGGCTCTGAACACTGACAGTTTTGCTACGATGGCTTAGGACTACAATTGTCATAACTTTCGGATTCCCATGAACAGTTTCGCACTCAAGTCCTCATCAATGAACAGTTGATAACTTCAACAAAATTGACTTCATGATAAAACTATAATGAATTTCCAGGTTACACAATTGCACTTTTTGACCATGACACACTTATAGAAGTAAGTTATTTATAATCACGTTATCTCTTATCACGGCGGCACGGTGGTGTAGTGGTTAGTGCTGTCGCCTCACAGCAAGAAGGTCCTGGGTTCGAGCCCCATGGCCGGCGAGGGCCTTTCTGTGCGGAGTTTGCATGTTCTCCCTGTGTCCGCGTGGGTTTCCTCCGGGTGCTCCGGTTTCCCCCACAGTCCAAAGACATGCAGGTTAGGTTAACTGGTGACTCTAAATTGACCGTGAATGTGAATGGTTGTCTGTGTCTATGTGTCAGCCCTGTGATGACCTGGCGACTTGTCCAGGGTGTACCCCGCCTTTTGCCCGTAGTCAGCTGGGATAGGCTCCAGCTTGCCTGCGACCCTGTAGAAGGATAAAGCGGCTAGAGATAATGAGATGAATGAGATGAGATCTCTTATCACCCAAATGGGGATGGGTTCCCTTTTGAGTCTGGTTCCTTTGAAGGTTTCTTCCGAATGTCTTCTCAGGGAAACTTTCCTTACCACCATCAACTCAGGCTTGTTGAAGTCACAGTGGTAAATTAGGAATACATTTATTTATTAATCCGTTTAAAATCTATATTTTTTTCTGTAAAGCAGCTTTGCAACAATGCCTATTGTTAAAAGTGCTACACAAATAAATTGACTTGATCAAATTAAGTGTAACATTATCAATAAATTTCATGAACATTTTACTCTTTATCCCAGGCTGCAAAAACTTCCATTTCATTTCACTTTTCACTTACATTTTCAATTTTAATTTTAACATTGGTGGGGGGCGGCACGGTGGTGTAGTGGTTAGCGCTGTTGCCTCACAGCAAGAAGGTCTGGGTTCGAGCCCTGTGGCCGGCGAGGGCCTTTCTGTGCGGCGTTTGCATGTTCTCCCAGTGTCTGCATGGGTTTCCTCCACAGTCCAAAGACATGCAGGTTAGGTTAACTGGTGACTCTAAATTGACCGTAGGTGTGAATGTGAGTGTGAATGGTTGTCTGTGTCTATGTGTCAGCCCTGTGATGACCTGGCGACTTGTCCAGGGTGTACCCCGCCTTTCGCCCGTAGTCAGCTGGGATAGGCTCCAGCTTGCCTGCGACCCTGTAGAACAGGATAAAGTGGCTAGAGATGATGAGATGAGATGTTAAAGCAATGTGAATAAATGGCAGTCCATCAAATTTAATACTGAACTAAATTTGACATTTGTTCCTTTATAAAAATGTAGTGTAGACTACTTATAGATTATTCTACATTAATAATTATATATTCTGCCTGGCCAAAAAAAGTCATGCCCACTAAAATTTCATTGGACCTCCTTTAGCTTTAATTACAGCATGGATTCGCAATGGCATTGTTTTGACCACCTTATGCACCATCACAACATTTTTTCCATCCAGAGTTGCATTAATTTTTTTGCCAAGATCTGTATTGATGGGAGAGTTGAACCACTCTGTAAAGTCCTCTCCAGCACATATCAAAACTTTCAATGGGGTCAAGTTCAGGACTCTGTGGTGGCCAATTCATGTGTGAAAATGATTCTTCATGCTCCCTAAACCACTCTTTCACAATTTGAGCCTGAATAATCCTGTCATTGTCATCCTGAAATATACCCGTACCATCAGGAGAAAAAAAAATCCATTGATATGATGATAACCTGGTTATTCAGTCCATTTCGGTTGTCAGCTGACTTCATTTTATTGCTCCATAATGTTCAGCCTCGATCTGACCAACTGAAGCAACCACAGATCATAACACTGCCTCCAGAGGCTTGTACAATGGTCACTATGCATGATGGGTGCATTGCTTCATGTGCTTCCCTTCTTACCCTGACACGCCCATCACTCTAGTACAGAGTAAATATGAAGTCATCAGACCACATGACCTTTTTCCACTGCTTTTCCATCTTTATGCTCCTTTGCAAACTGAATCCTTTTCTTCTGATTAGTCTCACTAACAAGTGGCTTTCTCATGGTCACACAGCTCTTTAGTCCCAGTCCTGTGAGTTCTCATCACAGTGTGAGTATGAAAATGCTCTTAATTTCACTATTAAACATAGCCGTGAGTTCTACTGTCAATTTTTTATGATTCAACTTCACAAAACATTTAAGTGATCTCTGATCATGATCAGTCAAGAATTTATTCTGACCACATTTCTTCAATGAAGTTGAAAGGTCACCGCTATCCTCCAGGGTTTAATAATCTCATCTCATTATCTGTAGCCGCTTTATCCTGTTCTACAGGGTCGCAGGCAAGCTGCAGCCTATCCCAGCTGACTACAGGCAAAAGGCGGGGTACACCCTGGACAAGTCGTCAGGTCATCACAGGGCTGACACATAGGCCAAGTTTACATTAGACCGTATCTGTCTCGTTTTCTTCACGGATGCACTGTCCGTTTACATTAAAACGCCTGGAAACGCCGGGAAACGGGAATCCGCCAGGGTCCACGTATTCAATCCAGATCGTGTCAGCTCCGGTGCTGTGTAAACATTGAGAATACGCAGATACGCTGTGCTGAGCTCTAGCTGGCGTTGTCATTAGACAACATCACTGTGACATCCACCTTCCTGATTCGCTGGCGTTGGTCATGTGGCGCGACTGCTGAAAACCGGCGCGGACTTCCGCCTTGTATCACCTTTCATTAAAGAGTATAAAAGTATGAAAATACTGCAAATACTGCCCATTATGTAGTTATGATTGTCTTTAGGCTTGCCATCCTTCCACTTGCAAGTGGTAAGTGACGCGCATGCCGATATGCACTGGGATCACACACACAGCGGCTCAGTCCCGAATCACTGCTCGTGCGCTTCACTCGCGCGCTCTGTGAGCTGCGCAGGGCCGGAGTGCGCACCCTCCAGAGGGCACTCGCTGTTCAGGGTGGAGTGATTTGGAGCGCAGGATGCCTGCGGAGCCGAGCGTATCCGTGTATTGGCGTTGCTGTGTGCACACGAATCGTGTATTGGTGTTGCTGTGTGCACGCTAATCGTTTTAAAAACGTTAATCTGATGATCCGCTGATACGGTCTAATGTAAACCCCACCATAGACACAGACAACCATTCACACCTGCGGTCAATTTAGAGTCACCAGTTAACCTAACCTGCATGTCTTTGGACTGTGGGGGAAACCGGAGCACCCGGAGGAAACCCACGCGGACACGGGGAGAACATGCAAACTCCGCACAGAAAGGCCCTCGCTGGCCACGGGGCTCGAACCCAGGACCTTCTTGCTGTGAGGCGACAGCGCTAACCACTACACCACCGTGCCACCCCGGGTTTAATAATTTGTTGGCCAATTCTTAACCCAATTCTAGTAATTTCAACAATGACTTTCGTTGTTTGTTTGATTCAGACCAATAATTTTCCTCTTCTGAAACACAGTAGCGTCTTTTTCACAACCACGGGATACATCTTCTGACATGGTTGTTTAATTAAAGAGAAGCTTTAGGGTTTCAGTTAGGGTTAAAAGAATTGTTGCCCCAGAAATGTCTTCCGTTTCTGGTTGAGAGTACGCTGTGCGCATTTTGGCTGCCACTTCTCACCAGGACTTTTTATCTTTCTTTACCCCCTTTGTTTTTCTTTTTGTGTTTGTGTAGTTTGGTGTTTGTTCTTTGTTTGAATGTTTTTTTTGTTTGGGTGTTTTGTCTGCCAGTTGTGGTGTGGCTACAGACCTGGTTTTGGGTGTTGGATTCCTTCAGGCTTTGGTCTGCTATGGGTGGTGCCTGTGCTCCACACTGTGAACTGTGCTGGGCTCATTGCTTTTTTGGCATTAGGGTTGTCCAGCACTCTGTGTGGTTGTGCTTGGTGCAGTGTTCTGCGCGATGTTGTCCAGTGGCGTTGCAGGGGTTGTGCAGGTGGTTTGGGATGTGCCAGCGCTCTGTGCGGTGGTGCTTCTGTGCTCGCTTTGTGGGTCCATGGTGTAGTGTTCCAAGCAATAGTGCCCAGTGGTGTCACTGCGGCTGTGCAGGGTGGTGTGGGACATACTTTCATGCACCTTTTGGTGGGACTGTGGATAGCTGCACCATTGGAATTACATCCTGACTTTTTTTCAGAATTGCAAAGCAACCTTGAGTGTGAGAAAGTCACTATATAAAAGTTGAACTAATTATTATTATTATTTATTATTTCCAGATGAAACATATTTATCACTGCAGTAATTACCCAAGCAAAGGCTCTCAAGAATTCCATCCAACCATTATCTATAACCGCTTATCCTGTGCAGGGTCGCAGGCAAGCTGGAGCCTATCCCAGCTGACTATGGGCGAGAGGCAGGGTACACCCTGGACAAGTCACCAGAGCATCGCAGGGGCTCTCAAGAATTTGATTATTCAAATCCAAATAGTGACTTTTTTTGGTCAGGTACATATGATGTGGGGGACCATGAGGATCAGTCAGAATATACTAGGTGTCCATGGTTGAAAAAAAGGTGGAGAGCCATTACTCTGATTTAATGTATTATACAAATAGTTGACTCATAAATCTAACAGATTTCCCATGTTTTGTTTCAGATACCTAGCTGCTACAGAAACTCCAGTGAAAGACTCACAGACTGAGGTGAGGCTGGCAAGGTCAGAGAAATGGATGTCTTTGGTGGAGCACCTCGGTTCCTGGCCTATCCTCGTCCTGTGGTGGTGCAAAGTGGCACTGATGCGGTCCTTAAATGCCAGATTGGTGGGGATCCCAGACCGGCAGTCATATGGGAGAGAAACAATGAAAAAATCCTTACAGGTGGCAGATATCGTGTGTTTGAAGATGGCAATGTTTACAATCTCATCATCACTGTGGTGGCAGCAGAAGACAGTGGCCAGTACATATGCAAAGCTAAAAACTGCATCGGGGAAACATATGCTGCAGCAACGTTGAAAGTAGAAGGCGAAGCTCAAGAGATGGAGCTGAGAGAAGAAAACAAGCCTCGCTTTCTCATCAAACCTCTGTCTACGCGAGTGGGCCGAGGAGACGATGCAGCCTTCTCCTGTAAGCTGTGGGGGAAACCTCGGCCAGAAGTGGTGTGGGAGAAGGATGGCAAGAAGCTAAATGAGATCTTCGAGAGTACACATTTCAGTGTTGGATACCAGGATGGTGGATGGTTTCAGCTCAAGATTTTCAAAACCCGGGCACCTGATGGTGGAGTGTACACATGCAAAGCCAGGAATGAGTTCGGTGAAAGCCTGGCTGGAGCTGTGCTCTTGGTGGATGCTGGCCCTGGACATGAAGATGAAGGAAACCGTAATGGTTATACTAATGGCCACTGGAAGGCCCATCAGGGAAAGCAGAGAAGCAGTAAACATGTTCTAACAAGGCTAAAAGAAGGCCCTCTGCCGACTTCAGCCAAAGTAAAAATGTTTGCTGTGACTGAAGGAAAACATGCAAAATTCCGTTGCTATGTGACAGGAAAACCCAAACCAGAAATCATATGGAGAAAAGATGGAAGAATAATTTTGTCTGGAAGGCGGTATCTTCTATATGAAGACAGAGAGGGATATTTCACACTTAAAGTACTCTACTGCAAACAGCAGGATAACGGAGTATATGTTTGTGCTGCATCCAACACTGCAGGACAAACTTTAAGTGCAGTACATCTTTTTGTTAAAGGTATGTATACATCGCAGAGGGGAACCGTCAAGGCCTTCTAGACCTTCGGAGAAGGCCCAAACATATCAGCATTTCAAATGTTTCATTTCTTTCATTATTTCATTCTAATTATTCTCTTTTAATTCTAATTTGGCCTCATTTGCTTCAGAAATGAAAGGGCATTTACTGTCCTGAAAACATTACAATCGAGTTATCCAATGAGATTTTTTTTTTGTTTGTTGTCTCTAGGCTGAGAAGAGTTTAGAGCTGGCTCACTCATTGGTTAGGACTTCACTGCTGGGACAGAAGACCATGGCAGTGTATGTTTATGTAGGAAGTGACAGATGAATTAACCAATCAGATTCTGATTTATCATGGGAGGGACCAAAAATGTATCGTCCTAAGCCTCCTCGAAGGCTAGTCAGTGCCATCAACGCAGCAGTGAAGTCACCTTCCAGCCGGTGTAGCGTTCATCAGTAGTGTTAGTGAATGCTAATAAAGCAGTCAAGCCAGTGCTATCGAGAGCAAGTAGCACAGGCTAACGGCTAAGAAACTAAGATTTCTGCTTCCAGACTCTTCCATGCACGCTCGCCACAGTATTTTTCACTCAGCCTGAAGTATTCATTTCCCTGTGTAATTTACTTAGTTACTTTTAAAATCAACATCGGCAGCTACACACAACGGAGCAACCTGGCAGCCTGCCGCTAATCCCTTACAAAATCTTTTGCCCTGTTGCTTATTTGGTGTCTGGCTAAGTTTTGGCTGAGCTCAAGTCCCAGCTCTAATAGTAATGGTTCGCCACTGATGCATCGTATTGTACCGTATATATAGTTTGTCCTGATTACTAGTTTGAAGCATCAAGAACTTAATTCCATCATCTAATACACAGTTTTAATTTTGTTTAACTGCCTGAAATGCACAATGGGACGTTTACAACCATAAACAGGACATAGTAAGAGAAATTAAGTTCCATCTAAAGAGTATAAAAGCATGAATTATTGGCAATGAATGGCGGTACAGTATTTAGATCATCTGATACATAATTTATCACCATACACTAGTGTAGGAGATGGGATTAGTGTGATGACAGTCAATAAAATATATAGTTCCTGCTACATGTGGTTTCGATTCTTTCATTTACAACTGTCTAATGTTGTCTAATGGTATCGGTTACAGTTTATTTCCTATCTAATCCAACGGTGTGGTAATGTTCTTTCCTTCGCACAATTAAATGCTACTCCTTGTCTCTTCATAAAGTGCATTTTACTCAAAATGTCTTCATTTAATTACAGTCAATTAAAAGGAATTAACACACACAAACAATTAACAGTTATTCCACGAAATCGAGTCGTACATGAGCGAGGCACATAGATCTGAGTTGGCTATAAGCCATGTACGATGAAATTGAATGGAATAACTGTTTTATTCTGTGTGCATTCATTGGATTTTGAGAAACAGAGTATTTTTGTTTTTATTCTTTGCAAATTCGATAAATAAAAACTTTATACAAAACGTCCGACAAAATCATTTCCGCTTAGAATGTAAACAAACCGGCGAAATGGCAGTAGCAATTTGTGAAAAATGCTAGAATAATAATTCTTGAAAAATAATAAAAAAGGTACATCCTTATCATCAAATACTTTTATTTCATATTTTGTTGCTTTTTTATTTTTTATTTTTAGGGTTTTGTTTTCAAGTTGAGTTTTTATTTCGTCTTCTGTTGGTTCAGCAACATGCTCCGCCATTTTGTTTTTCTCTACTCATGGTATATGAGCTGACAGCCAAGGAGTAGAGTAGCCAATCAGAGTGCGCGATTGCTCATATCTAGTGAACGTGGATAGAATGATACAGTATATACACACATTGTCCACTTTATTAAGAACACTTGCATATTCATGCAGTTGCTAATCATCTCGTCATATGGGCAATGTCCAAAATGGTCAAATTTTATTTAGTTTGTGCCCATGATAGCCTTAGATTCTTGTTCTTGGCTGACACGAGTGGAATCTGATCTGGTCTTTTGCTGTTGTAGCCCATCCACGACAAGTATTGATTTTTTTTTGTGCATTCTGAGATGCTTTTCTGCTCACCATGGCTGTAAAGAGTGATTGAGTTATTATGGACCTGTCAGCTCAAACCAATCTGGCTATTTTCCTCTGTCCTCTTTTAACAACAAGGCATTTCCACCCACAGAACTGTCATATAATGTTTTTTGTTTTTCCACACCACCATGTAGAAACTCTGCTGTGTGTGAAAATCCCAAAAGATCAGCAGTTTCTGAAACACTCAAACCAGCACATCTGGTACCAACAACCATGCCATGTCACTTGAAGGTCTTTTGGCTAAGATCAAGTGTAGGATCTGTTCTTATCAGTTTAATATCTGATACGGCCCCTACCTGGGAACCATATATTAAATTGATTTTTGAAGAATGAGATGGAATAGGGAACCACTCTGTCCACGCCATGCATCGATCTGGTATTGCAGTTCTTCTGGGAAAGGTGTATTTCCTCGGGTTAGTGATGGCTCACTGGTTAAGGCTTTGGATTACTGATCTGAAGGTCAGCGGTTCAAGCTGCCACTGTTGGCATGGTTGGCAAGGCCCTTAACCTTTTCTATTCCTGGGACGGTGTATCATGGCTGACCCCAACTTCCTAACAAGCTAGGATATGCAAAGAAAAGAATTTCACTGTGCTAAAATGTATACGTGACAAATAAAGGCTTCTTCTGGTTAAAGTCACAGAGATCATAACTTTTTCTCCCATTCTGTTTCATGTGAACTTTATTTACATCATCAGAACCACCTGTAAGATTCAAGCAACCACTTAATGACCTCGAAGTCTGGGAGCGTGACCTGGCCGTCCTTGAGTGTGAAGTACCAGAGGACTCTGTGCCAATCACGTGGTATTTAGAAGACAGGAGGCTACAGCCAGGGGCCAAATATGGGATGGAGGAGTGGGGAACAAAGCGCCGACTCACAATCCGAGACATGGGAATTGATGATGATGGGATCTACCTCTGTGAAATGCCAGATGGAGGAAGAAGCATAGCTGAGGTAACTGTCAAAGGTAAATATCTTAGAACTATTTTTAAAGCTGGCATTTAATACCACACAAGTCATCTTTAGAAAAATCTGAATTTCTCAAAGATTTCAGTTGTACTGGCTATTGAGTTATACTTTCGCTTACACCCTCTTCATAGGTACAATTGTAAGAAAGCTGCCCAGAAAAGTAGATGTTCTGGAAGGGGAAAATGCTGCTTTCTGTGTGGAAGTAGAAGAGGAGGAAATGGACATTCACTGGTACAAAGATGGGACAGAGCTAAGGGAGACACATCAGACCATCCTCAAATCGTTTGGCAGAACTCACATCTTGGTCTTTGTTAATACTACACCTCAAGATTCCGGCATGGTCATTTTCTATGTTGGTAGATCAAAGACATCATCTCAGCTAAGGGTGAAAGGTCAGAAATTATTCATATTTAACCAGTCTGTTGATAAGCCGGATGATATTTTTGTGCTCTGTATCCAAATTTCTCAGATATACAACATTACATTTCTTCCAAAATCAAGGAATAACAACAACCTGCACAAACATACACAAAAGCCTTAGGTGTGTGTCATGATATACATAATTCAAATTTGAGATGTTACAGCAAAAATAAGCACCACCTGAATATGAGCCATAAGTTTCCATTTTCAATTGATTCAACATTACAAAAGTATGAGAACTGAAACTTAATAATAATAATAATAATAATAATAATCATCAGGAGATGAGGTGGCACGGTGGTGTAGTGGTTAGCGCTGTCGCCTCACAGCAAGAAGGTCCGGGTTCGAGCCCCGTGGCTGGCGAGGGCCTTTCTGTGTGGAGTTTGCATGTTCTCCCCGTGTCCGCGTAGGTTTCCTCCGGGTGCTCCAGTTTCCCCCACAGTCCAAAGACATGCAGGTTAGGTTAACTGGTGACTCTAAATTGACCGTAGGTGTGAATGTGAGTGTGAATGGTTGTCTGTGTCTATGTGTCAGCCCTGTGATGACCTGGCGACTTGTCCAGGGTGTACCCCACCTTTCGCCCGTAGTCAGCTGGGATAGGCTCCAGCTTGCCTGCGACCCTGTAGAACAGGATAAAGCGGCTACAGATAATGAGATGAGATGAATTGGTTGCCATGGAAATATGGAAAAAATAAAAATCACAGAAATCCCAAAATGTCAAAAGGCACAACTCCTCGAGTCACTTAACGGAGACCTGAAGTCATTTTTAAACTTGTTTTACTTCTTAATTAACATGTTATTCAATTATATTTTCGGTTTTTAGCCATGTTGAATTTAGTTCGTTTGGTCCACGGCAGGCGTCGCTTATCCGCGCGATCTTCACGAGACTTGTGCGAGACTTCGAAACGTCAAGTGTCAGCCAGGTGTCAGTGCCGCCATTTTGAAAACTGTTTTCCAAACGAAATCTCATCTCATCTCATTATCTGTAGCCGCTTTATCCTTCTACAGGGTCGCAGGCAAGCTGGAGCCTACCCCAGCTGACTACGGGCGAAAGGCGGGGTACACCCTGGACAAGTCGCCAGGTCATCACAGGGCTGACACATAGACACAGACAACCATTCACACTCACATTCACACCTACGCTCAATTTAGAGTCACCAGTTAACCTAACCTGCATGTCTTTGGACTGTGGGGGAAACCGGAGCACCCGGAGGAAACCCACGCGGACACGGGGAGAACATGCAAACTCCGCACAGAAAGGCCCTCGCCGGCCCCGGGGCTCGAACCCAGGACCTTCTTGCTGTGAGGCGACAGCGCTAACCACTACACCACCGTGCCGCCTCCAAACGAAATATCGCACAAAAACTAATTTAAATGATGCTTACTGCCTACTTTTCTCAAACTTTCCTGATTGCTATCAAAACAAACAAAACTTCCGGCTTGATTACATCAGCATTCGAAAGAGGGCGCGCGCGTCTTTTGACAGCGTTGGCAGATGTCGGTCGCTTTGATTTCCGCTGTACGTTTTACTTCCGTCCTACGATGCCTCGCACAGGTCTCAACGAATCTCGTTTACGGCCGTTGCTTTGACATATGGACTGATATATTACAGAGCATATTTCAAACAGTCAACTTGCTATAGCAGCGACAAAATAGCGATCGAAAATGCATTCCGATATTGAATAAAATGAGAGAAATAGAATTTTGATAATATAAGAAAAATTGCCTTCAGTTCTCCTTTAACATAACTGTCAGGTTTCGTGAAAAAAAAATCCTAATAGCTTTTGAATTATGCTCCGGACACTGAAATGTTTACAGATGGACAGACAGATAGATGGATGGACCGAGCAATAGCTATATCCCCCTGCATTATATGCCAGGAGGATAATGAGTTATTTTTGTGATTAATCAAGACTCTTAGCAGCATATAATGAAACAAAAGTAAGAATGTGGCTAAGCTTTCACTTGACACAAGGGGACTTTTACTGTTCTGCAGTTAGCTTGGTGTGCTGTCAGAGTCACTTAGTCCTCTGTAGCACTCAATCTATTTTTACCTCACCTGGGACAGAGTCCACCAGGGAGCGACGTATTGTTTTCGGTGGGGTTTCTTTTTTTTTTTAGCAACATGACCGGAAAACGGCTGGACCAATCTTCAAGAAACATTCAGGATAGATGGGCATTGGTCTCAAATAGAAACTCCAACATTTTGAGGGTCATCTGGTCAAGGTCACCAAAAAGGTCAAAATAATTTTTCATGATATCTTCCTTCATAGGGCGGCACGGTGGTGTAGTGGTTAGCGCTGTCGCCTCACAGCAAGAAGGTCCTGGGTTCGAGCCCCGGGGCCGGCGAGGGCCTTTCTGTGTGGAGTTTGCATGTTCTCCCCGTGTCCACGTGGGTTTCCTCCGGGTGCTCCGGTTTCCCCCACAGTCCAAAGACATGCAGGTTAGGTTAACTGGTGACTCTAAATTGACCGTAGGTGTGAATGTGAGTGTGAATGGTTGTCTGTGTCTATGTGTCAGCCCTGCGATGACCTGGCGACTTGTCCAGGGTGTACCCCGCCTTTCGCCCGTAGTCAGCTGGGATAGGCTCCAGCTTGCCTGCGACCCTGTAGAAGGATAAAGCGGCTAGAGATAATGAGATGAGATCTTCCTTCATGTTAATCATATTTACTTTAAACCAATTCCAAAATGTTCATCTTTCAATTCTGCTTCCATTGATATGCTACATGGGGTATCTCTCGTATTTTTCTTTCAAACTTTCGTTTGTTTGTGTGTGTGTCTGTTAACAATCTAGCATTTAGACGATTGCACCGATTGACTTCAAATTTTCAGGGTAGGTGGGCAGGGGCGCCGCTAGGGGGGGAAAGTTAGGACGATTCTAAGGGCCTGGCACTGACAGGGGTGCCTGTGAGGGATATTAATATTATTTTAATAGTATTGCCTCGTGTAAGTTTTTGAAATAAAATATTTCATTTCATCTGTTAAAGTATGCAAATTATACATGGTTATGATTTGCTATCGCATTTTCCTTGAATTATTTATGATATTGTCATTTCACCCCTCCACCCTTTTTAGTAATGGTACAGCCTGATTGTGGGCGGGGACAGTGAAATGTGTAGCTCCGTGTGTGCACGGCGCCGCTATTAGCGCAGCTCACATCACCTGGCGGTTTCTCTCCATGCGCAACAGAGGTGAACATTCTAGAAGTTGCTAAGCAGGAGTCATGGTGGTGAGATAAATTATGAAGTCCGGATATCAAAACGGAAGGAGAAGCAGCTGAAAGGGAGAAAAAGGGTCGACAATTGGTGACTCTGTTTTTCCCAGAGAAAGCTCGCCTATTATTCACTGACACTCGATGCCATTACAGCATGCTAGCTAATGATAGGCTAGCAGATTTCATTTTAACCGAGTTGGAATATCAAGACAACACTTTTCGATAAGCAGTGCAGTGTTATTTTATTTAAATACTTCGTTTATTGCCATGGAAGATCAGATTAATGTAATGTAGAAGTTCTGCACGGAACTAGCTAAACTTGTGCAATAAACTAGCCTACTGGGCTAATACGTGAGGTAATATTAGGCTAGCCTACATGATACTGGTGCTAATAACTGGTTTCAAAACTAATGAGGTGCCCTCAACACACACAGATTCAGCCTCAGGAATAGGACCCCAGCCCTCAACCCAAATCCTAGCAGAAGGAGGTGAGCAATACAATCCATAAATAAAGGATTTAGGGTTAAAAACTATTTTAATTGCTAGGCTACAGGAAGCAGCATTAGACTATTAAAACTTGCATTAAAATGAAAAGACATTTCTTTTTTTATGAGCAACTATTCTTAGGTAACTTAGGCCCTGTCCACACGGCAACGGATTCAGGTGACTCCGATACAATTGCTTATCGTTTAGGCCTGGCGTCCACATGGCACCGGCGTTTTGGGTGCCCAAAACGCAATCTTTTGAGAACGGGTTCCAGAGTGGAAAGATCTGGCAACGTTGCTGTTGCGAAGTCGTCTGGATGAGTAGAACGGATTTGTTTACGATGACGTCACAACCACATGACTGTCAGTGCTTCACGCCGGGTAGAAGTGTAACGAACTCGATGCGAGTTGTCAACAAATCCTATAACTTGGTTCATGAAACGCGCTTACAAAATATTTTCACTGTGAATATTTATTGTGTAATGGTGCAAAGTGAGAGAGAGAGAGAGAGAGAGAGAGAGAGAGAGAGAGAGAAAATATCCCTTAGGGCAGAGTCAATCCCGCCAGCAAAAATAGGGAAAAAAAAGAGCGATCTCACCTCTTCAGATGTTGGTTTAAGTCCTACAATACATTCCTCAAAAAGGGCGTAGAACAACAAATTAATCCATCAACGTGTAGCATTCAATTTATTCCGGACCATTAAAGACGCCGCCTTCCGCGTAGAATCATACGTCATCCTCGCCGCCACATTGGATAGGTCAAAGTGGAGAATAAAGATGCCTCATTCATGTGCTGCGTTTAACTGTACCAACAGGTTTACCGTCCAAACGAGATCACATGGGATTACCTTTCACAGGTGAGACTGGAAAAATACTTTTCATTGTATTTGGTCATTATAATGTAATTTTATGAACAGATTTTCCTGACTTTGTGGCTAATATGAAGTCTCGCGCATAATAGTTTATGCGCATGCATCCTTACTTCTTCTATTGTTCTGGTGTCTCCGAAGGGACCGTCTTACAGCGCCCCTAGAGGTGTGGCATGTGTATTGCATCGTTTTCAGCAAACATTGAGTTGCCATATGGACCTGATATTTTACTGATCGTTGCCCATTTGGATGCGATATATTTTTAAATAACACCTCGTTGCCGTTGTCGTGTGGATGTAGCCTTAGTATGGAGTTCATTCAGTCAAAATGTTCATGTGTTAAATCTCGCTGGGGTACACACTGCAGGATCAAGTGAGGAAGTCTCGGCTTTTTTTGGCTTCATCAATTGTCTTTACAAATTTGTAAGTGCCAGTCCAGAACGATGGGCCATATACAAAGAAACTACCGGTTGCTCTCTCCACAGCTTGTCTGACACTCGCTGGAGTGCAAGAATTGATGCTGTTAAACCGGCAACAGTCTATTCAGTCTAATTCTGACAGTTCTGCATTTAAAATGTTCATATACCAAATAACTGTATCACCTAAACTTGCTAGGTAGCTGATCACATGCATAGTAAAGTAGAAGTGCCAGCCAAAAACAGACTTCAAATTCAGTTGCTTGCGCTTGAAAATTTTACCGGGGGGGGCCCTAAATTGTAATCTTCCATAGGGCCCAAGATTTCTAGCGGCACCCCTGTAGGTGGGCAATGGTCTGTAGATTAGCTGGTTAAATTTTGGGGGTAATCAGGTCAAGGTGAAGGTCAAGGTCACCAGAAAGGTCAACCTTTTGGTCAAAATAACATATTTTCCATTATAACTCAAAAACGTTTGCCGATAGACAGATGTTTACTACAGTATTATAAGCATATAGGAACTCCCATATGGCCTTTCATTTGGCACCATGATCTTTGACCTTGAAAGGTCAAACTCAAAGTCATGGTTTTTCAGAAGGCTGTAACTTGAAAACTGTTGATGCTTGACAGATATTTACCATTATCAACTTCTAGGAACTTCCATATTTGGCACCATGACCTTTGACCTTGAGTGACTTTGAAATGTCAAACTCAAGGTCATGGATTTTCATAGGACTATAACCTGACAGTTGATGATTGAGAAATATTACCATCATCAACATATAGGTATAAAATAAGTGCTGTCGGGCGAGGTTTGTTTTGTCTGGCAACACTTGTTGAATCCTGTGTTCTCCATCGTCGGATAAGAATTTTAAGAAAAATTGCCGCAGTGATTTCTTTAAGCCTGAATGAATCATCGGGGAAAAGCTGCCTGAATGCGTCAGAGAGTTTGTGTGTTTGTGCAGATGCTTGGATGTGTCTGCAGTATTAGTGCTGGTGCATATTGTACAGACTTAGTAGATTCATGACACTGTAATATTTTGGTTCACAACTCACTTGCCATCAGTGTCGTAATTCCCCAGGTCGCTGAAGTGCTCCCTGAAACCAAACCTTAAAGATTTTATGCTCGCCATAGCCATTGCTTTTTCCCAAACTATTTTTTTTCTCTGTAAGTAGTGCATCTAGCCAAACCAGGGGAAAAAAACCTGGTGACTATCCCACTATAATTGTATTACAGAATAATCTAACTTGTTGGCAGTGTTGTAGTCGAGTCACTAAATCTCCAGCCCGAGTCCAGTCTCAAGTCCCCAGTGTTCAAGTCTGAGTCAAGTCTGAGTCTCATCTCATCTCATCTCATCTCATCTCATTATCTCTAGCCGCTTTATCCTGTTCTACAGGGTCGCAGGCAAGCTGGAGCCTATCCCAGCTGACTACGGGTGAAAGGCGGGGTACACCCTGGACAAGTCGCCAGGTCATCACAGGGCTAACACATAGACACAGACAACCATTCACACTCACATTCACACCTACGGTCAATTTAGAATCACCAGTTAACCTAACCTGCATGTCTTTGGACTGTTGGGGAAACCGGAGCACCCGGAGGAAACCCACGCGGACACGGGGAGAACATGCAAACTCCACACAGAAAGGCCCTCGCCGGCCACGGGGCTCAAACCCGGACCTTCTTGCTGTGAGGCGACAGCGCTAACCACTACACCACCGTGCCACCCCAAGTCTGAGTCATCAAAGAAAATTTCAAGTCGAGTCCAAGAACAAGACTCCATCCGCACCATTTGACAGTGGCTGTTGCTGCCTTTATGTGAAAGCGTCTCTGCTACTGTTTCGGACTAACGTTACTGCTCGACTGCCCCATTTTAGTTAACAGGCTACAGATAAAAAGCTTATTCATCGCTCAGCAAGCCCCGCCCACTATCAACAGGGCAAATAACACAAGAGAGGGTTAACACTAGCTAGTTCATCGCTCAGCAAGCAAGCCCCGCCCACTATCAACAGAGCAATGAACATAGCATGTCACTTCCTTCTCTGGGTGGAGTCTTGCCAAATGACAATTGAAGTTTGAGGTCGTCCCCGTCGTCCCCTCGATAGCTCTTCTACATATGGAACACATTGAAGTGCATTTTTTTCCCACTGTACGAGAAGTCTGTAGAAGCAAAGCGGACAATCCTAGGGGCGTCTCTCCAGGCATTTTAGTGCCATTAACGTTAGTTTGTTCCTGAACATGATGTATGAACAGGTGAATGTGCATCTCTTGCACAAAATTAGTATAAAAATTAGTGTAGATTTAAATATAAATATCTAATGCCAAATTATTATGGCATGTTATGAAAAATCAATAAAAAATCAGAGTCCTCGTCTCCAGTTTACGAGTCTGAATGCACGAGTCTGAGTCCAAGTCATCAGTGCTCAGAGTTCAAGTCAAGTCACAAGTCAGACTGAAGTCCAAGTCCTGGACTCGAGTACTACAAGCCTGATTGTTGGAAAGCCTGCATTCCTTGATCATGCAACATTGATGGTCACTGAGCATCCTATTCAACTGCAAAATGTTCTTATGAAGATTATATAGTTGTGCAATTTATTTAATATCTGTCAGCAAGTGTGCCTGAAATAGCCAAACTATCTACTCACAAAGGTTGCCTGGATTCTTTTGGACATTTGGTATAATGATTTACATTATTTTACTTTTGTATGTTGTGCATTCTTTCTCAGCGGTTAGGCAATGTCCACCTAGCTGCCCTGTGGGGGTTCAGATAAACACGGAGCGTGCAAATGCAGCGCTTCTGTCCTGGGTTCCAGCACAGGACTGTCGGAAGAATCCACCCTCCGGCTACATCCTAGAGAGACAAGAAATAGGTTCTCAGGAGTGGCTCCAGTGCCTCACCACTGACTCAGCGACCTCAGTGGAAATTCTTGGTGACAGTGTTCCATGTGAGGCTGACTACAGATTCCGCATTTGTAGCATCAACAAATATGGAAGAAGTGGATATGTGGAGTTCCCTCGAGCAGTTCATCTGGGTAACATCATGTTAAACCAATTGTACCATAAATTGTCGGCATATTATCTGTATCAACTTTTGAATTGTAATTTTCTGTAAATAAGAATCCTGCTTCACTAATAGAGATTCTTTGGTGTGTAACTCTGTCCAACCCATGCATTACAACAAAACGGTGAAAACTGATACTTGCGACTTTTCCAGTCCCGGTAGCAAAAATACAAGCACCTCTACAAGATGCACTGGTGCCTGAGGGCCAGGATGCCTATTTTTCCATTGAGCTGTCTGCCTCAGTCATAGGCACTTGGTTTTGGAATGGCAACCAAATTCAAGAAGATGAACGTTTTCTCATTAGACGGTCTCGTACACACCAATCACTTCGAATTCGAGGGGTACGAGACACTGACAACGGAGCTGAAATCACCTTCATTGCCTATGGAATTCGTGATTCAGCAGCTCTATATATACAAGGTAAGTGTAAATAAAACATGACTTGGGGTTAATATCATAGTCCCTACATGTCACAATACACAATCCTCCTTAGTCTTCTTTTCCTACAAGTTATGACATGGTAAAACCCCCAAACCTGTAATTCAAGAACGGTCCACTCCATATACAATCTGTCGGTCTCTGTTTGATCACAAAACAATCAAGGTTTTCGGAATCAACATGTCAGCAACTTCAAATCAATATTAATGTCCCCTGCTGCCAATTTTCTGAATTGAGCCGAAAAGTTCATCTACTCCGCTGGCACCGCCATGCTGATTGGCCAAAGCTTGAATGGTGTTCATGAACCTTACGCATCATGTTGTTTTACCCATCAGTATCCTCCAATCAGCATGCAGGAATGCAATCATGTGATTTTCAATTATTGCAGCGCTGGCAGAGTAGATGAACTTTTCGGCTCGATTCAGAAAATCGGCAGCAGGGGACACCAATATTGATTTGAAGTTGCTGACATGTTGATTCAGGAAAACTTTATTAGGCATATCAGACGCTTGCTGGCTGTGCTGTGAAAATAGTGCATGCAGACGCTCATCTAAGTTTCCAAATCTGTCATTGCTTAACTCTTGAATATTTTCTATAGTGAATATGATAATTAAAAAGCTTATAATTTTCAAGTCAAGTCAACTTTATTGTCAAATATGCTATACATGCTCGACATACAGCACAGATGAAATTTCAGTCCTCTCTGACCCACGGTGCAAACAGGCAATGCAATAAATAAAAATAGAATAATTGAAAAAAACAAACAACGATATAAACAGTATAAACACTCTAGATAGGAACTAGACATAGACTAAACACTCACACACACACACACACACACACACACACACACAAATTGGTTCAAATAATCAAACAGTCAAGGGCACTTGAGGTATAGCAGGTAAACATGAAATAAGCAGTATAAACAAACTAGCAGCTGTTAAGATGAGGTAGTGCGGAATAGTGCAAATGAGCGAGGTAAAGTGAGATGTGCGGTCCCTGAGTTCAGTGTGTTAATGAACGATGAGATGTATGTGTGTGAGTGTGTGTGTGTTGGAGGGGAACTGCAAGGATGACATGTCAGATGCTGAAGGGGGGGCAGGGGGGTGTGCGAGCAGAATCTGTGGCAGGGGGCAGAGGGGGGAGGAGGGGCAGAACAGGGAGGGAGTTGAGCCTCCTGACCGCCTGGTGAAAGAAACTGTCCTTGAGCCTGCTGGTTTGGCCCGGAGACTCCGCAGTCTCCTCCCCAATGGCAGCAGGCTGAAGAGGCTGTGAGATGGGTGGGTGGGGTCACCTGCAATCCTGATGGCTTTGCGGGTGAGGCGGGAGTTATAAATATCCATTAGAGAAGGGAGAGAGACACCAATGATCCTCTCAGCTGCTCTCACGATGCGCTGCAGAGACTTGCAGCAGGACACGGTGCAGGCGCCGTACCACACGGTGATGCAGTTGGTCAAAATGTTCTCGATGGTGCCTCTGTAGAAAGTGTACATGATGGGGGCCGGGGCTCTTGTTCTCCTCAGTTTGCGGAGGAAGTACAGATGCTGTTGGGCTTTTTTGGCCAGTGATGCGGTGTTGTTGCTCCAGGACAGGTCTTCAGAGATGTGCACGCCCAGAAACTTGGTGCTGCTCACCCGCTCTACTGCAGCACCGTCGATAGATAGTGGAGCATGCTGGGTGTGCTCTCTCCTGAAGTCCACGTTCAGATGGAGATTGTTGTCCTTGCACCACAAGGCCAAACGGCTCACCTCACTCCTGTAGATTGTCTCATCGCCATTGTTGATGAGACCCACCACAGTCGTGTCATCCGCAAACTTAATGAAGAGATTTGAGCTGGATGTTGGTGTGCAGTCATGGGTCAGCAGAGTGAAGAGGAGGGGGCTTAGCACACATCCTTGGGGGGCCCCCGTGTTCAGTGTGATGGTGCTGGAGGAGTTGCTGCCGATCTGTACAGTCTGTGGTCTCCCCGTCAGGAAGTCCAGCAGCCAGTTGCACAGGGAGGTGTTGAGTCCCAGCTGGTCCAGTTTCTGCTTTCCAAAGAAATGTATCTTATTAAAATCTGTTCAGTACTTTGTGAGTAACGGCAGGTTGAAGTCGGTACAACAGAGTACACTCTCTGCTCATGGGACATTGGGAAACTGAAAGTGATTTTTGAGTCACGGGAAAGCGGTCGTCTCTCTCTCTCCCCTGATCGGTTTCTGACTGGATTACTTGTGAATATCAATCAGATAACTTTTATAGGGACGTTCTCTCGCTCTCACTGTTTCTGATGAAGGATTCAGCAAAATTTTCCATCTGCTAGTTTTGATGTTATGCTTCACGGGAGATTTTGAAGTGAGTTTTCATAGCTTTACCTACTTTTTTTTTTTTTCAAATCTAACTGATTCATGTAAATAAATAACTACTTCAGAATATAACTGTAGTTGTTTTGATGAAAAATATTGAAATCTTAGTGGTCGGAATGATCTTTTAAAAAACCGGAAGTCTGAAACACGAGTGTCAATTTCAATCTAATTAATGTGAATTGTTTATTGGATGTGGATCAGACAGGTTTTTTTTTTTTTTGAGGTTCACCTTGAAAGCTGTGAATATTATCATTTATGTTCTTTAATATAAACACTAGTAGGCCCTACTTTTGAGAAATACAAAGGCCTCCAGAGCACAAAGAGAGTATTAGAAATAATCTGTTATTGCTTTTTTTATTGAGTGCACCAATTTAATAGTTTTACCTAATTAGCATAACTAATACTAATTAAATACGAATTTGCATAATTGGTCTTTGCCAATTTTTCAAACTTTGTATTTAGTATACAACCATCTATGTGCCTGCCAATTTCCATTTAAATATCTTGAAAAATAGAAAAGTTGATAAGAAAAAACATTTGATTTCATTCATTAATGAGCCCCATTTTGGACCGTGTGATCCTCATACAGAATATTACGGCAGTTTAATAAAAATTAAAACTTTTTTCAATCGTTGATTTGTAATATCTCAAGAACGGATAAACATATTTTAATTCTGTAAAAAGTATATTGTTCTCCATTCAATTCTGAATTCAACAAGAGCAGGTTCAAGCAATTTGGATTGGATTTTCACCTGATATGCCTTATTGTTTTGTGATCAAACAGAGACTGACAGATTGTATGTGGAGTGGACCATTCATGATTTACAGCTTTGGGGATTTTTCCATGTCATAACTTGTAGGAAAAGAAGGCCGAGGAGGATTGTGTACTGTGACATGTAGCAACTGTGGTTAATATTGGGGCTGTATCGATTCTTTATTAAGAAATTATTATAATTGCCGTTCATGTTCCTTTCACTATGCAGCTCCACTGGTTAAATTTACTCCACTATCCGAGATGGACCGGAATAAGTTTGTGGAAGTTGGCAATCCAATAGTCCTCTACTGTGAGCTGTCAGACCCTGAAGCACCAGTCCGCTGGTATAAGAACGGAATTGAACTGCACTCAGTTGAAGGTCTTCACATCCAATCAGAAGGAACAATGAGGAGAATTGTCATTCAGTCAGCTGAGTTCTCCCATTCAGGGGTTTACAGCTGTGATGCCATTGATGATGTCATCAGGTTTAATGTGGAAGTGGAAGGTAAGTTGAAAATCCATTTCATGTAGACCGTCCTCAAAATGACTAAGCACCATCATTTGTTGAGCTGAGTTTTTGCATGGTTCAAGTGTGTGAATTAATTGCGCAAACTGACAACATATAAAGCACAAAAGCAATCATTTAAATATCCTTTCAACTGTTTTGAAATTATAAAAAATAACAAATACCAAAAACACCCATAGCCCCACCTGTGAGGTTCATAGCACTTCCAGATGTGGGCAGAAACAAGTCCATTGAAGTTGGATGTCCAATTGTACTACAATGTGAGCTCTCAGATCCAAGTGCTCAGGTCTTCTGGTACAAGGATGAAGCAAAACTCCTCCCACAAAGTGGACTAGACTTCCAGTCTGATGGAACTAAGAGGGCACTGGTAGTCGAAAAGGCAGATTTTTTCCATTCAGGGGTGTACAGCTGCAAGACAAAAGGCGCTGCTGTCCAGTTCAATGTGGAAATCAGAGGTGATTAGTTTGCTTTTTATAAACTCAACAATGTTTGGCTAAGCCACTAATACAGACAGCCTTAGATCCTGCCTTAATATCAAACTTTGCAGTTTTAAATTGTCAGCTAAAATTGTTCAAATGAAAGTGCTGACAAGAAATACTAGTGATGTGAATTCACATAAAGTAAGGATTAAAAAGACTTTAAAATATCTATAGCTCCACCAGTGAGATTCTCAGCTGGTCCAGAAACTGAGAGGAGAAAGTGCTTTGAAGCAGGCTGCACCATTGCTCTGCAGTGCGAGATATCAGACTCCTCGGGGCAGGTCCACTGGTTCAAGGATGGGAAGCAAATTCTTGCCCAATCCGGTGTAGACTTCCAATCAGAAGGCTGCATAAGGAGACTAATTATTGAATCAGCAGCCGTGTCTCATTCTGGTGTGTATAGGTGCACAACAAAAGATGACCTCATTGAGTTTCAAGTCGAGATCAAAGGTGAATTTTGCAGTTTCTTCTTTGTTGCTCTTCGGTGATGTTCTATAAACCCTTAAAGGCAAACAAAACCCAAAAATAAATGCAGTTTGCCAATCACGGCAAGTACCCTGATGTGCCCCACTGCACAACTAAATTTAAAATAAAACTTTATGACAAAAATTTATCCATTTTAAAAGTTATGATATTGCTAAAAAATAGGCTCACCTGGCCACAGCCATTCGCGCTGAAACTGGATATCTGCCTGGACGTTACCGGTTCACTAGTACACCATTTACCTTCGTAACACAGAGACATCAAATAAAGGCTTCTAATTCTTAAAAAAAAAATCCCCAGGTGCCACTGTTCTCTCTCTCTCTCTCTCTCTCTCTCTGGGTTAAATGCAAAGAAAGAATTCCACTGTGCTGTAATGTATATGTGACAAATAAAGGCTTCTAATTCTAAAAACCCAGTCAGAAATTTTCTGTAACTGTGGAATTTTTACTGGCAACAAAATACACGAATCAACAGACTTCATTTTTATGACGTTTAAATCTCACTTGGCAAGATAACACATAAGCAGTACTGACACAGATATGAGAAAAATATGGTCGTTGTCACAGCAATGCAATTCTTGCAGTCTAAAAAGATTACTTTTCTCAGAAAATAAAAAACAAACAAAACATGTCATAAAAATGCTAAGAATTTTTTTTTAAATGTGAGTAGCCAGCGATGTAGCATTTATAGGCAGCAAAAGGCTCGGGATGCGTATGCTCTCTGTTTGTCAAAATTTCATCAAAATCAGTTCACTACTTTGAGTTACGTTGGGAAAAGTCAAACAAACAAATGGAGGCAAAAACATAACCTCCTCTAAGAAATTTGTTGGAGGTAATAAAGCAAATTATTTTTCAAAAAATGGAAAATTAATAATAATAATAATAATAATAATAACTAGAAAGTGCATTCCCTAAAGAGAGTATGGGGTATTGCGTAGCTTTAACATCATGTGGGTGCCTGTGTGTGTGCGCGTGTGTGTGTGTGTGTGTGTGTGGTGTGTGTGTGTGTGTGAGAGAGAGAGAGAGATTGTGTGTGTGTGTGTGTGTGTGTGTGTGTGTGTGTATCACTGTGTGTGTGTGTGTGTGTGTGTGTGTGTGTGTGTGTGTGTGTGTGTGTGTGTGTGTGTGTGTGTGTGTGTCACTGTGAGTGTGTAGTGTGTGTGTGAGAGCGAGAGAGAGATTGTGTGTGTGTGTGTGTGTGTGTGTGTGTGTGTATCACTGTGTGTATGTCACTGTGTGTGTGTGTGTGTGTGTGTGTGTGTGTGTGTGTGTGTGTGTGTGTGTGTGTCACTGTGAGTGTGTAGTGTGTGTGTGAGAGCGAGAGAGAGAGATTGTGTGTGTGTGTGTGTGTGTGTGTGTGTGTGTGTGTGTGTGTGTGTGTGTGTGTGTGTGTGTGTGAGAGAGAGTTTGTGTTTTTGTGTATTACTGTGTGTATGTCACTGTGTGTGTGTGTGTGTGTGTGTGTGTGTGTGTGTGTGTGTGTGTGTGTGTGTGTCACTGTGAGTGTGTGTGTGTGTGTGTGTGTGTGTGTGTGTGTGTGTGTGTGTGAGAGAGAGAGAGAGAGAGAGAGAGAGAGAGAGAGATTGTGTGTGTGTGTTTTACACTCAAACACTTGACACTCGGGCATTTTTAGGGTTTACATCAATTTAGAAGCGATATATATCCACTAGATCTCAGCCTCAGAAAGTCATGCAGTGTGTAAGTGATGTCACAATCTCAGGTTCTCTCGCATAATTTCGGCTCAGAATGTGATATTTGAACCCCACAGAGAGTGAGATGGCAGCACTCGGGGACATTGTTTTTAAAATAAAATCTGTACACAGTGTAGAGGTGCAAATATGAATAAGTGAACACTCGAACATATCTTGTATGGATATTATCTGTCAGTGTAAAGCAGTTTATTTTTGGGGCTTTGTTTGGGTTTAAGATATTTACGGTACCATTGAAGAGATGTGTTTTTCATTCCTCACGTTTTTTAAATGCTGTCTGTGTTACAGTTTTTATTTTTTGCTTGTTTAAATGTTGTAAATCTTCTTAATTCTATAAAGAATCACCACCTGTAGCTGTGCCAGTGAGGTTCTCAACTGTTCCGGAAGTTGAGAAGAATAAATGCATTGAAGCTGGCAGCCGTTTTGAACTCCAGTGTGAGGTATCAGATCCTACAGCAGATGTTCATTGGTACAAGGATGAAACAGAGATCCTCACAGACACTGGCTGGGACATACGGGCAGAAGGCAGACTGAGGACGCTGGTAGTCCAGTCAGCAGATCCCAGCCACTCTGGACTGTACAGCTGCAACATGCTTGATGACTCTGTTCAGTTCACTGTGGATATCAAAGGTGATTTGTGGCTTTTTTTGAGAAGCATGTACGTCTAGTAACACGAAGCTGCAGTGATTTGAAACTAGATACAAACTAATGGAAAATGACTGACTGTGGCTCATAACACTGCGTTATGGACATGCCTCTGAGCTATGCATCTTGTCTTGTGGGCAACTGTTTGATATTGTTATGTAGTTAACTTGCTTTTGGGCAGAAGGTCTGAGAGAGCGATCACAGATTAGTCAGTCTGGAAAATTCATTCTCTGAGTTTTGAGGTATTAATGTCATGTATATTCCACAATAAGCTCCACTGGTGAAGCTCTCAGCCTTCCCTGGGGTTGTGAAGAACCAGCTGTTTCAAGCAGACTACCCCACTGAGCTACACGGTGAGATCTCAGACCCTCCAACCAAGGTGTGTTGGTATGAAAATGGAGTGGCACTCTTCTCAAAAAGTCAACCTCATATCAAAATGGAGGAATCCAGGAGAAAGCTTGCTGTAAAGGCAGTGCAGCCCTCCGAGTCTGGATGCCACGACTCTCTGAGAAAGGATGATGTCATCCAGTTTAATATACATGATGAAGGTGATTTTTGAATATTTGCCTCTAACTGACACAGCTTTAGCGTGGCGACTAACAACTTTGCACTCTGTTTAGGTTTTTTTTTTTTTTGTCTTTGTGTTTTCACAATAAAACTTTGCATATCTGCCCGTAAACATTTAAATTTAATCAATAGTCACCAAAACTGCATAAAGTATTCCTTTACCAATGATCATCTTTAGCCCCGCCTTTGAAACTGATGGATGTCCCTGATGTCGAGAACAGCAAGTGTACTGGAGAAAGCATCTCTAATGGAGAACAATGTAAAATCCTAGATTCCACTGAACATAATTGCCAACTAAAAGACGAGACAGAGATACTATTGCAAGATGGAATTGAAGCTGAGCGTCAAATTAAGTGGGAGGTACCTATGCGAACTTTAAGCACTGAATCATCTGAGACACCAGACAATGTGACAAACAGACCTAGGACTCCAGACAATGTGACAAACAGGTCTAGGACACCAGACAATGTGACAAACAGACCTAGGACACCAGACAACGTGTCAAACAGATCTAGGACACCAGATGATCACGCCCAGCTTAATGCGGAAAAAGGTGGTTTGCCGCTATTATTTATACCCCATTCTTAACTAGGAGCATTGACCTAATTGAAGCTAGAAAGCTTATTGTTTTCTTTGTGGCTTTCCTAACAGCCGAGCAGTCTCACTCTGAAGTGTACAAGGGTGAGACCTATGATGACACTGTCCAGTGCACTGTGGATATGAAAGGTGATACAACTGCTACTCCACCCTAAGCACACTTAACCCTGTGCATCTGAGCCACTAACAATGGTGGTGTGTAACTTTTCTAAGGCTGTGCCTAAAGATACTGAATCCATGCACCTTAAAGTTACACATTCTTGAAAGCGCTTCCCAAACTAATCCCTGCTATTATATCTTAATCCAACATCCAGTTGGTCTGCAAGCCTTTCTTCCTAGCTAATGATCATGTAAAATGTTTAGAATTCATTCTTAATTGTAGTCCATCATCACAGAGAACTTTCCATTTGCTTCAGTCATCTTCCTTAATACTAATCAGAACAAGCATAATGTTTTGAAATGTCTATATAAAACATTGAATAGATGGTTTAAATGTGGATGGATGGATGGATGGATGGATGGATGGATGGATGGATGGATGGATGGATGGAATGGTGAAAAAACAGAACAACTAACTTTATAGCATTAGCAAGCACAATCTGTTGTACTTGTTGCCTTGATCTGTGTGAATTGTTTCTAGACCACTCTGTCATATGGTCGTCTCTCTTATTTTTTTCTCTTCTATGTTATAAATCTTGAAAGCAACAATCATTGAGAACATCTATTTAATCAACTTTTAATTCAGAAAGTGGAAACCCACTGAAACTTTTCTTTGTGCACATCATACAACTATAGCTGAACCCTTCCATGAAATTGCAAAGACCAACATCGTTAAGGAAAGCTTGGGTGGCACAGATGGTTCTGAGTTTGCAAAGAGCAAGATCATTAAGGAAAGCCTGGGTTTCCTCCAGGGAACAGCAATTCCTGAGTTGGCCAAGAACGAGGTTAATGAGGAAAGCTTAAGCTCTACAGACATTCCCGAGCTCACAAAGAGCAAGATCCTTAAGGAAAGCTTGAGCTTCACTGCAGTTCCTGATTTGGCCAAGAACGAGGTTAATAAGGAAAGCTTAAGCTCTACAGACATTCCCGAGCTCACAAAGAGCAAGATCCTTAAGGAAAGCTTGAGCTTCACTGCAGTTCCTGATTTGGCTGAGACTGAGAGCACTAAAGAAAGCTTAAGCTTCAGAGAACTTCTTGAATTCTCAAAGAGTAAGAACCTTAATGGAAGCATGAGCTTCACAGCAGTTCCTGATTTTGCCAAGACTGAGAACACAAAAGAAAGCTTGAGCCTCACAGATGGTTCTAATGCCTCAAAAAACAAGAACCTTAAAGAAAGCTTAAGCTTCATAGCAGACCCTGATTCAACCAGGACTGAGAACATTAAAGAAAGCTTAAGCTTCACAGACAGTTCTAATGTCTCAAAAAGCATGAGCCTTGAAGAAAGCTTGAGCTTCATAGCAGATCTTGATATGGCCAAGACTGAGAACACTAAAGAAAGTTTAAGCTTCACAGATGGTTCTGATTTCTCAAAAAGCAAGAGCTTTAAGGAAAGCTTGAGCTTCATAGCAGATCCTGATTCCACCAAGACTGAGAACACTAAAGGAAGCTTAAGCTTCACAGATGGTTCTGATTTCTCAAAAAGCAAGAGCTTTAAGGAAAGCTTGAGCTTCATAGCAGATCCTGATTCCACCAAGACTGAGAACACTAAAGGAAGCTTAAGCTTCACAGATGGTTCTGATTTCGCAAAAAGCGAGATCATTAAGGAGAGCTTGAGCTTGATGAGTGTTTCTAAGTTGGACAAGACTGAGATCAGTAAGGAAAGCTTAAGCTTCACAAACTGTCCTGAGTTTACAAAGAGCAACGTCATTCAGGAAAGCTTGAGCTTCACGAACAGTCCTGAGTTTACAAACAGCAATGTCGTTCAGGAAAGCTTGAGCTTCACAGCTGTTCCTGAGATGTTAATGAAGGAGAACATTAAGGAGCACAGTCTAAAACAAGTTCAGCATACAAAATCGGACCCCACCGCCCCATTCTGCTTCTACAAGGACGAAGAAGTACTCAAACCTCAATGTGTTAAACAAGAACCAGCTTGCAGTCTTCAAGAAGATGAGAGAAGTTACTTCAAAGTACAAGAAATTTGCACGGATGACGATGTTTTAGCATTTAAGGTGGATCGTGAAGGTGATTTAAATAGTTAGCTCCATCATTCAGCAAGTAATGATGAGAGCAAATTACATCCCATTGCCAAACATAATTTAATGCCATTTTTTCCATTTTGATTCATTAACGCTAAAATATAAATAACTTCAAAGTTGGTAATAAATAAATGAATAATTTGCATGGCTTGCCAACATAATTCTGTAGGTTATCAGTAGCTTAATTGAGTAACTTGACCTCAAATACCTAAGCAAATTAATCCATTAAGAAATTAGATTCACATCTAACAAAAACCATCTTTCCAAGAAAAAAGCCCCATGACCATAAACAGTGAGCAGTGCCATGGTATTTGAAATCTTAAAAATAAAAAAAAGCCTTTAATTTTTGATATATTAAGTTTTCTTAAAGCTAGTAAAGATCTAATTTAAAGTCACAATGAGCTTTGAGGTAGCTTACAATTTCAAATGTCACCCTTAGTCATTGTTTTATTTTCCTTAGTAGTAATACAGATTTCTTTATATATAACTTGACACACTCTAGTTACAAAGATGAATGTCTCAGCACCGCAAGACATGTCAGATGAGAAGGCCTTTGAAGCAGCCTGTCTCAAAGACCTGGGCGAAGTCTCTGAAAAGAAGGCTCAAATCTTTGGGCATGGAGACGTTTCGGTAATCCAGCAACAAGATGGGAGAAACATGATGTCTAATCGGACCCCCAGGGAACAGTTTGCCCAGGTTTCAAAGACACCACAGAAAGAGGTGGTGCTGACAACTGAGACAAAGACTCAATCTGTGATGTATCAAGACAAAGTAAAAGGTGACTCAAGGCTATGTATCTAACATACTATTATATTAATTAGCATAAAAGCAACTAACACTGTATTGAGGTTTTTCACCCACGTGACCAAGTCATGTGATGCATCATTAGGCTGCCATTTTGGACGTCACGGCTCGAATCAGTTTGAATGCGAGGAAGGCGACAAACGAAAAACGTAAAAGAAAAAGGAGCAAGATGCAGAAAACACCTTCACTATCCAGCGACGTAGGGCATTTACAGGGCGAGCAGAGGGAGAGGTATTTGCAAAAATTGAGGTTAGCAGGCTTAGAGAACGACGTTTACCTGCTTCCACCAGGATTGTTCACGGACGTACGGAAGTACACGAAGCCCTCGTCTTTACCTGACTTCGGCCCACATGATCTGTATACCTATGTCGTTAAAAACCCATCGCCATACACAGGTATTGATCTGAAAGCGTACAAGAGTTTGGATGCCTACAAATATTTTGTGTCAGGCTGGGTAACATGCCTACATCAGCGGGTCGTCCCTGGAGCCGGTGGTCGCCATCTTATTACAGCTAAGGTTTGTTCACATTTTCATTTACTTTCGGTCCTCAGGATAAACAAAATGTTATTAAATGTCATTGAAATAACTTCTTAGTCTGTTGAGACATGGCCCGTTATAAATTTGCTGTTACCAGGCAATGACCAAGAACTGTATTATTAGGGTCGGTGTCTGTGTTGTAGCAGTGTACTAGCAGCTAGCTGTTAGCACTAGCTAATGTCAACAACATAGCTAGTATGTTACTGTAGCAATGTTTACGTTCAGTCATTTGGATGACTGTTAAAACCTTTCAGTCTCAAGTTTTTCCTTTATTGTATTTACTAGTTTACTGTAATTATGATCCGGCAGCTATTTACACCGGATCCAGTGTAAATAGCTGCCGGAGCGCGCTCCGGAACCTCGGCTGGAGCACTCCGGGAGCAAGCCGGAGCGCGCTGCTTAATTTGAGGGGGAGCAAGCCGGAGCGCGCTCCGGAACCTCGGCCGGAGCACTCCGGGAGCAAGCCGGAGCGCGCTCCGGAACCTCGGCCGGAGCACTCCGGGAGCAAACCAGAGCGCGCTGCTTAATTTGAGGGGGAGCAAGCCGGAGCGCGCTGCTTAATTTGAGGGGGAGCAAGCCGGAGCACACTGCTTAATTTGAGGGGGAGCAAGCCGGAGCGCGCTGCTTAATTTGAGGGGGAGCAAGCCGGAGCGCGCTCCGGCAGCTATTTACACTGGATCCGGTGTCTGTAACACGTTTTTTTTTTTTCAAGCTGGTTCTCCCTCTCTGTCTGCAGCGTTAGTATGTAGCTTGACCTTCAAAATGGCGGACACCGGGGCATCACGTGACCCTATGACGTCAGGTGAAAAACCTCAATTGTTCAGACATTCTTGAATTAAGAAAGGCCAAATTAATCAAACACAGCTATGCTCTCCTTGAATGTATAACTTATTTTAATACATGACTTTATTTCTCCAAAACTGAAGCACCTTCACCTAAACCAGTAAAATTCGCACCACTCGCCGAGACTGCCAGGACTAAGGCCATTGAAAGTGGTATGCCTCTCGTACTACAGTGTGAAATATCAGACCCAGATGCCCCGGTTTGTTGGTTCAAGGATGGAATACAACTGCACACTAAAAATGGATTAGTGATCCAGTCAGAGGACTGCATACGAAGGCTGGTTGTTCCGAATGCAGAGCTCTGTCACGCAGGGGCGTACAACTGTGAGGCAATGGATGATGTCATTAAATTTAAGGTGTATGTCAAAGGTGATTTAAAACCTAGTTTAATACATGCTGAACGCACTAAAAGCAGTTTAATTCACTCAACACGCAATCGTTTTTTCATTAAAAATTTATATAAAACAGAATAGATGTATAACTAAAATAGTTACAATATATACAGTGTTTTGCAAAAGTATTCATCCCCCTTTGTGTTTGTCAGGTTTTGTCGCATTGCAAGCTGGAATTAAAATGGATTTTGGGGGGTAGTACCATTTGATTTACTGTACACAACATGCCTACAACTTTTAAAGGTGCAAATTGTTGTTTTATTGTGATACAAGCAGTAATTAAGATGGAATAAAAAACAGAAATCTGGAGTGTGCATAGGTATTCACCCCCCAAAGTCAATACTTTGTAGAGAAACCTTTTGCTGCAAGTCTCTTGGGGTATGTCTCTATTAGCTTAGCACATCTAGCCACTGGGATTTTTGCCCATTCCTCAAGGCAAAACTGCTCCAGCTCCTTCAAGTTAGATGGGTTGCGTTGGTGTACAGCAATCTTTAAGTTATGCCATAGATTCTCGATTGGATTGAGGTCTGAGCTTTGATTAGGCCATTCCAAGACATTTAAATGTTTCCCTTTAAACCACTCCAGTGTAGCTTTAGCAGTACGTTTAGGGTCATTGTCCTGCTGGAACGTGAACCTTCATCCCAGTCTCAAACCTCTGGCCGACTCAAACAGGTTTTCCTCCAGAACTGCCTTGTATTTAGTGCCATCCATCTTTCCTTCAGTCCTGACCAGCTTCCCTGTTCCTGCAGATGAAAAATATCCCCACAGCATGATACTGCCACCACCATGCTTCACTGTAGGAATGGTGTTCAGGGTGTTGGGTTTGTGCCACACATGGCATTTCCCATGATGGCCAAAAAGTTCAGTTTTAGTTTCATTTGACCAGAGAATCTTCTTCCATGTGTTTGGGGAGTCTGCCACATGCTGTTGGGCAAACTCCAAACGTAGTTTCTTATTTTTTTTCTTTAAGCAGTGGCTTTTTTTGGCCACTCTTCCATAAAGCCCCACTCTGTGGAGTGTATGGCTTAAAGTGGTCCTATGGACAGATACTCCCATCCCCGCTGTGGATCTTTGCAGCTCCTTCAGTGTTATTTTTGGTGTCTTTGTTGCATCTCTGATTAATGCCCTCCTTGCCCGGTCTGTGAGTTTTGGTGGGCAGCCTTCTCTTGTCAGGTTTGTAGTGGTGCCATATTCTTTCCATTTTGCTATAATGGATTTAATGGTGCTCCCTGGGATATTCAAAGTTTGGGATATTTCTTATAACCCAACCCTGATCTATACTTCTCCACAACTTTGTCTCTGACCTGTTTGGAGGCTCCTTGGTTTTCATGTTGCTTGCTTAGTAGTGCTGCAGAGTCAGGGTCCTTCCAGAACAGGTTGATTTATACAGACATCATGTGACACTTTGATTGCACACAGGTGGATCTTATGATGTGACTTAAGTGACTTGATTGGACCAGCTCTTATTTAGGGGTTTCATACAAAAGGGGGTGAATACCTATGCACACTCCAGATTTCTGAGGGGTGGGGGGGGTGTTCATCTTAATTACTGTTTGTGTCACAATAAAAAAAAAAAAATTCACCTTTAAAGTTGTAGGCTTGTTGTGTAAATCAAATGGTGCTAACCCTCCAAAAATCCATTTTAATTCCAGCTTGTAATGCGACAAAACAGGACAAACACCAAGGGGGATGAATACTTTTGTAAGACACTGTATTTAATTCACTATCACTATAATATAATATGGCTTTTTGCAATTCTTTAAATATACAAATGCTTTGGTTTCCTAGTGACATTCTTTCACTTAAGCTTTAACATACCTACAAACAAAATCTGCTTGGATTAAAACATGCTAAATTAAACTCTTTAGCTGCACGGCAGAAAGGTTCAACGCTCACCGAGACTGAGACCGAGACCGAGAAGAATGACATGACATCTGATGAACCGGACAGTGCAAGTGTTCCACAAAAAGAGCCCATAAGTTCCACAGCTCAGGTCTGGTGGTCCAGACAAGAGCAACAAGATATTCAGGAGTGTCCCACTGTTATCCGATCAGAAGAGATCAGATCAGAAGAGATCAAATCAGCCGAGATGTCTGATTCTGGAGTATTCAGTTACGAAACAAAGGATACCAACATCCTGAGTACTGTGGATCCACCAGGTGATTCCTCAGTCATCTTTGACATCTCAACCCATCTGATTACAATACTAACCCCTTCAGTCATGTCATGGTCACTAATCGTCATTATGCTGACCACTTCATGTGAATAGATCTTAGGTTAAATTTGAGATTTATTTATTTATTTATTTATTTATTTGAACCAATTATGTTATTTAAATGTGTTTTACTGCATGTGTCCAGAAACTAAACTTGCATCAACAGGAAGAAAATGGATGAAATAAGTCTAAGGTGAATGTCTGATTTCAGACAGTCAGTAAAATTGACTACGCAATTTCGGAAGTCAAATACATTTTAAATTTTACACACTATGAAGGATTTACCATGACATCACACAGAAATCTTTTAACTCTGCATACACACTTAGATACAGACGTAAATAATAAGGCTTTTAATTTGCAGGACCAACTAAGGAAAATATTACATTGATGATTCCAGTAATTTGCATGATAATTAAATGCATACTTAAATATTTTAATTTAGACAAACCGTTTGCCCAATATGCAAGTAGTACTACTTAAGAACTTTTTCATGATTATTTTTTTTTACCTTTGTATTCTGTTGCTTTTTTGTCATCATTGTTGAATGCCTTTAGAAATGAATAAGCCTTCATTCACTCTTGCGCTACTAATGTTACATTACATCCACATTATCATCGTCTGATTGTTTTCTTTGTCTGAGTTTATTGATTGATTGATTCTCTCTGAGTTTTACTGATTGTTGCATGCCCATTCTTTTTGCCATTTAATGCACCATCGTTTTTCTTATATGACAATCATGTTAAAGCAATGATCTATTGCAATATCTCTAGGGAAACAATACATTTAATCAACATACTGTATATGTTCTATATAGATATGAGTAACGATTACAAATGTCTTTCTCCACTGATGCCCGTAGTGACACCAGTGATGTTCTCCACTCTCACTGAAGCTCAGAGGAATAAATCTGCTGTAGTTGGAGAGCCGTTTGAATTGGAATGCGAGGTCTCAGATGCCGCTGCACATGTACGCTGGTACAAAGACAGAAATGAGCTGTCATGTGAAGCTGGAGTTTTGGTTCAGTCTGAAGGTACAATCAGAAAACTCTCTGTGCAGTCAGCTGAACTATCTCACAGTGGAACATACAGCTGCAAGACAGATGCTGATGCAATCACATTCAAAATGGCTATCAAAGGTGATTTGCAGATTCCTTGATTTGAAACACTACGATAGTTATTTAACTTCAACAAAGTATTTTCTATCAATGTAGTGACACTATATACAGTAAATAGAAAACAATAAAGCTTATATTTGAAGCAGCCATGTTGCACAGTAGCAAAATCATAATTGTTCAATTATTTACAACCCCAAAATCAGAAAAAGTCGGGACGGTATGTTGAAATTGAAACCGAAAACAATTATTTTGACCTGTATTGCACGCAAAAATTTTGATTCTTGCAACGCATTTCAAAAAAAAAAAGTTGGAACAGTAAAGCATTTCCCGCGTTATAATGTCGCCAGGGTGGCACGGTGGTGTAGTGGTTAACGCTGTCGCCTCACAGCAAGAAGGTCTGGGTTTGAGCCCCGTGGCCGGCGAGGGCCTTTCTGTGCGGAGTTTGCATGTTCTCCCCGTATCCGCGTGGGTTTCCTCCGGGTGCTCCGGTTTCCCCCACAGTCCAAAGACATGCAGGTTAGGTTAACTGGTGACTCTAAATTGACCGTAGGTGTGAATGTGAGTGTGAACAGTTGTCTGTGTCTATGTGTCAGCCCTGTGATGACCTGGCGACTTGTCCAGGGTGTACCCCGCCTTTTGCCCGTAGTCTGCTGGGATAGGCTCCAGCTTGCTTGCGACCCTGTAGAACAGGATAAAGCGGCTACAGATAAGAGATGAGATGAGATAATGTCGCCATTCCTCCTTACAAACACCTAAAAGATGTTTAGGGGCTGAAAACACCAAGTGATGAAGTGTTTCAGGTGTTATTTTGTTCCATTCTTCCTGCAAACAGGTCTTAAAGTGTGCAACAGGACGGGGTCATATTTGTTGTTGACCTCATGAATTTTATTGATTTTCCAAAATAAACACATTTTGATTCTTGCAACACATTTCAAAAAAGTTGGGACAGTAAAGCATTTCCCACTTTATAACGTTGCCATTCGTTCTCACAACACTTAAAAGATGTTTAGGGACCGAAGACCCCAAGTGATGAAGCATTTCAGGAGTTATTTTGTCCCATTATTTCTGCAAACAGGTCTTAAGGTGTGCAACAGTACAGGGCCATTGTTGTTGTTGTTATATTTTTCATTTCAAAATTCTCTACACATTCTCTATTGGGGATAGAACAGACAGGCACCCTCTTCTTCCACAGCCATGCCTTTGTAATGTGTGCAGAATGTGGTTTTGCACCATCTTTGTGAAATCTCCCTGGAAAAGATGTCACCTTGAAGGCAGCATTATGTTGCTCCAGAGTCTCAGTGTACTTTTCTGCATTAATGCTTCATCACAGAAGTGTAAGTTACTTTTACCAAGGGCACTGACACAACCCCATACCATGACCAACCCTGGCTTTTGGACTTGTTCCTGGTAACAGTCTGGATGGTCCTTTTCATCTTTGGTCCGGAGCACACGGCGTCGATTTCTTCAAAAAAGACCTGGAATACTGATTCGTCTGACCACAACACACATTTCCACTGTGTGATGGTCCATCCCACATGCCTCCGAGCCCAGAGAAGTCAACGGTGCTTCTGGACACAGTTAACATAAGGCTTCCTTTTTGCACAGTAAAGCTTTAACTGGCATTTGTGGATGCAACTCTGTATTGTCGTGCTGTACAAAGGTTTGCTCAAGTAATCCCGAGCCCATATGATTCTATCAGCTATAGATGAATGATGGTTCTTGATGCCGTGCCATCTGAGGGATCGGAGATCATGGGCGTTCAGATTAGGCTTGAGCCCTTGTCCTTTATGCATCAAAATTCCTCCAGATTCCTTGCATCACTTCATGCTATTATGCAGCATCGAGGGTGAAATATTCAACTCCCTTCCTATCTTTCTTTGAGAAACATTAAACATTTCAATCATTTTCTCACACATTTGTTGACAAACTGGAGATCCTCAACCCATTTTTACTCCTCAAAGACGAGGCCTTTCCTGGATACTGATTTTGCACCAAATCATGATTACAATCACCTGTTAACATTATCTGTTTGAAATCGCATCATTATTTTGTAGTTTTACTTCATTATTAGCCCTAAATTTCCCCCGTCCCAACCTATTTTGGAATGTGTTACAGGCCTGCAATGCAGGAATGGATGTATATTAATAAATGAAATTAAGTTGACCAGACAAAACTTGAAATATCTTGGGTTCATACCATCTGCAAAGAAATACAAGTCAAAGTAAATTTAGAAATCACTGCTTTCTTTATTTTCTGTGAAGATTCTCAGTCATCCAGGTCATGGTAAACTGTGGGTGGTAAAAGAGAGCAACTGGACTTGCTTGAAGATTCTTGAAGACGTTTCACCTCTCATCCGAAAGGCTTCTTCAGTTCTGTCTGACTGGTAGGGAGCATCAGGTATTTATCCTCTCATGGATGAAAAGCTCATCTAAGGTGTCATTGAGTCATCCTGTTGGTGTGGGTCACCGGGGGCTGGTTGTGAACGGCCTCGAGAGTCATTAGGATGATCAATGGATTGCCCGTTAGGGTGAGCAATGGAATGCTGATTCTCTCTGTCCTCCTGTGAGTCACTGAAAACAGCTGGGTTTTGGTGTGCATTCAGTTGTCTGGGAAGTGTGCCAAGGACTGCATTGTAGGTGGCAGATAAATGATGTCTTAGCCCATGTTTACATTAGACCTTATCAGCGGATCATCAGATTAACGTTTTTAAAACGATTCGCGTGCACACAGCAACGCCAATACACGGATACGCTCGGCTCCGCAGGCATCCTGCGCTCCAAATCACTCCGCCCTGAACAGCGAGTGCCCTCTGGAGGGTGCGCACTCCAGCCTTGCGCAGCTCACAGAGCGCGCGAGTGAAGTGCACGAGCAGTGATTCGGGACTGAGCCGCTGTGTGTGTGATCCCGGCGCATATCACTTACCACTTGCAAGTGGAAGGATGGCAAGCCTAAAGACAATCATAACTACACAATGGGCAGTATTTGCATCAGTATTTGCAGTATTTTCATACTTTTATACTCTTTAATGAAAGGTGATACAAGGCGGAAGTCCGCACCGTTTTTCAGCAGTCGCGTCACATGACCAACGCCAGCGAATCAGGAAGGTGGATGTCACAGTGATGTTGTCCAATGAGACGCCAGCTAGAGCTCAGCACAGCGTATCCGCGTATTCTGAATGTTTACACAGCACCGGAGCTGACACGATCTGGATTGAATACGTGGACGCTGGCGGATTCCTGTTTCCCGGCGTTTCCAGGCGGTTTAATGTAAACGGACAGTGCATCCACGAAGAAAACGAGACAGATACGGTCGAATGTAAACGTAGCCTTAGACCCCCACCTCTGTTCAGTGATGGCCGTTCCAGGTTGACAAAAATGGCTTCTTTAAGTCCTCGCTCATACCAACGATCCTCTCTGGCTAAAATGCACACGTTGCAATCCTGAAATGAGTGTCCTTTGTTGTTAAGATGAAGGTAGACAGCAGAGTCCTGGCCTGAGGAACTGGCTCTCCTGTGTTGAGCCATGCGCCTGTGAAGCGGTTGTTTTGTCTCCCCAATATATGCGTCCGTGCATTCCTCACTGCACTGAATGGCATACACTATGTTGTCCTGTTTGTGTCTGGGTATTCTGTCCTTAGGGTGGACCAGTTTCTGCTTCAGAGTGTTACTGGGTCTGAAATGTACCTGAATGTTGTGTTTGTAGAAGATCCTCCTGAGTTTCTCAGATAGACCAGAAATGTAGGGAATGACAATGTTCTTGCGTTTGTTCCTGTTACCTTGCGTTTGTTATCCTGTTCGGATGAGAGGTGAAACGTCTTCAAGAATCTTCAAGCAAGTCCAGTTGCTCTCTTTTACCACCCACAGTTTCTTTATTTTCATTTTCCATACCGTCCTAACTTTTTCCCATTTGGGGCCGTATATCATTTCATGTAAAGATTAGGAAGTTGAGGTTTGGATCACTGCTGGGTTTAGTGCCTTTTTTTATAATAATGTGAATCTTATTTTTTTTAAAGTTACTATAATTCATGTAGATTTTACACTGATTGACTATAAAACAAAACATCCTTAAGATTATTTTTCTTTGTCTAATATGTTGACATTATTTTCTGTTCATGCTGCTCACAACTATGTAGCTGGACCTATGACGTTCAAACCACTTTCAGAGATGGAGAGGAACAGGTCCACTGAATTTGACTCGCCAACTGTTCCGGAATATGAGATTTCAGACTCTGAAAGCCAGGTTTGCTGGTATAACGATGACACAGAACTTGTCTCAGATGGTGAACTAAATATCCAAAGAGATACCAATCAATCAACCGAGATTTCTGACAGTGGAGATTCCGTCTTTGGCAGTCCTGATGATCCCGTGTCTTTCAAGATGGAGAGTCAAGGTGATTTTCCAGCCAACTTAAAAATTCAAACAAATTAATGATATATTAACGACATATAAGATATAGTATATAATTTGCAATTATATTCCCGAATAAAATTTACCTATCCTCCAGTGTTAATGGAGGTGGTGATGGTTGGGACATGAACAAACTCTAAGAGCTCTCTCATCCCAAAGACAATCACTTCAAATATAAATAAAACCTGTTGGCAGTAAAATAATCCAACCAAATCTGAACAGTGATTTGAGATAAATACGTTCCAATCTATTATATAAAATCATCACTTGGTCCTTGTTATAGTCTACCATAGTCTACCTGTAGATGAGCTAGAGAGTAGGACTGAAATAAAGAGCTACATAGAAAAAAAATAAATAAAATTTACATTACATTATTAGTGTTGATTATTACAAATTACATGACTTTTTGCACAAGCTTTAGTATGTCAGGCTACAGTATAATATTCATATCTCTGGCATGTAACACTTGGCAGGCTTGTAGTACATGAGTCCAACTTGTGCCCTAATTTTAAGGACTCATGACTTGATTTGGACTTGAGCACCGATGACTCAGACTTGGACTCAGACTTGTCCTGCATTCAGACTTGTAAATTGGAGACGAGGACTCGGATTTTTTCTTTATTTTTTTATAACATGCCATCATAATTTGGCATAAGATATTTATATCTACATTCATTTTTATACTAATTTTCTGCAAGAGATACACATTCACCTGTTCATACGTCATGTTCAGAAACAAACTCACGTTAATGGCGCTAAAATGCCTGGAGAAACGCCCCTAGGATTGTCCGCTTTGTTTATACAGACTTCTCGTGCAGTGGGAAAAAATGTACTGCTGTGTGTTCCATATGTAGAAGAACTATCGAGGAGACGACGGGGACGACCTCGAACTTCAATCGTCATTTGGCGAGACTCCACCCAGAGAAGGAAGTGACACGCTATGTTCATTGCTCTGTTGATAGTGGGCGGGGCTTGCTTGCTGAGCGATGAACTAGCTAGTGTTAACCCTCTCTCATGTTATTTGCCCTGTTGATAGTGGGCGGGGCTTGCTGAGCGATGAACAAGCTTTTTATCTGTAACCTATTAACTAAAATGGGGCAGTCGAGCAGTAACGTTAGTCCGACACAGTAGCAGAGACGCTTTCACATAAAGGCAGCAACAGCCACCGTCAAATGGTGCAGTTGGAGTCTTGTTCTCGGACTCGACTCAAAATTTTCTTGAATGACTTGGACTTGAACACTAGGGACTCAGGCTACATCCACACGACAACGGCAACGAGATTTAAAGAAAAAAATATTGCGTCCACATGGGCAACGGATCAGTAAAATATCAGGTACATATGGCAACGCAACGCTTGCTGAAAATGATGCAATACACATGCCACACCTCTAGGGGCGCTGTAAGACGGTCCCATCGGAGACACCAGAATAATAGAAGAAGTAAGGATGCATGTGCATAAACTATTATGTGCAAGACTTCATATTAGCCACAGTCAGAAAAATCTGTTCGTAAAATTACGTTATAATGACCAACTACAATGAAAAGTATTTTTCCAGTCTCACCTGTGAAAGGTAATCCCATGTGATCTCGTTTGGACGGCAAACCTGTTGGTACAGTTAAACGCAGCACATGAATGAGGCATCTTTATTCTCCGCTTTGCCCCATCCAATATGGCGGCGAGGATGACGTATGATTCTACGCGGAAGGCGGCATCTTTAATGGTCCGGAATAAATTGAATGCTACACGTTGATGGATTAATTTGTTGTTCTACGCCCTTTTTGAGGAATGTATTGTAGGACTTAAACCAACATCTGAAGAGGTGAGATCGCTCCTTTTTTTCCCCTATTTTTGCTGGCGGGATTGACTCTGCCCTAAGGGCTATTCTCTCTCTCTCTCTCTTTGCACCATTACACAATAAATATTCACAGTGAAAATATTTTGTAAGCGCGTTTCATGAGCCAAGTTATAGGATTTGTTGACAACTCGCATCGAGTTCGTTACACTTCTACCCGGCGTGAAGCACTGACAGTCATGTGGTTGTGACGTCATCATAAACAAATCCGTTCTACTCATCCAGACAACTTCGCAACGGCGCCGTTGCCAGATCTTTCCACTGTGGAACCCGTTCTCAAAAGATTTCGTTTTGGGGCACCCAAACGCCGGTGCCGTGTGGACGCCAGGCCGAAACGATAAACAATTTTATCAGATTCACCTGAATCCGTTGCCGTGTGGACAGGGCCTCAGACTCTGGGTTTAGTGACTCGACTCCAACACTGACACTTGGTTGCCAAAAATTATCCTATCTTCGATTTCCAAAAGCTCCGGTGTCAAGTTAAAGTTGACACCGGGCCTGTCTCAAACCTTCTACTGTAGCCCTTTAAACTTAGCTCACAACTATGCAATTACTTCATTTACAAATAGAAAATATGCTTTGATTAGCATGACTGATTCTTTCGATAAACCAGATGAAAATTGTACAGGACCAGATGTTTCCATTTTGTATACATCTGATTCAGCAGTCACATTTCTTCTAAATCGTAAAATTTCCATAGCTCCTCCCATAAGGTTCTCAGCCCTTCCAGAGGTGGCAAGAAACAAGTTCGTTGAAGCAGGCTGCCCTATTATACTTCAGTGTGAAATCTCTGAGTCAGCTGCCCAAGTGTCCTGGTTCAAAGACGGAGTGCCACTCCTTCAAGACTTGACTTCAGGACTTGACATCAAATCAGAGGGCACCATGAGGGCACTGATCATCGAATCAGCTGAGCTCAAACACTCGGGCATGTATTGCTGTGAAGCTGGCGATGATCGTATAGAATTCAAGGTGGATGTTGCAGGTGATTGAGTCCACATATTTTCTCAAAACCACTAACATGTCAAATAACACTTCATGCATTAAATGTTTTAGTATGTCAGGCTATAATATTCATATCTCGGGCATGTAACACTTGGCAGGCTTGTAGTACACGAGTCCAACTTGTGCCCTAATTTTAAGGACTCATGACTTGACTTGGACTTGAGCATCGATGACTCAGACTTGTACTGCATTCAGACTTGTAAATTGGAGACGAGGACTCGGATTTTTTCTTTATTTTTTTATAACATGCCATAATAATTTGGCATAAGATATTTATATCTACATTCATTTTTATACTAATGTTCTGCAAGAGATGCACATTCACCTGTTCATACGTCATGTTCAGGAACAAACTCACGTTAATGGCGCTAAAATGCCTGGAGAGACGCCACTAGGATTGTCCGCTTTGCTTCTACAGACTTCTCGTGCAGTGGGAAAAAATGCCCTGCTGTGTGTTCCATATGTAGAAGAACTATCGAGGAGACGACGGGGACGACCTCGAACTTCAATCGTCATTTGGCAAGACTCCACCCAGAGAAGGAAGTGACACGCTATGTTCATTGCTCTGTTGATAGTGGGCGGAGCTTGCTTGCTGAGCGATGAACTAGCTAGTGTTAAACCTCTCTCATGTTATTTGCCCTGGTGACAGTGGGCGGGGCTTGCTGAGTGATGAACAAGCTTTTTATCTGTAGCCTATTAACTAAAATGGTGCAGTCGAGCAATAACGTTAGTCCAACACAGTAGCAGAGACGCTTTCGCATAAAGGCAGCAACAGCCACCATCAAATGGTGCAGTTGGAGTCTTGTTCTCGGACACGACTCGAAATTTTCTTGAATGACTTGGACTTGAACACTAGGGACTCAGACTCTAGGTTTAGTGACTCGACTCCAACATTGACACTTGGTTGCCAAAAATTATCCTATCTTCGATTTCCAAAAGCTCCGGTGTCAAGTTAAAGTTGACACCGGGCCTGTCTCAAACCTTCTACTGTAGCCCTTTAAACTTAGCTTACAACTATGCAATTACTTCATTTACAAATAGAAAATATGCTTTGATTAACATGACTGATTCTTTCGATAAACCAGATGAAAATTGTACAGGAGCAGATGTTTCCATTTTGTATACATCTCATTCAGCAGTCACATTTCTTCTAAATCGTAAAATTTCCATAGCTCCTCCCATAAGGTTCTCAGCCCTTCCAGAGGTGGCAAGAAACAAGTTCATTGAAGCAGGCTGCCCTATTATACTTCAGTGTGAAATCTCTGAGTCAGCTGCCCAAGTGTCCTGGTTCAAAGACGGAGTGCCACTCCTTCAAGACTTGACTTCAGGACTTGACATCAAATCAGAGGGCACCATGAGGGCACTGATCATCGAATCAGCTGAGCTCAAACACTCGGGCATGTATTGCTGTGAAGCTGGCGATGATCGTATACAATTCAAGGTGGATGTTGCAGGTGATTGAGTCCACATATTTTCTCAAAACCACTAACATGTCAAATAACACTTCATGCATTAAATGTTTTGTCCTCATATAAAATCTGAATAAGTAAATGTATATAATCAAATACTGAGAACCTCATTTGAAAGTGTAGATTGTGCTCAATGATGGATCCCTCGAAAAATATAACCCTTATTATTAAACCTAAACCATTTAAGGGGTCCAAATCTATAAGGATAGTTTTCAGTTCTTTACTATTCATTGTAATTGTCTGGTAAATGCATCACATATTTCAGCAACAACATGTAAAAAAGTTCCTTTCATAGTCATGAAAATATTTTTTGCTGTAATTATCTCCCCCTCGTCCATTAGTAAACTGCCACATAAAAAAAAAATGGCAGAGAAAAATTGTGTACAAATCTAGTAATACCATTTCTTTGAATGAATGAAAACACTCCTAGCTTCACCAGTGATGTTCAAAGCTGTCCCTGAGACTGAGAAGACCAAGTCATTTGAAGCAGGCGCATCTATCATTCTCCAGTGCGAGATATCTGAGCCCACTGCCCTGGTCCAGTGGTACAAGGATGGGACTCAGCTCTTCCCTCAATCTGGAGTTTTCTTCCAATCAGAGCACACCATGAGGACATTGGTTATCCTGTCAGCCACGTTTTCCCACTCTGGGGTTTACAGTTGTAAAACAGCTGATGATGTCAGCGAATTTTATGTGGACATTAAAGGTGACCTCCAAAGTTTATCTGAACCACTGCCATATAACTAACAAATTGTGTACTGTCCGACTTTCACTGGTTGAAAGCAATGGATCCATTCTGCTGCTTCTAGATAATCATGTTCATAAAACAGATGCATAGAGTCATTTGCAACATTTATGCCATGTTTGCTGGCTGTAGTTGCAATCTACCCATCTTCTTGGTGCCTTCTGTTTACAAAGGAATCGTGCAAGGGGAAAAGCATGTCCATTACATTGCTCAACTGCAATTCATCCTCATAAAGCTTTATTTAATGCTATTTCTTTCTATTTAGTTTGCCTGTTAAGGGTGGAGACCATCTGCAACACCTCATGATAATGCATGCTTGATTTGAAAATAATGGAGCACACATGGATGGAAAAATGACTCTAGGAATCAAATTGTGTAATTCATATTCTTCTGTAGCACCCCCTGTGACATTTGGCTACATCCCAGAGGAAGAGCTTCACAGAAATGTAGTGGAACAAGACAGTCTCTTCCTTTGTTGTGAGGTGTCCAGATCTGATGCCACTACACAATGGTACAAAGATGGAGTTGAGATACAGACCAGTGACAAAGTCAGAATGGAGACAGAACACACCATGAGAAAACTGATAATCCAATCTGTTCGAATGTCAGACGCTGGGACATACACATGTCGTGCAGGAGGCAGTGCCTTAATATTCAAGGTGAATGTACGAGGTATGTGTAACACCTTGAACATATTTGACCTGCATATACAGTACACATATACAAATATATATGCATACACAGATGGAAAGTTAAAGCTAGACTGCCTTTCAGATTTTTCAAGTATAGGTCGTAAAAATAATTTTCCCCGACACCCGATTATTTTTGTTTAGTGGACCGAAAGCTACTGAATTTGAATCACAGACTTCCAATTTTATTAGTTTTTTTTTTAATCGAACAATTAATGAATTTAGGGCAATGTGGCCCTAAATTCACCACTATTTTTTCCTGCTTCACCATGACGCAATACAAGATACTATGTCATGCATCACGTGGTGGGCTTTCCCCATTCACATAAGGCATTGTGGGATACAAATTTGAAACAGGAGAGAAAATTGGAGGACGTGAGTGTGCGAATGAAGCGTGGAAGACCGACGACAGTAACGGACAGCGAGAAGAAAAGACGTTATGTTATATACGAAGGAAAGGAAATGCAGGACCAAACTAATAAATATCGGTGGTCAGTGAGCACCTCAGTGTGATCAGCTGTTCGTTTAGTGACAGAATGATATAACTGTAAGTGCACGCTCAAAGGTAAACCTGCACATGTACATACACACGGACTTCCTCTGTTTGTTTGACTGTGCCAAGTGAACGATTTCATGCACATTATTTGCTCGAGAATCCCCTCAAATTAAATAACTTCGCAGCCACAAAATGAACTGATTTTTTGTGAGATGTTACAGAAATAAACATATATCACAATGACTAAATTTCAGAGGGAATTAAATTTCACCGATTTTATGAAATCAAAAGGCAGTCATGCTTTAAACTAGGACAAATTTTGAGAAAATAAACCAAACCCATCAGAGGAAAGATGCAAGTATGTTCAGTTTCAGTTTGTATTATTCAATATTAAGTCTGTGGTTTACTGCTCAATATACTGCTTATTTAAAATGATCTACTGCTTAGGTAAGTATATTGGGGAATGAAACATGACTAAAAGCTTTTTCTACTCTCGTCATTCATTTTTCAGATACTTTAACAAAAGATTTTATGTCCTTATAACTCATACTGTAAGTTTAAAGGAACAGTCCACCGTACTTCCATAATGAAATATGCTCTTATCTGAATTGAGACGAGCTGCTCCGTACCTCTCCAAGCTTTGCGCGACCTCCCAGTCAGTCAGACGCGCTGTCACTCCTGTTAGCAATGTAGCTAGGCTCAGCATGGCCAATGGTATTTTTTGGGGCTGTAGTTAGATGCGACCAAACTCTTCCACGTTTTTCCTGTTTACATAGGTTTATATGACCAGTGATATGAAACAAGTTCAGTTACACAAATTGAAACGTAGCGATTTTCTATGCTATGGAAAGTCCGCACTATAATGACAGGCGTACTAACACCTTCTGCACGCTTCGGCAGCGCATTGATACGGAGCTCAGATCTCAATGCGCTGCCGAAGCGCGCAGAAGGTGTTAGTACGCCTGTCATTATAGTGCGGACTTTCCATAGCACAGAAAATCGCTACGTTTCAATTTGTGTAACTGAACTATTTTCATATCACTGGTCATATAAACCTATGTAAACAGGAAAAACGCGGAAGAGTTTGGTCGCATCTAACTACAGCCCCAAAAAATACCATTGGCCATGCTGAGCCTAGCTACATTGCTAACAGGAGTGACAGCGCGTCTGACTGCGTCTGACTGACTGGGAGGTCGCGCAAAGCTCGGAGAGGTACGGAGCAGCTCGTCTCAATTCAGATAAGAGCATATTTCATTATGGAAGTACGGTGGACTGCTCCTTTAAGAAGGGTTATTTATCTTTCTTTTTTTTTTTTTGCTCAATAGAGCCCCCAGTAATGATTGTCTATCCCAAAGAAGATGTTCACCTTGATCGACATGTTCCAGAGGAAATTGTTCTCAGCTGTGAACTTTCGCGTACAAATGGGAAAGTGATTTGGTTCAAGGATGGACAGAAACTTCAAGAAAGTGAAAATATGAAATTGAAAACAGAAGGTCCATACAGGAGACTGAAGATTCTTCACAGCAGAGTTGAGGACTCAGGAGAGTATGTCTGTGACACTGCTGATGACTCAAAATTCTTTCATTTAAGCATAAAAGGTATATAATATCCATATTATGGGAAAAATATAAAATTGTGAATGTTCACTATGCCAGTGTCCAACTTACAAGACGAAAAACATAAATGTACCACATGCATTCATTCATTCTCCTTCTACTTTACCTGATGGAGGTTGAGGTGGCAACAGGTTAAGTAGGTCAGCCGAGCCTTTTCTATCCTTCTTAGCTCTATTCTGGGGCTATTCTGCATTACTGAGTTCCTCATCCATCACGGAATGTAAGCTCAGCAACCCAGCAGAGGAACCTCATTTCAACTACCTGTACTTCCAGGGATCTATATTGATCAAAACAGAGAGCTTTGTTGGAAAACTGAGAACTTGCTTTACCACCACAGACCAGGACAATGACTGTAACTCTGTTACTGCTGACCTGATTCATTTGTCATTTACAATCATCCATCCATTATCCATAATCGCTTATCCTGTGCAGAGTCGTGGGCAAGCTGGAGCCTATCCCAGCTGACTATGGGCGAGAGGCGGGGTACACCCTGGACAAGTCGCCAGGTCATCACAGGGCTGACACATAGAGACAAACAACCACTCACATTCACACCTACGGTCAATGTAGAGCCACCAATTAACCTAATCTGTATGTCTTTGGACTGTGGGGGAAACCAGAGCACCTGGAGGAAACCCACGCGGACACAGGGAGAACATGCAGCTCCACACAGTAAGGCCCCCGTCAGTTGCTGGGCTCGAACCCAGAACCTTCTTGCTGTGAGCTGACAGTGCTAACCACTACACCACCGTGCCACCTCACTTATAATAATGAATAAGTTAATGTACTAAATTCATCTACCAGGAGTAAGGTCTCTCCCTCATCTCAGTCCTTTCAAGGAGAGAAACATTGCCATGGACTTGGAGGTGCTGACTTTCCCAGCCACTTCATACTCATCAGCAGGGAAACAGTGAGGTTTGTGTTAGAGGTTAGTTGTGAATTGTGCCAAAAGAACATCATTGGCAAATATCAGGGATGTTGCTGGAATAATGGACGCCTGTCCTAACTTGCCAGTCTTGATATATTGTCCATGAAAACAAAAGCTGGAGTGAAGAAATGAGACACCATTGACAGTCAGACCCCCATCAAATGGTTCCAACTTAATGCCAAGAAACGTCATAACTCTCACTGAGGCTGAACTGCACAAAGTTCTATCTCATCTCATCTCATTATCTCTAGCCGCTTTATCCTGTTCTACAGGGTCGCAGGCGAGCTGGAGCCTATCCCAGCTGACTATGGGCGAAAGGCGGGGTACACCCTGGACAAGTCGCCAGGTCATCACAGGGCTGACACATAGACACACAACCATTCACACTCACATTCACACCTACGGTCAATTTAGAGTCACCAGTTAACCTAACCTGCATGTCTTTGGACTGTGGGGGAAACCGGAGCACCCGGAGGAAACCCACACGGACACGGGGAGAACATGCAAACTCCACACAGAAAGGCCCTCGCCGGCCACGGGGCTCGAACCTGGACCTTCTTGCTGTGAGGCGACAGCGCTAACCACTACACCACCGTGCCGCCACAAAGTTCTATACCCTAGTACAAACCCTATGCTCAGATACACTGTATTTCTGCAGTATCTCCCACAATATAGGCGGTACACTTCTCCAAATACACAAAACACATGTATACTAGATTAGCATAATCCCATGACCCATGACAAAGCTGTGCAAGAGTAAAAAGCTAGCTTAATGTTCCACAGCTGGGATAGAACCCACATTGTTTCTCCTAAATTCAACTATCAGATGGAGGCTCTTCTCTGTATCTCTGGCATTGACTTTCCAGGGGAGGCTGAGGAAGGTGATTCCCCTATAATTGAAACAAATTTTTTAACAATGGACCACCATCCCAGTTTGCCCATCCTAAGGCACTGCCCCAGATCCACACACAACATTGAAGAGATGTCAAACACACAACCACAACTTCAATTGCCTTCAACATCTCTGGCTGAAGCTCATCCACCCTGCATCCTTTCCACTATGAAGACTTCTACAGTAAGTGCCATAGGAACCTCAGTCATATAAATTGACTCCAAAAACATCAGCGACTTCTTGCACTGCTCCAACAATATCCCCAGTAGAGGTCAAATCTGTCCCGCACTTGCTCAGCAGCACTTGTACATAGACTCATGTCCCCCTTCAGAGGCACGGAACAGTTTGCCAGAACATCTTTGATGTCCAAAAGTTTTTAATAGCATCTACATACTCCTCCCATGCCAGAGATTTCACTTTTGGAACTGCTTTTGCTGCAGACCTTCTGGCTCTCATATACCTTTCAAATGAGTCAGGAGAGCCCTCCAAATCTTAAGACTTCCCTCACCACTGGCATCCACCAGCATGTGCTAGGGTTACCTCCATGACACACACTGACAGCCTTCCAGCCATAGCTTCTTGCAGCTGCCTCTATAATTGTGGGTTTAAATTTGGCCCTTTGAGCCTCAACATCTTTGATCAACAAGGGAGGAAGAAGTCCTCATTCTCATCAAATTCTTTGCCAGAAACTCCTAAAGAAACTAGACAGCTCTCCATAGTTTACCAGGCAGCAACGCTATTGTGCGCCAGCACAAACTCCAACTGTAAGGTCCTCAGTTTGGTACTGGTGAGCATCTCCAGACCTGACTGAGACCTATCTTTTGTGGGATGTCAAGAGTAGGAGAAAGAATACCCCAATGGTCTTTAAGCCCATACTTTGTATGGATGTGAGGCAGACTATATCTTGTCCATAGCTTTCCATCTCTGCCATGAACTCAGGCTCTGTCCTTGCCAGTGAAGTGACATTCCATATTCTCAAAGGACTACAAAATAGGCAAAAAGGAAACACATTCTGAGATGCATCCATCCATTATCCATAACCGCTTATCCTGTGCAGGGTCATGGGCAAGCTGGAGCCTATCTCAGCTGACTATGGGTGAGAGGCGGGGTACACCCTGGACAAGTCGCCAGATCATCACAGGGCTGACACATAAAGACAAACAAACATTCACACTCACATTCACGGTCAATTTAGAGTCACCAATTAACCGAACCTGCATGTCTTTGGACTGTGGGGAAACCAGAGCACCCAGAGGAAACCCATGCAGACACGGGGAGAACATGCAACCTCCACACAGAAAGGCCCTCGTCGGCCACTGGGCTTGAACCCAGAGCCTTCTTGCTGTGAGCCAACAGTGCTGACCACTACACCACCGTTCCGCCCCACATTCTGAGATACAACAAAATTTATTTTTGTTGATCTTAAAGCTGCAGACACCACATTTTCCAACAAAAATTAATTTTTTACCAATTTCACAGCCATCATGATAGCTGGAATCTATCTGATTCCTGATCTATCATCAGTTGTCCCAAGCCTAATGAATTCTGTTAAAATACATACAAATTTAACTTATTCAGGATACATTCTGAAAAGGCGCATGGTAAACAATTGTGCTGTTTAGTCATTCTCCGTTTTTACTCTAGACATCACTCAACACTGCAAAAAGAAACATTAAAGCAACTATTCTCTATACTGTCTTTTAAAAATGTATCAAGACCTGCATATAAATAGTTCAGTTTTGTATTCTGAATATGTATCACCATTACTTGTATTCTGTTACATCCCAGCCCTGTTTAGACCTGTAATAGATCTGTTCCATCTAAATAACATTCCTATTTGTCTGACAGCATCAGGTACTGACCTCCTTATTTGTATTCGTATAGAACCCCCAGTATGCATCGTTTCCCCAAGCCAATCCCAAATGGAACTTTGCCAGCAAATGTCAGAGAGGATGGTGCTGAGTTGCGAAATTTCCAGAGCCAATGCTTCTGTGCGCTGGTATCGAAATGGGCTTGAGGTAGAAGAGAACAACAACCTTATTCTCGAAGTTGATGGTGTTTACAGAAGACTCATTATACCAGAAACAACAGTCAGCGATTCTGCAGAATATGTGTGTGACACAGCTGATGACTCTGTGACATTCTTCGTAAACATTGCAGGTGCGTGATCTATACACCTCAAAACTGTCAATTGGGGAGAATGAAAGAAATCATACGCTATATGGCCAAATGTTTCTGGACACCTGACCATCACACCCATACAGTGGTGCTTGAAAGTTTGTGAACCCTTTAGAATTTTCTATATTTCTGCATAAATATGACCCAAAACCTCATCAGATTTTCGCACAAGTCCTAAACGTAGATAAAGAGAACCCAGTTAAACAAATGAGACAAAAATATTATCCTTGGTCATTTATTTATTGAGGAAAATGATCCAATATTACATATCTGTGAGTGGCAAAAGTATGTGAACCTCTAGGATTAGCAGTTAATTTGAAGGTGAAATTAAAGTCAAGTGTTTTCATTCAATGGGATGACAATCAGGTGTGAGTGGGCACCCTGTTTTATTTAAAGAACAGGGATCTATCAAAGTCTGATCTTCACAACACATGTTTGCAGAAGTGTATCATGGCACGAACAAAGGAGATTTCTGAGGACCTCAGAAAAAGCATTGTTGATGCTCATCAGGCTGGAAAAGGTTACAAAACCATCTCTAAAGAGTTTAGACTCCACCAATCCACAGTCAGACAGATTGTGTACAAATGGAGGAAATTCAAGACCATTGTTACCCTCCCCAGGAGTGGGCGACCAACAAAGATCACTCCAAGAGCAAGGTGTGTAATAGTCGGCGCGGTCACAAAGGACCCCAGGGTAACTTATAAGCAACTGAAGGCCTCTCTCACATTGGCTAATGTTCATGTTCATAAGTCCACCATCAGGAGAACACTGAACAACAATGGTGTGCATGGCAGGGTTACAAGGAGAAAGCCACTGCTCTCCAAAAAGAACATTGCTGCTCATCTGCAGTTTGCTAAAGATCATGTGGACAAGCCAGAAGGCTATTGGAAAAATGTTTTGTGGACGGATGAGACCAAAATAGAACTTTTTGGTTTCAATGAGAAGCGTTATGTTTGAAGAAAGGAAAACACTGCATTCCAGCATAAGAACCTTATCCCATCTGTGAAACATGGTGGTGGTAGTATCATGGTTTGGGAAGAAGAATAAAGTTAATGCTTTGGAATGGCCAAGTCAAAGTCCTGACCTTAATCCAATGGAAATGTTGTGAAAGGACCTGAAGCGAGCAGTTCATGTGAGGAAACCCACCAACATCCCAGAGTTGAAGCTGTTCTGTACAGAGGAATGGGCTAAAATTCCTCCAAGCCAGTGTGCAGGACTGATCAACAGTTACCGCAAACGTTTAGTTGCAGTTATTGCTGCACAAGGAGGTCGCACCAGATACTGAAAGCAAAGGTTCACATACTTTTGCCACTCTCAGATATGTAATATTGGATCATTTTCCTCAATAAATAAATGTCCAAGTATAATATTTTTGTCTCATTTGTTTAACTGGGTTCTCTTTATCTACTTTCAGGACTTGTGTGAAAATCTGTTGTTTTAGGTCATATTTATGCAGAAATATAGAAAATTCTAAAGGGTTCACAAACTTTCAAGCACCACTGGATGTAGTTCTTCCCCAAACTGTTGCCACAAAGTTGGGAGCACACAATTGTATAGGATGTCTTTATATGCCACAACATTAAAATTTCCCTTCAATGGAACTAAAAAGCCAAGCACAAATGTTCCAATACGATAATGCCCCTGTGCACAAAGTGAGGTCATGGATTGCCAAGGCTTGATTGGAAGAACTCAAGTGCCGCAACCTCAACCCCACCGCTCACTGAACACCTTTGGAATGAACTGGAATGCTGACTGTGCCTCAGACCTTCTTGCCTAATATCAGTGCCTGACCTCACTAAAGCTCTTGTGGCTTTCATTCCCCACTGCCATATTCCAAAATCTACGGGAACCTTCCCAGAAGAGTAGAGGTTATAACAACAGCAAAGGAGAGACTAAAACTGAAATGGAATGTTCAACAAGCACATGGGTGTGATGGTCAAGCATCCACAGACTTTTGGCCATATAGTATAGCTGATGTTACACGTCAGTTTTTTTTTGTGTGTGTGTCTTTTGCATTTCAATTGTTATACAACTGACCCTTAAAGCTAAGCTAGACAGTCTTTCAATTTCATAAAATCAGTGAAATTTAGTTCCCTCTGAAATTTGGTCATTGTGATATATATTTATTTCTGTAATGTCTAAAAAAAACCAGGCCATTCTGTGGCTGGGAAGTTTTTTAATTTGAGGATATTCCCGAGCAAATAACGTGCATGAAATCACTCGCTTCGCGCAGTCAAACAGACAGAGAAAGTCCATGTGCGCATGCACACGCTTACCTTCATCATCATCTTTTTCTTCATCTTTTGGGTTTTACGGCAGCTGGCATCCAGTGTTGCATTACCGCCATCTGCAGGTTTACCTTTGACCGTGCACTAACAGTTCCATCCTTCTGTCACTAAACGAACAGCTGGTCACCCCGAGGTGCTCGCTGACCGCCGATATTTATTAGTTTGGTCCTGAGTTTCCTTTCCTTCGCAACATAACGTCTTTTCTTCTCACTTTCCATTACTGTAGTCGGTCTTTCACATTTCATTCGCACACTCACGTCCTCCATTGTTCTCTCCTGTTTCAAATTTGTATTCCACAATGCTTTGTACTAACAGGGAAAGCCCACCATGTGATGCATGATGTAGTATCTTGTATTACATCATGGTGAAGTAGGCAAAAATAGCAGAGAATTTAGGGCCACGTGGCCTTAATTCATTAATTGTTCTATTTTTAAAAAGCGAATAAAATTGGAAGTCTGTGATTCGAATTCAGTAGATTTCAGTCCACTAAACAAAAAAAAAGAAAGAAAAGAAAGAAAGAAAGCACAACTTTATTCATCACACACTTGTGAAATTCCTCTCTGCATTTAACCCATCTGAAGCAGTGAACACACACATGCACAATGAGCACACACACATACATACCCAGAGCAGTGGGCAGCCATGTTAACAGCGGCCGGGGAGCAGTTAGGAGTTAGATGCCTCGCTCAAGGGCACCTCAGCCCAAGACCGTCCCATATTAACCTAACCACATGTCTTTAGACTGTGGGAGAAACCGGAGCACCCAGAGGAATCCCACGCAGACACAGGGAGAACATGCAAACTCCACTCAGAAAGGCCCTCGCCAGCCGCTGGGTTCGAACCCAGAACCTTCTTGCTGTGAGGCGACCGTGCTAACCACTACACCACCTTGCCGCCCACGGCAAATAATTGGGTGTCAGGGAAAATTCTTTTTATGACCTACACTTGAAAAATCTGAAAGGCAGCTTACCTTTAAGATGACAACTTATGTTTGTGCAGAACCCCCAGTGCGGTTTATTCGGCCAAGGAAAATGGCCTACGAAGTAGAAAAATTTGTTGGAGAAACCATAGTGCTTGACTGTGAGGTGTCCAGACCAAATGCAGAAGTCAGTTGGAAGAAGAATGGAGAAGAGATTGAAGAAAACAGTTACATAACCATAACTGAGGATGGAAGTATTCGACAATTAACAATTCATTCATTACGGCTTGAAGACACGGGCCAGTACTTATGTGATGCCAAAGATGATGTAATGGATTTCAGTTTGAAAGTACATGGTAAGTTTCTTGTCATAAGTAATAACGGTTTTGTTCAAGACCATGTCTCAATAACTTGTTTTGCTCTTCTTTGCAGATCCACCACTCAAATTTCTGCAAAAATGTGATATAATAACAGACAGGCATTTTGTCGTATCAGATGCCATTGTGCTCAAGTGTGAACTTTCCAGAGCAAATGGTGTAGTCTGCTGGTACAAGGACAATAACAAAATTGTGGTTAATGATCACTTTACGTTTGAAGAAGAAGGGGCATTCAGATCTCTCATCATTTTAAATGCGGAGATTGGGGACACTGGTGAATACATATGTAATGCAAAGGATGATCAGGTTGTCTTTAATGTCACAGTGCAAGGTACGGTACATTAGAAATTTCAGTCACATGCTACTGTTGGTGAAAACATGCGTAAAGTTGAGGTATAATAAACTAAAACCTAGTTTTGCGTTCTATTTAGAGGCACCAGTGTCTATCCTACGAAACTCTAGGACCCCAGAACACTACTCATTTGTTGCTGGAAACGAGCTGATCCTTGAATGTGAGGTGTCTCGAGAGAATGCCACCGTTCAGTGGCTCTTTAATGGAAGAGTACTAGAGGCAGATGCACGAATCCATATTGAAAGCAGAGGCACAATGCGAAAACTTGTCATTTCAAGCCTTCAGTTGTCCGACTCAGGAGACTACACATGCGATGCTATTGATGACAAAATGAACATCATGGTGACAGTTCAAGGCAAGCTAACCATGACTTCTATTAATATGATCAGCTGAATATTAGGTTAATACATTTTAAGCCTTCAGAAAGAACAATGCATACTGTAAAGCAATGCTAATCTCCAGGTATCATTCTCTGTTTAATAGAGCCACCACTCAAGTTCATCAAAAATGAAGAGATAAACATTACTGCCTATGAAGAAGAAAGCGTGACACTGTGTGCTGTTGTTAACAGAGATAATGGTTCTGTGCAATGGAGCAAGGGAGGCAAAAAAATCACTGATCATCGTTTTTATGCCACGAGTGATGGACGTTCTCATTTCCTCACGATCAAAAATCTGAATAAATCAGATGCTGGAGAATATGAGTGCGATGTAGGGACCGACAAAGCCCATTTTAGTGTCCAAGTCAAAGGTAAATCAAGAATTTGTTTGCATTACTGTAGCTCTGGAAAAGAGGTGTATAATATGCTGCTTGTTAATCTCGAATTACTGATAGAATTGTCCTCTATTGGAAAAAAACCCAAAACATCTCTAATATACAGATGTTCAGTCATCCTGAAATGTTAACCATGTGTTTACAGCCGTTTTCAAGTTGTATTATTTTTTTTCTTTTAGCTATGAAGGTAAAATTTTCCAAGCCATTACAAAATGTGGTAGAGCTCAAGGGGAGTGACGCTGTATTGAGATGTGAACTCCACACAGCTAAAGGAGATGTCCAGTGGCTAAAAAACAACCAAGAAATCACACCAAACCGACATTTCACAATACGCGCAGATGGGCAAGAAAGAAGCCTCACAATACACAACTTAACAGATTACGATGCAGGAGAATATACATGTGAATCAAAGGATGAGAGAACATCTGCAACGGTTGTCGTGAAAAGTAAGTATATTAGGCAAGGCAAGGCAAGTTTATTTATATAGCACATTTCATACACAGTGGCAGTTCAATGTGCTTTACAGAAGTAAAAGCAGAACAGTAAACAATAGAAAATAAAATTACATAAAATAACTGGGGAAGAAAAATAATAAGAATTAAACAAGAGTAGAAATAAAATAATAAAATGAAATAAAGTTCAAAAAAGGAATCAGCCTCGAGATTAATTATTATTATGGGTTTAACTCATAAGGCGCGCTCTTCCCGTGGCTCTTCCACGAGGATCACCAAAAATCGTCCCGCAGACAAAATCTACGAGGATCACATAAAGCGCGCTCTTCCCGTGGCTCTTCCACGAGGATCACCAAAAATCGTCCCGCAGACACAATCTACGAGGATAACCAAATAAAATCGTCCCGCAGACAAAATCTACGAGGATCACCAAAAATCGTCCCGCAGACAAAATCTACGAGGATCACAGCAACAAAGAATTAAAGTAAAAGTAAAATAATTAAAATCCAAGATTAAAAAGAAATTAAAATAAAGAAAGTAAAATCATTAAAATCAAAATTAAAAGAAATTATGTTAACCTCCTAAGGCCCAAGCTGTTTTTTTACATGCATTTTTTTTTATTTCTCTTTGCTATTTGGGCTTATTAGAACCTGATTAGAATAAAAACTAAGCATCATCTTTTGATAAGATGTACTTTTAGAGAAAAAGTATGTCCACATATGTGGATTCTTGTTCCGAATTTCCATAAAGTGCTGTCCACGCATGTGACCGCTAAGCCCTAGGAGGTTAAAGGAAATTAATTACTTAGGTAAAAATTAATCAAGTGAAAGCATCTGAAAACAGCTTTGTCTTGAGCCTGGATTTAAAACTAACAACAGTAGGAGCATTTTTGATATCATCTGGAAGTTGGTTCCAAAGCTTAGCAGCATAGCAACTAAAGGCTGCTTCACCACACTTCGTTTTGACAGCTGGTATTACTAGCAAGTTTTTCTCTTGTGATCTTAGAGACCTAGTTGGTGCATATAATTGAAACATATCCAGTAGGTAGCTGGGTCCCATCCCATTTAATGTTTTAAATAGAAGAAGTAATGCCTTAAAGTCAATTCTATAGCTCACTGGGAGCCAGTGCAGAGACCTTAGGATTGGAGTGATATGGACTACCCTTTTTGTTCTTGTAAGAACCCCTTGCTGCTGCATTACACTGAATAAGCTTGTCATCATGTTCAGAACAACATTGGTTAATGTTAAACCCAGCTCAATAACTCAACACTGACAAAACAATCTAGTTTAGACCGGATCTGGAACTGAATTAAGCTTACTTTATATAATTAAGCCAAATTATCCCATTTCGTCAAGACCGAATGCCTGAGGAGATTGTTTATTCCAGTGGCAAACTGCAAAATTACTCCCTTTTCTGCATGCAGGGGTTCACGAAAACCGAAATACATGACATACTGTTGAGTCTATATAGTTTCTGGACATGTACAGTTGTAAATTATATTGACTGTTTTATTTCCCATTATAGGTTTATATTTATTATATACAGTGCGCGGGGCAGCACGGTGGTGTAGTGGTTAGCGCTGTCGCCTCACAGCAAGAAGGTCCTGGGTTCGAGCCCCGGGGCCGGCGAGGGCCCTTCTGTGTGGAGTTTGCATGTTCTCCCCGTGTCCGCGTGGGTTTCCTCCGGGTGCTCCGGTTTTCCCCACAGTCCAAAGACATGCAAGTTAGGCTAACTGGCGACTCTAAATTGACCGTAGGTGTGAATGTGAATGGTTGTCTGTGTCTATGTGTCAGCCCTGTGATGACCTGGCGACTTGTCCAGGGTGTACCCCGCCTTTCGCCGTAGTCAGCTGGGATAGGCTCCAGCTTGCCTGCGACCCTGTAGAAGGATAAAGCGGCTAGAGATAATGAGAATGGGATATACAGTGCGCTCCATGATTATTGGCACCCCTTTTAAAGATTAGTAAAAACGGATAGAAAAAAATCCACCTTTTGGTGAAAAAAATGAGAAAAATCCAATCTTTAATTGAAAAAAATATATATTCAGAGAAAAACAAATCCATCATCAAGAAATAATTATTTTCAACAAAAACATGTGCCACTGTTATTGGCACCCCTGCATTTAATACTCTGTCCAACCTCCCTTTGTCAGTAAACAGCACTGAGTCTCTCCGATAACATTTTATAAGGTTGGAGATCCAGAGCAGGGCATCTGAGACCATTCCTCTTTACACAATCTCTCCAGATCATCCAGGGTCCAACACCCTCTCTTGTGCTCTCTCCTCTTCAGCTCAGCCCACACTGGGGTTTTCACTGGGGTTCAGGTCAGGGGACTGAGATGGCCATGGAAGAAGCTTGATTCTGTGCTCAGCGAACCATTTTTGTGTTGATTTGGACATCGGATCATTGTCCTGCTGGAAGACCCAATGACGACCCAGTTTTAGTTTCCTGGCAGCCAGATTCTGATTTCAAATGTCCTGATATTTCATGGAGTCCATGATGCCATGTACTCAAACAAGATTTCCAGGGCCTTTGGAGAAAAAACAGCCCCAAAACATCACAGAACTTCCAGCATATTTTACAGCTGGGCTTGAGTTCTTTTCAATATAGCCATCCTTCTTTTTACACCAAACCCACTTTGAGTGTTTATTGACAAAAAGCTCCATTTTTGTTACATCAGGACCAGAGAATATGGTTCCAGTCAAAGTTCTAGTACCACTTCACAAACTTCAGGCACTTATGTTTGTGGTTAAATGACAGAAAAAGCTTTTTTTTCTGGCAGACTTTCCAAATAATCTGTTGGCATGGAGGTGGAGTCTGATGGTGGTTTTGGAGACTCAGAAAACCCGGGATTTTACTTTTTCTTGGAATTCACCAACAGTGATCCTTTGGGATTTTACCCCTTTTTTCAATCCTCCTCCTCACTGTACACAGAGGTAACAATAAACTTTGGTCCTCTTCCAAGCAAGTTTGTAACAGTTCCAGCTGGTGTCCACTTTATTATTGCCCTAACAGTAGAAATGAATATTTTCAGATGAGCAGCTTTTTTTTTTAATAATCATTCCCTGACTTATGAAGGTCAACACACTCGTCCTACGGAAGAGCGATAGTTCCACTAAGAAATACATATATTATTTTTTTAATTTCTCAGAAAAAAACTCAGAATTTGAGATTAAAGTCAGAAATTTCGAGAAAAAAGTAAAAAATTTCAAGAAACAATCACAAAACTTTTGAGAAAAAAAGGTCAAAAATTTCGAGAAAAAAGTCAAAATTTTCGAGAAAAAAGTCGAAATTTTTGAGAAAAAAAGTCAAAAATTTTGAGAAAAAAGTCGAAATTTTCAAGAAAAAAGTCAAAATTTTCGTCAAAAGTTTTGAAAAAATAAACAAGAAATTTTAGAAAAAAAAGTCACAAATTTAGGCTACCAGGAAGTACTAGGTCATTCAGAGCTGACTGAGACTTAGTCTGCTACTACTGTGTTTAGTGCTGCTGACATGGACGACTTAATCAAATGTTATTTCGGGATTGGGTTTAATAACAAAGAGATCCTTGCAGTCTTGGCACAGAATCACAATATTGTGATTCGTTTCTACTTAATCTTTGCTTTTTATGCAGTGGTTCTGTGTTAGTCTCTAGCAAACAGAAAGCCGCTGCCTAGAAGTATTTGAATCTACGTGAATCACATCACCAACCAACTTCCTGTTCCCCGGTTGTCACAACTCTGAATTCCATGGCTCTGGTCTCAGCCATTCATGTCTACCGGCCGCGAGTGAGTGTCACTTCCGTATGGAAGCCCGCCTTCTACAGATTTCTGCCTTTTTTTTTTCTCGAAAATTTCGACTTTTTTTCTCGAAAATTTTGACTTTTTTCTCGAAAGTTCTGCCTTTTTTTCTCGAAAATTTCGACTTTTTTTCTCGAAAATTTTGACTTTTTTCTCGAAAGTTCTGACTTTTTTTTCTCGAAAATTTTGACTTTTTTCTCGAAACTTTTGACTTTTTTCCTCAAAAATGTTGACTTTAATCTCAAAAATTCTGAGTTTTTTTTCTCAGAAGTTTCCACATAAAATATAAAACCCTGGCCCTATTGCTCTGCCGTACTCGTCCTCATTTGGTTTGTGTGTTCTTTTATCTTTCCCATGTTGATGGATGACTAAGATGGATAACTCTGTGTCACCTCATATATGTCCCCCAGGTTAATCAGGAAGTCATGGATTACAGCTTGAAAGTTCCCACACACTCCAATCAACTTAAAAACATACAATTATATGGGAAACATGCTTCAGTTACATTGTGTTCACAATTTTCAGGGGGTGCCAATAATAGTGGCACATGTGTTTCTGTTGGAAAATAATTCTTTCTTGATGAGGGATTTGTTTTTCTCTGAATAAAATGTCAATTAAAAGGTTGGTTTTTCTCCTTTTTTCAGTGTGAGAAGAAGCGACTTCACCAAAAGGTGGATTGTTTTCAAACCTTTCTTACTTTACAAGGGGTTCAAGTAATTGTGGACAGGACTGTGTGTCTTCATATATATATATGAGAAAATGTGACAGGAAAAAAATCAAGTTACAGCCAAAAGAAGTTTGCCATTTGATCGCTCTTCAAAGTTCCAAAATCAATTTTATGCAAACCATGATATCCGTCACATTTCTCTGCATTGCATTTACACTTTCTTTCTGAAACATGACAAACGCCTTCATTGATTTTCAGTAGAACATGTTATCTCTGCTTGACCAATCACAGCACACCATTCAAATACGAAAACAGAACAAGTGCATCTCAAACACATATGAATATCGTGGAAAACGTTCATTTTTTGGCAGTTTAATTAAAAAAGATAAACTTTCATATTTTATGTTCATTACACATAAAGTGAAATATTTCAAGCCTTATTTTTTCATTTTATTTTTGATGATTCTGCCTTATAGCTCATGAAAATCAGAAATCCGGTATCCCAAAATTATTATAATATTTCCTAAGATCAATCAAAAAAAGATTTACAACACAGAAATGTCTAACTTCTGAAAAGTATGCTCATTTATACACTCAATACTTGGTTGGGACTCTTTTACCATGAATTACTGCATCAATGCACTGTGGTATGGAGATGATCAGCCTGTGGCACTGCTGAGGTGTTATTAAAGCCCAGGCTGCTTTGATAATGGCTTTCAGTTCATCTGTATTTTTGGGTCGGGTGTTTCTCATCTTCCTCTTGACAATACCCCAGAGATTCTCTATGGGGTTTAAGTCAAACGAGTTCGCTGGCCAATCAAGCACAGTAATATTATAGTCAGCAAACCATTTGGTAGTAGTTTTGGCACTGTGGGCAGGTGTTAAGTCCTGCTGGAAAAGAAAATCAGCATCTCCATAAAGCTTGTCAGCAGATAGAAGCATGAAGTGCTCTAAAATCTCCTGGTAGACAGCTGCATTGACGTTGGACTTGTTCTCCCAGTGTCTGTGTGGGTTTCCTCTTACATGCAGGTTAGGTTAATTGATGGCTCTAAATTGACCGTAGGTGTGAATGTGAGTGTGAATGGTTGTGTGTCAGCCCTGTGATGATCTGGCGACTTGTCCAGAGTGTACCCCGCCTCTCGCCCATAGTCAGCTGGGATAGGCTCCAGCTTGCCTGCGACCTTGCACAGGATAAGCATTTACGGATAATGGATATACTGTGTATATATATATATATATATATATATATATATATATATATATATATATATATATACACACACAACCCCGATTCCAAAAAAGTTGGGACAAAGTACAAATTGTAAATAAAAACGGAACGCAGTGATGTGGAAATTTCAAAATTCCATATTTTATTCAGAACAGAACATAGATGACATATCAAATGTTTAAACTGAGAAAATGTATCATTTAAAGAGAACAATTAGGTGATTTTAAATTTCATGACAACAACACAGCTCAAAAAAGTTGGGACAAGGCCATGTTTACCACTGTGAGACATCCCCTTTTCTCTTTACAACAGTCTGTAAACGTCTGGGGACTGAGGAGACAAGCTGCTCAAGTTTAGGGATAGGAATGTTAACCCATTCTTGTCTAATGTAGGATTCTAGTTGCTCAACTGTCTTAGGTCTTTTTTGTCGTATCTTCCGTTTTATGATGCGCCAAATGTTTTCTATGGGTGAAAGATCTGGACTGCAGGCTGGCCAGTTCAGTACCCGGACCCTTCTTCTATGCAGCCATGATGCTGTAATTGATGCAGTATGTGGTTTGGCATTGTCATGTTGGAAAATGCAAGGTCTTCCCTGAAAGAGACATCGTCTGGATGGGAGCATATGTTGCTCTAGAACCTGGATATACCTTTCAGCATTGATGGTGTCTTTCCAGATGTGTAAGCTGCCCATGCCACACGCACTAATGCAAGCCCATACCATCAGAGATGCAGGCTTCTGAACTGAGTGCTGATAACAACTCGGGTTGTCCTTCTCCTCTTTAGTCCGAATGACACGGCGTCCCTGATTTCCATAAAGAACTTCACATTTTGATTCGTCTGACCACAGAACAGTTTTCCACTTTGCCACAGTCCGTTTTAAATGAGCCTTGGCCCAGAGAAGACGTCTGCGCTTCTGGATCATGTTTAGATACGGCTTCTTCTTTGAACTATAGAGTTTTAGCTGGCAACGGCGGATGGCACGGTGAATTGTGTTCACAGATAATGTTCTCTGGAAATATTCCTGAGCCCATTTTGTGATTTCCAATACAGAAGCATGCCTGTATGTGATGCAGTGCCGTCTAAGGGCCCGAAGATCACGGGCACCCAGTATGGTTTTCCGGCCTTGACCCTTACGCACAGAGATTCTTCCAGATTCTCTGAATCTTTTGATGATATTATGCACTGTAGATGATGATATGTTCAAACTCTTTGCAATTTTACACTGTCGAACTCCTTTCTGATATTGCTCCACTATTTGTTGGCGCAGAATTAGGGGGATTGGTGATCCTCTTCCCATCTTTACTTCTGAGAGCCGCTGCCACTCCAAGATGCTCTTTTTATACCCAGTCATGTTAATGACCTATTGCCAATTGACCTAATGAGTTGCAATTTGGTCCTCCAGCTGTTCCTTTTTTGTACCTTTAACTTTTCCAGCCTCTTACTGCCCCTGTCCCAACTTTTTTGAGATGTGTTGCTGTCATGAAATTTCAAATGAGCCAATATTTGGCATGAAATTTCAAAATGTCTCACTTTCGACATTTGATATGTTGTCTATGTTCTATTGTGAATACAATATCAGTTTTTGAGATTTGTAAATTATTGCATTCTGTTTTTATTTACAATTTGTACTTTGTCCCAACTTTTTTGGAATCGGGGTTGGAGAGAGAGAGAGAGAGTGCGAGGCACACACACCAGGTATACTCATTGTCATCTGTAATGTCTGGAACAAGTTGGCACAAAGTTCCTTCAGGATCAACAAAGTTTAGCTTAACATTTCTTCTATCCTTCCTTCTCTGTTTATTTTAAGCCCCTCGTGTTGTGGAGTTTATTGCTGAGCTGCACAACATGACTGTAATGGAAGGAGAAGATGCAACATTTAAGTGTGTAGTGTCCCCAGAAGATGCAAAGATTGTCTGGAGTATGAACGGCTGGCCCATTACATCAAATGAGAGGTTTAATATCTCAAGTAATGGACTGTGCCATATGCTGTATATCAGAAATTGCCAAGTATCAGACAGCTGCAAGCTAACAGCAGAAGCTGAAGGAGTGATATCCAAAGCTATGCTACAAGTTCAAGGTGAGATTTTTTTTTTTATTGCTAATTAATTACAGATCTTAAATAAAATGTTCATAAAAATTTTCGAAGCTCAACGTGTTGGAATTACTTAATAATTTAAATAAGTTCTGAGAAGGCAGGAAGGTTGTTGAGTTCTTGGTGCAAGCACTTGGCTGGAAAAAGTGTTATTGAATCGTATTTGATGTAAAGCACAGGTCAAACTTTTCCATTAAGCTTCTGAAAAGAGCGAATCAGGGACATTAGATAAATTCTTTGAGAGCTCGGACTGGTCTTTACTACCATGGCAACATATTTTTGCAATAAATAATGACCGCGCTCAGACATGGTTGTTGAAAAGGTGCCTATAATGGTTTGCACTTAACAGCTTCTCCAGTTAGAATTCCACTGGTAACTGACAGAGGCAAGTGGACATTCTCCTGTGCATAGCACTACGGACACAAGAGTCGCACTTTAGCAAGCATATGCAAGAGAATTCTTGCATTACAGCCTGCCTTTATGTTAAAGTCTGCTTTTCAAAACATCTCAAAACAGTGATGACCAATTACTGACTGACTGTGTACAGAGAAACAGGTGCTGTTCACAAAGAAAATGGAGTCAGTCGTGGCCGAGGAGTTTGGAGAGGCTACCCTCGAGGTGGAGCTGAACCTGGAATGTGGAGAAGTACAGTGGATGAGACAAGGCGTGGTCATACACGCCGGACCCAAGTTCACCCTGAAGCAAGGTGGCCAAAAACGTATGCTCACAATCCACAACCTCGCCCTTTCGGATCGTGGGACTTACAGCTGTGAAACTCTTCATGACCGCACACAAGCCAGGCTCAGTGTGGAACGTGAGTCTGCACATGCTGCTGTCTGTTTCTCACTATCTGTTGTTATTCTTTGTTTACTGTGGTTGCTGGTGATGCTGTTTTGACGCTGAGCCCTTGTTGCTCTTGTTTTCTTTATATCAATTCAATTAACTGAGCAAGAGTAATACGAGAGCCGCAGCAGTGATGCTTGTTCCATGGCTTGACAGTCAGGAACAGCTGCGATACACACGAATCCCACAAAGCACTTTTCTGTATTGACATAAGAATAGAGGCCCATGAGAATTCAATTAAGCAAATCAAATGAGAACCTTATCGAGGGCTGAAGAAAGGTCTTCTTGTGGTTGCCTTTTAATCCCTTTAAATTGGCTGTGAAAATGTAGATATTAATAGAGAGAGTTCAGTTCTATTCACAAGTTCCAACACTAATGAAGTTGCAGAAATGAAAAGGCCAAGAGTGCTTGAAAATGTTTTCTTTTGCTTCTAATGCAGTGCTTGAATTTATTCCCAATTCACCATATTGTGCCCTTTTTGGGTTCTGCCAGTTTGTAACACTGTTTGAATTCTAAGTGGACAAATCTTATTAACTAGAAACAGTAATACATTGCACTGTTCCATATCAAGTCAAATCAAAGTCCATCCCATGCCAGGATCTGATCAGATCTGGTATTCCCTGGCAGTCTCCTGTCCCAGTACTACCCAGCTCTTTGAGGTGCATGAGTGGGTACAGCGCCAATCTCCGTTTCCATAGCCCTTGACCTCTCACCCATTATACAGCTAGGGTTACAGTGAAGGGCTGGTCCTCTGGTAACCATGAGAGCTTGACTCCCTAGTCGCATCTGCATTGCAGCGTGCCTCACCAGATGGCAGTAGGTACCATTTTTACAATGGTCTTCGGAATGACCCGGCATAGAACTCATGATCTCCCAGTTGAAAGATGGACATGCAAAACACTAGGCTAACTCGCAATCATTGTTACACATCATGCATCATCAATCTGGTGTCCAACCAATGGACACTACCAGAACACAACCTCATAAAAATTACAACCTGATAAAAATAAAGACACCAGGTACTTGTTAGTGATGTACTGCAGTGAAGCACTCTGAGTATTTGTGCAGTGTTTTGGTTTCAATTCACAATTTTTCAAGTTTAGTTGTTTATGTGATGGTATACTCAGAAGTGTTGTCTGAATTCTGTCCGGTGTCTCTCTTACTCGTTCCCGATGGAATCCCCTATACAGAAGTGTCTATAAAGTAAATAGTGAGTGAGGGAGCAATTTCAGGGCGGCACGGTGGTGTACTGGTTAGCACTGTCGCCTCACAGCGAGAAGGTCCTGGGTTTGAGCCCAGCGGCCGGCGAGGGCCTTTCTGTGTGGAGTTTGCATGTTCTCCTTGTGTCCACGTGGGTTTCCTCCTGGTGCTCCAGTTTCCCCCACAGTCCAAAGACATGCAGGTTAGGTTAACTGGTGACTCTAAATTGACCAGAGGTGTGAATGGTTGTTTGTCTCTACGTGTCAGCCCTGCGATAACCTGGCAACTTGTCCAGGGTGTACCCCGCCTCTCGCCCATAGTTAGCTGGGATAGGCTCCAGCTTGCCTGTGACCCTGTAGAACAGGATAAGCGGCTACAGATGAAGAGTTCAGATGCAAAACTCCCTAAATCCATTTGACCACTTTTTGAGAAAAAGGCCATTTTTTATCAGGCCTTCATATTTAAGTATAGAAAGCTAGTTTTATTTGAAATCACAAGGTTATTAGTTAGTGAAAAATATATGTTAATCTCACAAATGTTACTTCAGCCAAATTACTATTTTTTAGCAATTATTTTTTTATTTAGTGTCAAAACCAGCTAAATCCATATGTGGTTTGTGTGCAAAAATCTCTAATTCCATTTTTTCCTTACAGACATAGGTAAGTGTTACAAAACCACCAAAGATACAATTGAAAATATTGAAAATTATGATACCACACATATGGGGTGGTTGTGATGGTGATGTGGTTGGCTCACTCATAGCTAATTTAATATGGGACCTATGATCATGAGCAAATTGCACCATATTTTTAGGTAATACCTAATAATACCAACACCTCTCAGGAACCCTTGTTTTATCTTCCTTCAGAACGGAGTATTTGATGGTCACGTCTCTCTGCCGTCTCTTGTCTTCATCATCAACTTGTTCCCTCCTCCGTTGAACCGGCATAATCTCCAAGTGGGACAGAAGTATAGCGTCCTGTTCAACTTTATCTTTAGATGTGTATAGCTGATTTTTAAAGTATGCCAGGTCGTTCTGAGTTAAGCTTGCCGCAGCGCACATCAACCCGTTGTGATTGCAGGCTATTCCATTTTCAGTATTTTCGCCACTATATCGGTTCATTTTCGCTTTATAGCAAACATGATTTTCAACAACGCGACGTTTTCTCCGCCCATTCACTGTCTGGAGGACAGGTTCATCCATGCCATCGTAATCCATGTTGGTATTATCTGCCATTTCGCGAAATCTCCCTCTGAATAAAGTTGCAGCTTCCTTGATGAGACTTTGTTTACTAGCGTTAAAGCACGTGAGTCCAAGTGACGTTCTGATTGGTTGTTGAATATAGAGGCTTTTGTTGCTAAATCGAAGCGGCGTTTAGAGGGGTTTGATATTGAACCGATTTTTGAGACAAGACGGGGAGTGGTTTTTATTTTATTTTTTTACAAAAATATTTCATTTACATATACTAGATGTAACCAGGATTCACACAACATCCTTAACTCATTTTTCACGGAGATGGCGTTTAGAGGGTTTTGCATCTGAACTCTTCAGATAATGGATGGATGGAGCAATTTCAGACACAGCATTAGGTCCATAAAGTGACAACAGCATATTAGGGAAACTGTAGGTTAAAAAATAAACATGAAGCTGACGGTAGGAGTAACATTCCGAGAAAAAAAAACCCTCAATTTCTCAGATTATAGTCAGAAATTTACAAGAAAATTACAGTCATAACTTTGCAAGTCAAAGTCCCTTCCAAGCCAGAATCTGGTCTTCCCAGGCAGTCTCCTGTCCCAGTACAAACCAGCTCTTTAAGGCGTATGGGTGCAGCGCCGAGCTCTGTTTCTACAGCCTTCGGCCTCTCGCCTATACAGCTAGGGTTACTAGTCCTCTGGTAACCGCGAGAGTTTGAGTTCCCAACTCGCATCTGTATTGCAGCGTGCCTTGCCAGATGGCAGTAGGTACCATTTTTATGATGGTCTTTGGTATGACCTGACCGCAAGTAGAACTCATGATCGACCAGTCAAGAGTCAGACACTAGGCCAACTCGCGGTGTCATAACTTTGCAAGGAGGGGGAAAAAAACTCAGAAATTCCAAAACTAAAAATTGACAAATTTTCAAGAAGAAAACCTTCTGATTTTTTTTTTTTTTTGGACAAGAAACCAGGTCACTTCACTTTGCAAGGTTAGATCAAACTTATCGCACCACAGATGCCATGGCTGAACCGAGAGTTACAGGAAATCCAGTCCTTCCTCCTCGATCACATACTATAAAAGAGTAAAGAGCCAAGAGTGTTTCAAATGGGCAGCACGGTGGTGTAGTGGTTAGCACTGTCGCCTCACAGCAAGAAGGTTCTAGGTTCAAGCCCAGCCTTTCTGCGTGGAGTTTGCATGTTTTCTCCGTGTCTACGTGGGTTTCCCCTGGAGTTCAAAGACATGTGGTTAGCTTAACATGGGGCAGCCATGGCCTGAGGTTGAGTTGAAGTGCCCTTGAGCAAGGCACCTCACACCCAACTGCTCCCCGGGCATTGTAGCATAGCTGCCCACTGCTCTGGGTATGTGTGTGTGTTCACTGCTTCAGATGGGTTAAATGCAATGGGAGATGAATGTATAAAGTGCACAGCTCTGTTTATTCATGTCCTTTTTTTTGTTTTAGCTATTTATAAATGTATAATTATTGTGCAAGACCAGTTTCCTGTTACTTTCAGTGCATGGATTTTTCTCATCTGCCCAAAACTCTGTTACATTGAAACGGCTGAGCCGAGAGTTATAGGAAATTCAGTCTTTCCTCCTAGACCGTGCAAAATATGAAAGAATAAAGTGCTAAAAGATTTTCACTGCAGTCAGAAAGCCAGGAAGCATGAGGGTTCCCCCCTCATAAGTTTGTGACTTCTTAAAGGTAGACTACCGTTCCAATTTTTCAAGTGTAGGTCATAAAAAGAATTTTCCCCAACACCCAATTATTTTTGTTTAGTGGGCCGAAAGCTGCTGAATTCGAATCACAGACTTCCAATTTTATTAGTTTTTTTTTTAAATAGAACAATTAATGACATTAGGGCCACATGGCCCCAAAATTCTCTGCTATTTTTTCCTGCTTCACCATGACACAATACAATATATTACATCATGCATCACGTGGTGGGCTTTCCCCGTTCACGCAAGGCACTGTGGGATACAAATTTGAAACAGGAGAGAAAAATGGAGGACGTGAGTGTGAGAATGAAACATGAAAGACAGACTACAGTAACGGAAAGCAAGAAATAAAGACGTTATGTTATATACAAAGGAAAGGAAACGCAGGACCAAACTAATAAATATCGGCGGTCAGCGAGCACCTCGATGTGATCAGCTGTTCGTTTAGTGACAGAATGATGGAACTGTCAGTGCACGCTCAAAGGTACACCTGCACATGCGCACACACACACACACGGACTTCCTCTGTCTGCTTGACTGCGCAAAGCAAGCGATTTCATGCACATTATTTGCTTTAATCCCCTCAAATTAAATAACTTCCCAGCCACAGAATGGCCTGATATTTTGTGAGATATTACAGAAATAAACATGTACAACCCCGATTCCAAAAAAGTTGGGACAAAGTACAAATTGTAAATAAAAACGGAATGCAATGATGTGGAAGCTTCAAAATTCCATATTTTATTCAGAATAGAACATAGATGACATATCAAATGTTTAAACTGAGAAAATGTATCATTTAAAGAGAAAAATTACGTGATTTTAAATTTCATGACAACAACACATCTCAAAAAAGTTGGGACAAGGCCATGTTTACCACTGTGAGACATCCCCTTTTCTCTTTACAACAGTCTGTAAACGTCTGGGGACTGAGGAGACAAGTTGCTCAAGTTTAGGGATAGGAATGTTAACCCATTCTTGTCTAATGTAGGATTCTAGCTGCTCAACTGTCTTAGGTTTTTTTTGTCGTATCTTCCGTTTTACGATGCGCCAAATGTTTTCTATGGGTGAAAGATCTGGACTGCAGGCTGGCCAGTTCAGTACCCGGACCCTTCTTCTACGCAGCCATGATGCTGTAATTGATGCAGTATGTGGTTTGGCATTGTCATGTTGGAAAATGCAAGGTCTTCCCTGAAAGAGACGTCGTCTGGATGGGAGCATATGTTGCTCTAGAACCTGGATATACCTTTCAGCATTGATGGTGTCTTTCCAGATGTGTAAGCTGCCCATGCCACACGCACTAATGCAACCCCATACCATCAGAGATGCAGGCTTCTGAACTGAGCGCTGATAACAACTTGGGTCGCCCTTCTCCTCTTTAGTCCGAATGACACGGCGTCCCTGATTTCCATAAAGAACTTCACATTTTGATTCGTCTGACCACAGAACAGTTTTCCACTTTGCCACAGTCCATTTTAAATGAGCCTTGGCCCAGAGAAGACGTCTGCGCTTCTGGATCATGTTTAGATACGGCTTCTTCTTTGAACTATAGAGTTTTAGCTGGCAACGGCGGATGGCACGGTGAATTGTGTTCACAGATAATGTTCTCTGGAAATATTCCTGAGCCCATTTTGTGATTTCCAATACAGAAGCATGCCTGTATGTGATGCAGTGCCGTCTAAGGGCCCGAAGATCACGGGCACCCAGTATGGTTTTCCGGCCTTGACCCTTACGCACAGAGATTCTTCCAGATTCTCTGAATCTTTTGATGATATTATGCACTGTAGATGATGATATGTTCAAACTCTTTGCAATTTTACACTGTCGAACTCCTTTCTGATATTGCTCCACTATTTGTCGGCGCAGAATTAGGGGGATTGATGATCCTCTTCCCATCTTTACTTCTGAGAGCCGCTGCCACTCCAAGATGCTCTTTTTATACCCAGTCATGTTAATGACCTATTGCCAATTGACCTAATGAATTGCAATTTGGTCCTCCAGCTGTTCCTTTTTTGTACCTTTAACTTTTCCAGCCTCTTATTGCCCCTGTCCCAACTTTTTTTGAGATGTGTTGCTGTCATGAAATTTCAAATGAGCCAATATTTGGCATGAAATTTCAAAATGTCTCACTTTCGACATTTGATATGTTGTCTATGTTCTATTGTGAATACAATATCAGTTTTTGAGATTTGTAAATTATTGCATTCCGTTTTTATTTACAGTTTGTACTTTGTCCCAACTTTTTTGGAATCGGGGTTGTATCACAATGACCAAATTTCAGAGGGAACTAAATTTCACCAATTTTATGAAATCAAAAGGCCGTCTAGCTTTAATCTTGAAATTTGTGACTTTTTATTCACAGAATTTGAGATTTTTCCTCACAAATTTCTGACTTTATAATTTCAGAGTTTTTCTCCTATTTTCTTTTTTTTTTACTTTAATCTCAGAAATTCTCCTCCAGTTTGCTTGCTTGCTTGTTGACTTATTTATTTATACATACCTACCTACAATGGCCTTGCTATACACTCATATAAAAGCAGCTCCGAATCAAGCTGTATTAAAATGTAAGATGCAATTTTTTTTCTAATGTGCTGCCCATATTGATCCTCATCACTCATATAATTTAGCTCTCCATTATAAATCAATACTTTCTGATGTATTCTCTGCATGAATCACAATGAAAACCAATTATGTTTACGACCAATATCCTTTCATCGATTTAAAATCCTTTAACACGCGTTCGCAGCAGTTGACCAAGTTGCTAAATTTGGAGCGATATTGTAAGTTCCCCCATTTATGAAAGGTTTTACTTTATAAATCAAACTATTTCATGAAGAGCTGATCATCAAGGAATTGATGCATATACCAGTTTAACTGTTAAATGTAATTGTGTTTGGGTTTTTTTTTTAAAGTTGTGGTCCTGTATAAATGACTATGTGGTAGGGAAATGTCAGTGCTTCGCCTGTCATTGGCACCTCATATGAATTTGGATCTCTTTTCATAGCAGCTAAATATATGCACTGGCCTTCAAAATCTAGGGTGGTGTCACCAACCCTTAAAAATAAACCAGTTTCTTTCCATGGGGAATGCCTGTATGTTTTGGAAAACTTCAAAATATACTGGCATTCCCTGGAACGTGGGATTTAATACGATCCGAGCATGTCGACTCAACTCTCATTCGACGACATGATGCTGTTTAATAGACCTTTTCACAATGCAAATGTGTTTGTGATTTATTATTACTGCTGCTTTCATATGCACACAGCACGGAAAGTTAAAATACGGAAAGGACTGAGCGAGATCCAAACGTTTGAGCGTGAGACAGCATCGTTTGAAGTGGAGCTGACACACAGCAATGTGGAAGGCATGTGGCTGAAAGACGGGAACTGCCTCAAAAGCAACAACCACTGGCGCATTACAGCGAAAGGCCGTGTGCATGGTTTGACCATCGCCAACCTGTCACTGGAGGACACAGCAACGTACACATTCTCCACCGAAAATGCAAAATCATCTGCCAGACTTATCGTTAAAGGTAAACACACAAATCACAATAAACGTTCATACACGACGGAGGAATAAACCAGTGTTTTCAGCAGATAACAGATCTGCTGAAAATGATCTACTGTATTAATTTACATGGATATGACTGATGTTAAATTATATACAAAGCTGCTGATTCACTCATCAACATTCAGGATGCTGCAAAAATCTGCAACTAATTCTAATTATTCTAGCCACATTCACTGGATATGAGCAATCGCATGCTCTGATTGGCTACTCTACTACTAGGATATCAGCTCATATAGCATGAGTAGAGAAAAGCAAAATGGCGGAGCGTGTTGCTGAACCAACCAAAGACAAAATAAAAACTACTCGAAAACAAATCATACAAAAAAAACACAACAACAAAATATGGAATGAAAGTATTTGATGGTAAGAATGTATATTTTTTTATTTTTGAAGAATTATTATTGTCGCATTTTTCACAAATTGCTCCTGTCATTTCGCCGGTTTGTTTACATTCTTCATCTTTAAGCATTAAAATTGGTTGTTGTTTTTTTTTTAGACTGGTTCAAAAGCTCAAAGAAGCTTGAAAATTACAGAACTGAAATGTCCAAAGAAGAATTAAAGGGAAACTGAAGGCAAATTTTTATCATCAAAATTCTATTTCTCATTTTATTAAATATCGGAATGCATTTTTGATAGCTATTTAGTTGCTGCTATAGCAAGTTCTGAGTGTTTGAAATATGCTCTGTAATATATCAGTCCATATGTCAAAGCAACGGCCGTAAACGAGATTCGTTGAGACCTGTGCGAGACATCGTAGGACGGAAGTAAAACGTACAGCGGAAATCAAAGCGACCGACATCTGCCAGCGTTGTCAAAAGCTGCGCGCGCCCTCTTTCGAATGCTGACGTAATCAAGCCGGAAGTTTTGTTTGTTTTCATGGCAATCAGGAAAGTTTGAAAAAAGTAGGCAGTAATTGTCATTTAAACTCGTTTTTGTGCAATATTTCATTTTTAAAACAGTTTTCAAAATGGCGGCACTGACACCTGGCTGACACTTGACGTTTCAAAGTCTCGCATAAGTCTCGTGAACATCGCGCGGATAAGCGACGCCTGCCGTGGACCAAACGAACTAAATTCAATACGGCTAAAAACCGAATAGACCGTGGCAGATCACGGAATCCAGGGACACATGTCGGCCCGGGGGCATTTTGAGTTATTGGCAGATTCAGAAAGTACAGTTTCTAAGCTTTCCAATGATGCCTTCCATGTGGAGATCTGACAAAATTTGGAGAATGTGTGGCCTTTTGAAAGTGCATACCTCTTAAAACAGAAAAGGGAGAAAATCGCCCTCAAAGTTTTCCATCTCAGCTACTCTGGGTGTAGGGCGGGCACATAATGGTGCTCATTTGCATGACATTAAGGAAAGCCCTACCCCCTACGAGCTAGCACGATACTACTTTCATGTAAACAAAGATCACCACGTCAATTTTCCTTCCATGCAAAGTATGCCCAACACAATTATGAAGTGCAAAAATAAGTCCTAAAGTATACTTTAACGTTTTGTGGTTGAAAAATTACTCACACCGTAAGAAAGAAAGATAGCACGATGATAACGCAACTAACACAACACTAGTTTCATGTAACTAAACCACAACACTCTCTGTTACATGCAAAAATAACCACACAGCCTTAGATTAATAAACTTGCCCCATCAGAAAGAGAAACGTCACCTTGCACACATCAATGCCTCTGATGGATATGTAGTCCTAGAACACTTCCTTTTGGGTGGGGTTTTTTCGCTAGAAATGGTCATCTCCGATGTAACTACCGTGCGTCTGTTTGCTTCACGGTGTTTCAGCTCCTCTGCGCTCTGTTTAACTTGCTCATTCCATAATGAAATTACATGCCTGTATGCAGCTTAAGTAGCCACAAGCTCAGCTCGTATCATACAGCTGATTGGCGAAAAAAAAAAAGACTTAAATCGTCACATGAATGGCCCATATGGTAATTTACCCACACCCCCCAGCAGGCTACAGTCCTGACAAAAACGAGACAATTTGCAACAAAAAATGTATGCTTTTCCAACAAAACAATCTATTATCTGAAATACTGATTGCATTCTTCAAGATCTCAACTTGCACATTATGGAAAAAAACGAAAATCACAAATTTTGAAAAAAAAAAGCTTCTTCTGCGATTTTCTCGGATTCGTTTCGGCTGACGTGTCTCTGGATTACGTGATCTGACAACTATTAGTTGCCAATACGAGTCATGATAAAACCGGAAACGTAATTGAATAACACGTTAATTAAGAAATAAAGTAAGTTTAAAAATGACTTCAATTCTCCTTTAACTAAATGTCTAAAGCTATTCTATACCTCGGTATGACAGCAAGACGGCACGTTCTACAAAAAACCAACAACACTAAAGTCAATTCATGCAGCCATCGATAGGTTTTTAAGAGGTCCGCTTAAGTGGAAATTATTTTGTCAGACGTTTTGTGTTAAGTTTTTGTAAATTGAATTTGCAAAAAATAAAAATAAAAATAAAAATGCTCTGTTTCTCAAAATCCAGTGAATGTGGATAGAATAAAACAGTTATTCCACTCAATCTCGTCGTACGTGGCTTATAGCTGACTTGGTGCTACGTGATTTCATGTACGACTTGATTTTGTGGAATAATTGTTCATTATTATCCCACTGGTATACTACTGGAGTGGTACATTTTCACAGCTAAAGTAAATCAAGACAGCTGATCGAACTCAAATATTACTCCTGAGTCAGCATGATGCAGAACACGCACTCCACTATTGTTTAAATTTTGATAAAGAAGGCACTGACCATCAAACAGTATTTACATTAGACCGTTTTAATATTTGAAGAAACAAATACTGAATGTGCTGCACAGTACACAGCTAACCACAAATAGTCCATTTGCCCACTCAATGTAACAAGACATCCCACAGCAATTAACTTACAACCCCAATTCCAAAAAAGTTGGGACACTGTGTAAAACGTAAATAAAAACAGAATGTGAAGATTTGAAAATCATGGAAACCCGATATTTCATTGAAAATAGTACAAAGACAACATATCAAATGTTGAAACTGAGAAATTTTATTGTTTTTTTGAAAAACATATGCTCATTTTGAATTTGATATCTGTAACACATTTCAGAAAAGTTGGGACAGGGGCAACAAAAGACTGAAAAAGTTGTGTAATGCTAAAAAAAAAAACAATTAATTTGATTCACTGGCACAGGTCAGTAAGATGACTGGGTATAAAAAGAGCATCCCAGAGAGGCGGAGTCTCTCAGAAGTAAAGATGGGGTGGGGTTCACCATTCTGTGAAAGACTGTGTGGGCAAACAGTGCAACAATTTAAGAATAACGTTCCTCAATGTAAAATTGCAAAGAATTTGGGGATCACATCATCTATGGTCCATAATATCATTAAAAGATTCAGAGAATCTGGAGAAATCTCTGTATGCAAGAGACAAGGCTGAAAACTGACATTAGATGCTTGTGATTTTCAGGCCCTCAGGAGACACTGCATTAAAAGCAGACACGTATCTGTAGTGGAAATCACTGTATGGGCTCAGGAACACTTCAGAAAACCATCGTCTGTGAAAACAGTTCATTACTGCATCCACAAATGCAAGTTAAAATCAGATATAAACAATATCCAGAAACACCGCCACCTTCTCTGGGCCCGAGCTCTTTTACAATGAACTGAGGGAGAGTGGAAAATTGCCCCGAGGTCTGATGAATCAAAAGTAGAAATTCTATTTAGAAATCATGGACACCACGTCCTCCAGGCTAAAGAGGAGAGGGACCATCCAGCTTGTTATCAGTGCACAGTTCAAAAGCCAGCATCTGTGATGGTATGAGGGTGCATTAGTGCACATGACCTGGGTAGCTTGTACATCTGGAAAGGTATCATTAATGCTGAATGATATATATGTGTTTCATAGCAATATGCTGCCATCCAGACAAAATCTTTTTCAGGGAAGGCCTTCCTTCTTTCAGTAAGGCAATGCCAAATCACTTTCTGCACATATTAAAACTGCATAACGCTGTAGTAAGAGAGTCTGGGTGCTAAACTGGCCTGCCTGCAGTCCAGACTTGTCTCCCATTTAAAACATTTGGCACATTATGAAGCACAAAATATGACAAAGGAGACCCCGAACTGTCGAGCAACTGAAATTGTATATCAGGCAAAAATGGGACAACATTTCTGTTTCAAAACTACAGCAACTGTTCTCCTCAGTTCCCAAATGTGTACAGAGTGTTGTTAAAAGTAGAGGTGATGCAACACAGTGGTAAACAATCCCCTATCCCAACTTTTCTGAAACGTGTTGCTGACATAAAATTCAAAATGAGCATATATTTTTCAACAAAGAATAGCATTTCTCGGTTTCAACATTTGATATGTTGTCTTTGTACTATTTTCAATGAAATACAGGGTTTCCATGATTTGCAAATTATCGCATTCTGTTTTTATGTACAGTTTACACAGCGTGCCAACTTTTTTGGAATCGGGGTTGTATAAGGGGTGGAATTCAGCTGTGAGTAGGTCAAACGCAGTCGGGGGTAGGACGCTGAGGCATGATGCAAGTCAACATGATGCAAGGTGGTTAAATTTCAGAGGGTGATGGCAGTACAATGGAATGGATTAACCGCTTTCACGACAGCTCTTCCTTGGGGTCAACTTACACATATAAAAAGACTCTGATCGCATGGCCAGGGTGCAGCTACTGAAACTTTTCAAACATTCGTCAAGCATACGTTGGTAGTATGTAATCCCTTCTATGCCAAGTCACTCAACAGGGCTTATCTGTTGGAGTCTGTGAGCTGTCAATAGATTGAAAATGTCACTGCAACAAAGGGATCTCTGTGCATACCTGATCATTGCCAAGCTAAGTCCGGTTACATTCAGTCCATGATTATACTACAGACTGGATTAGCAATATCTGGCTCTTAAGCACTTGAAAAGAGCAGTGGAGGTCAGCCTAATGTGATCTGTTTAGCCCATGCATGTCTGCACAGGTAGAAAAGGATGTAAATAGGAAGTCCACTCAACTTATTTCAAGGCAGACGGACTTCCAGATTTTTCAAGTATAGGTCATAAAGAGAATTTTCCCAACACCTAATTATTTTTGTTTAGTGGACCGAAAGCTACTGAATTTAAATCACAGACTTCCAATTGTATTCATTTTTTTTAATAGAACAATTAATGAATTTAAGGCCACATGGCCCAAAATTCTCCTATATTTTTTCCTGCTTCACCATGACGCAATACAAGATACTACATCATGCATCACGTGGTGGGCTTTCCCTGTTCACACAAGGCATTGTGAGATACAAATTTGAAACAGGAGAGAAAAATGGAAGACGTGAGTGTGCGCATGAAATGTGAAAGACCGACTACAGTAACAGAAAGAAAGCAAGAAGAGAAGACATTATGTTATATATGAAGGAAAGGAAACGCAGGACCAAACTAATAAATATCGGCGCTCAGCGAGCACCTCGGTGTGATCAGCTGTTCGTTTAGTGACAGAATGATGGAACTGTCATTCTGTCATTCATTACGCTCAAAGGTAAACCTGTAGATGGCAGTAATGCAACACTGGGGATTCCAGCTGCCGTAAAACCCAAAAGAAGAAGAAAGAGGTAAACCTGCGCATGCGCACACGGACTTCCTCTGTCTGCTTGACTGCGCGAAGCGAGCGAGTTCATGCACATTATTTGCTTTAATCCCCTCAAATTAAATAACTTCCCAGCCACAGAATGGGTATCCAAATTTCAGAGGGAACTAAATTTCACTGATTTTATGAAATCAAAAGGCCATCTACTTGTAACTTGCTCAATGCCGAAACTTCGTACATGCTGAAAAGGTCATTTTGCGCAAAGACACGACATGGTCTGATTAATGCATATTTACGATATAAACTCAGGTGCCAGTTAATTTTATATATATATTTTAAACACACACACACACACACACACACACACACACACACACACACACACACACATCACTGCATTTTAGACTAAAAGTCCATTTGATGTAAATAGTTTAGCACAGAGAAAATATTCTGGGAATACTTATGATTACAATACACTGCTGATCTCATGAAAATGTATTTGTATTTGTTATCATTCATTTGTTTCATGCTGATTAACTGCCATGTATTCTTTCGAGGTGAGCAACGATTCACACAATTCACAAGCCGAATCGATTCACGACACTGGGTTCACGATTCTATTTTCCCACAATATTTTTGAAAAAATTTTAAATGAAGAAAATGTTATTACCAAAAAAAAGCAACATTTAATAATAATAATAATAATAATAATAATAATAATGCACCTTTCACAGACCCAAGGTCGCTTTACAAGGATTCTTTTTTTTTTAATTTGTATCTCAGGTTAGGAAATGTTCTTACAGCTTTTATATTTTGTATTATAAATTTAACAATTAGTATTTATGATTTTTTAACATTAGTAGAGTATGTATATTTAGCTTTTATATCAGGTGAAGAGCCATATTTGTGGAAACTGATATTAAACCATTATTATTATTATTATTATTATTATTATTATTATTATCATCATCAGCTTAAATATTACTTTTGTTAAATGAGAGAAACTATTTTGTTTCATTTTCTTCATAACCAACAATAATTATTTACCCATATTTGTAAAGCTTGGAGAAAAATAGAATAAGCCTATTAACTAAAATATTCCTTTTATTATTTTTTTAAATGTTAATTACAAATATATTTATATAGATATTTATGAAGTGTGTATATATATATATATATATATATATATATATATATATATATATATATATGGTATGTAGTATATATATTTTTTTAATTATATATTTATATAGATAATCATGAAGTGTATATATGGTATATATTTTTATAGGTGTATTAATGTAGTTTGGATTTCGGGGTAGTTAAAAAGGGGTGGGAAATTAAAAAAGTATTGTACTTCTTCCCACTCCTTTTTCGAACAATGTGCGGTGTTTTGTAATGTCTGAGCTCTTTATGTTATTTTTTAAAATTTCTCGTTTTCTTTCTTTTGTATGTACAAATAGTTACATACTTTTTTTATACATGTTCGAAATAAAAAAAAGAAATTCAAATAAATAAATAAATAAAAATAAAATAAATTCAAATTCAAATAACCCTTTTCTTAATTTTTTTTTATTTCTTACTTCTTTATTTTTCCAACCCCGATTCCGAAAAAGATGGGACGCCATGAAAAGCCTAAATAAAAACAGAACGTGATGATTTGCAAATCATGGAAACCCTGTATTTCGTTGAAAATAATACAAAGACAACATATCGAATATTGAAACTGAGAAATCTTATTGTTTTTTCAAAACTATATGCTCATTTTGAATTTAGCCCCAGCAACACATTTCAGAAAAGCTGGTCATAAAATGAGCAGGTTATCCCATCAATGGATTTGTTCTTCCCTGATGGCATGGGCATGTTCCAGGACAACAATGGCAGGATTCATCGGGCTCAAATAGTGAAAGAGTGATTCAGGGAGCATGAGAAATTATCTTCACACATGAATTGGCCACCACAGAGCCCTGACCTGAAAAAGTCCCATTGAAAGTCTTTGGGATGTGCTGGAGAAGACTTTGTGGAGTGGTTTGAGTCTCCCACTCTCGGCAAAAAAATTAATGCTAAGAATAACTGCTGAGCTGCTACCATAAAAAAAAAAATTATGAAGAAATTAAGGTCCAATTTCTGATATTGTTTTATAAATCCTTTGACTCACCACTGAAAACCATTTTGCACTCAATTTGTTCAGAGATACCAGTGTCCATTCTGAAAAAGCTGGAGGACAGCACTTTCCCAGAAGGTACAGGAGCCATCCTGGAGTGTGAGCTGTCAAAATACAATGTCACTGTCAAGTGGACAAAGGTAACAAGACTGCAAGATTACAGAAATAAAAGACTTTCATAACTAATCATCATCATTATTATTATAATTATTAGTAGTAGTATATAGTATCAGAGGTGGACAGGAACGAAGTACATTTACTTGAGTACTGTACTTAAGTACACTTTTCGAGTATCTATACTTTACTTGAGTATTTTATTTTTTTTTGGAAACTTATGACTTTAACGTCACAACATTTGAAAGACAAATATTGTACTTTTCACTCCACTACATTTCTATCAAGGTCCTCGTTACTCGTTACTATGAAGTAGCTTTGAAAGCGGATGTTTTTTTCTTTTCTTTTCTAAAACGTGATTGTTTTTTTCGCAGGTGACACTGAGACAGTAATCACTAGGGTCACGTCACGTCCATAGACTGTATAAAATCACGAGCAATGATTTCTCAATAGCATTATTTGAACACCATCAGTTGACGGCAGAATGGAAGGAGGCGGTTCTTCTGGGGAATGCATGCATCCACGGTCATACCTAGAATCCATGTTTCAGTTTTCAGAAAGGATTAAAGATACGTTTCATTTTAAATGTTTGCTTTGTTTGCTGAAAACAAACCACATCACGGCCTACAAAAACTCACCATCCGACCTGCGAGAGCATATTGAGGTACATAAACGTTTTATTCCAAGAGAAAGCTTGCAGTAAAGTCGTCTGTGCTTTTAGAGCTAGCGATAACGTTGCAATAGCTGTGCAGTCTGGTTAGTCAAATGACTTTCTATGGATTTTCCCGTCAAGTTCCCATCGCCTTGTCCACGGCTAACATTAACACATCGCTAGTTAACTTGGACACTGTTAGTTAGCATGTAAACATGGAGTTACGCTAACATGAATAACGTTAACTTATCTGAAGCCCTTTCAGAAATATGTTTTAGCATAATCTTGCCAAATAAACAGAATGTAGAAATCTTTCTTCTCTAGTAGCGTTAGCTACCCAATATGATTTCGAGTTTGAAAAGAGTTTGCTAGCATGTCAGGTGGAGCTTCACTGATTAGCTAGCTTAACGTTAAACCACCATGATGGCACAGCATGTGTTCATTTTGTGAATTCACATTTCTGTCTTTGGTAATGGCATTAGGTTTTGTAAGCGTTGTGGCAATAATACAACGATGCGTTGACAGAAAATATATTTTTAATACTTGAGTATTTTTAAAAGCAAGTACTTCAGTACTTTAACTTAAGTAAAAAAATTGACTGAACAACTTTCACTTGTATCAGAGGAACATTTGACCAGTGGGATCTATACTTTGACTTAAGTAATGAAGTTGGGTACTTTGTCCACCTCTGACTAGTAGTATTCGTAGTAGTAGTATCTGATGGGTGTTAAGGGCAATTCCATGTAAATGTCAACCTCACCATGCAAAAATAAAGCAACATGTAATACATCAAAACCACTCCCAGAGATATCACCTAGGCCTGTATTTTACAGATGTGAATAAGTTGAACCAATTTGTAACCAACCTAATATATCACTGTCAGTCTTTCTTTCTTATAATGTAAACCCCAAGCTAAAATCAACTTTGATCATGTACAATTCTATATTATTGCCACAAGCCACAGAAATGTATGCTAAAATCCACAAAACAGCAAAACAATAGCCATCCTAAATATTATTTAAGAACTTTGATAGTTTTAGCTGATATTTAGAGTTTTTCAAAGGGTTATGGTGGTTAAATTGCTGATTTTCTAAACATATGCCATGTCTATTTCAGACGCGTCACATCCATAACGGAATTTCGTCACATCCATAACGCTGACTTTTCCTTCCGAAACTCTGCATGAAATACAAAATATTTTAAACAAAGATTTTTTAATATTCACCTTGGACCCCTCTATCAAATGGATCTCTCCATTTCGACATTAGGTTTACAATTTCACAGAGTTTGATAAAAATGTACAGTCACCCAAGAAAAGTGATACTTTTTCTGTCACATCCATAACGCATCTTTTATTGGCGTTTTCTGGCATGCCCTACATGTACTATGGGAATTGTTCTTGTTCTATCACTTCTCCAGTATGGTACAGCCTTAAAATATGCAACACCTGTTTAAATACTGGGAGACAATAAAACATGCACTGGGTCATTTGTTGCCATTTTGAGTTCAAGTGTCACGTCCATAACGCTGGAATTGCCCTAAACACATTAACCGTATCTTCCTTAACTAGATATGGTTATGTACATTATGTTTCATTTTCATCACACTAAGATCCATCATAGATAGGATTGAAACATTTTGTTCGCCTGAGGTTCAGTGCTGGTTCTGTCTGACCTAGAATGGAGAAGAACTTAAGCCAGGGAAGAATAATCGTATCTACTCCATGGGGAGGAAGTGCTTCCTGCAGATTGTGAGATGCGAGATTGAAGATTCAGGTGTATATGTGTGCGATGCTGGAGATGCCACTACTTCCTGCTCTGTGGAAGTTTACGGTAAGGAAAGAACATCTTGACCGTCATAAAAACTGCTGCTAGCTGGCGTGTGCATACTTCCTGCTGTAGACTCAGTGCTTACTGTCATCCAGTACAACACTGCCACCTGCAGGAAAGAGACAAGTGGAGACACCGGGAATATTTTATCCCACCACCAGTGTCATCTTTCATTACAGTTCGAGTTCTCTCATATTTGCACTTAATGCCCTTAGACTGAGAGCATGTTGGTACATTCTTAACTCCTCTGCGGTGTCATGTTCTGATCCCTCCTAGTTTGTGTTCCACCGGATGATGGTGGTGGGAATCAATACTAATCAATGCTTTTTTTTTTTGGAAATATTGTTATTCTCCTTTCTGCAGAGTAAACAGTCCCAGAAGCCTGGTTTATTGTAGTGTATGAACTTTATTTGTCCATGGGGTTTTTATCATGTGTGATCTCCAAATACAGTGGTGTTTGAAAGTTTGTGAACCCTTTAGAATTTTCTATATTTCTGCATAAATATGACCTAAAACATCATCAGATTCTCACACAAGTCCTAAAAGTAGATAAAGAGAACCCAGTTAAACAAACGAGACAAAAATATTGTACTTGGTCATTTATTTATTGAGGAAAATGATCCAATATTACATATCTGTGAGTGGCAAAAGTATGTGAACTTCTAGGATTAGCAGTTAATTTGAAGGTGAAATTAGAGTCAGGTGTTTTCAATCAATGTGCTGACAATCAGGTGTGAGTGGGCACCCTGTTTTATTTAAAGAACAGGGATCTATCAAAGTCTGAGCTTCACAACACATGTTTGTGGAAGTTTATCATGGCACGAACAAAGGAGATTTCTGAGGACCTCAGAAAAAGCGTTGTTGATGCTCATCAGGCTGGGAAAGGTTACAAAACCATCTCTAAAGAGTTTGGACTCCACCAATCCACAGTCAGACAGATTGTGTACAAATGGAGGAAATTCAAGACCATTGTTATCCTCGCCAGGAGTGGTCAACCAACAAAGATCACTCCAAAAGCAAGGCGTGTAATAGTCGGTGAGGTCACAAAGGACCCCAGGGTAACTTCTAAGCAACTGAAGGCCTCTTTCACATTGGCTAATGTTCATGAGTCCACCATCAGGAGAACACTGAGCAATGATGGTGTGCATGGCAGGGTTGCAAGGAGAAAGCCACTGCTCTCCAAAACGAACATTGCTGCTCATCTGCAGTTTGCTAAAGATCACGTGGACAAGCCAGAAGGCTATTGGAAAAATGTTTTGTGGACGGATGAGACCAAAATAGAACTTTTTGGTTTCAATGAGAAGCGTTATGTTTGGAGAAAAGAAAACACTGCATTCCAGCATAAGAACCTTATCTCATCTGTGAAACATGGTGGTGGTAGTATCATGGTTTGGGCCTGTTTTGCTGCATCTGGGCCAGGATGGCTTGCTACCATTGATAGAACAATGAATTCTGAATTATACCAGCGAATTCTAAAGGAAAATGTCAGGACATCTGTCCATGAACTGAATCTCAAGAGAAGGTGGGTCATGCAGCAAGACAACGACCCTAAGCACACAAGTCGTTCTACCAAAGAATGGTTAAAGAAGAATAAAGTTAATGTTTTGGAATGGCCAAGTCAAAGTCCTGACCTTAATCCGATTGAAATGTTGTGGAAGGACCTGAAGCGAGCAGTTCATGTGAGGAAACCCACCAACATCCCAGAGTTGAAGCTGTTCTGTACGGAGGAACGGGCTAAAATTCCTCCAAGCCGGTGTGCAGGACTGATCAACAGTTACCGCAAACGTTTAGTTGCAGTTATTGCTGCACAAGGGGGTCACACCAGATACTGAAAGCAAGGGGTCACATACTTTTCCCACTCACAGATATGTAATATTGGATCATTTTCCTCAGTAAATAATAAATGACCAAGTATAATATTTTTGTCTCATTTGTTTAACTGGGTTCTCTTTATCTACTTTTAGGACTTGTGTGAAAATCTGATGATGTTTTAGGTCATATTTATGCAGAAATATAGAAAATTCTAAAGGGTTCACAAAATTTCAAGCACTACTTTAGAATAAAAACAATAATAAAAATAAATAAAACGCATAGAAGTGGCATTTCAATGTTCAATACAAGTTAAAGCTTTCAAAATAAATTCTTAAAATAGTGCAATGGTCCTTGAAGCAGGTGTGTGTGTGTGTGTGTGTGTGTGTGTGTGTGAGTGAATTAAATTAAATTAAATTGGAGGGGAGGTGTCAGTGATTGATTGTTTATGGTACGTCTGGCCCAGGGGAAGAAACTGTTAGAAAGTCTAGTGGTGTGGGATTTGATTGACCTGTAGTGTTTCCCAGAGGGCAACAGGTTAAACAGGTGATGGGCTGGATGTGAGGGGTCTGAGATTATTGGATCGACCCTTCTGAGGCAGCGGGCCCTTGAGATATTGTCCAGCAAGGGCAGAGGGCAGCCGACGATTTTTTGTGCCATATCTATCATTCTCTTAAGGGCTTTCCTGTACGGGAGCACAGTCTCCACAGAAGAGTGGTAGAAAGCCAGCAGCAGCTTCTTTTCTGGGTTGTTTTTCTTGAGCACACGTAGGAAGTACAGCCACTGCTGTGCCTTCTTTACAACAGCTGTGGTGTTAATAGTCCAGGAAAGGTCGGCGGAGATGTGGGTGCCCAGGAACTCGAATGAGCCGACCATTTCCACACATTCTCCGATGATGAAGAGAGGGGCGGGGTCTGTTCTGCTCTTCCTGAAGTCAATGATAAGTTCCTTTGTTTTGTCAGTGTTCAGCAAAAGGTTGTTTTCTGAGCGCCCGGCGGTAATGAATGAGCGTTGAATATGGTTTACAATATTGCATGGTCCTCAAGACAACATAATGTCACACTTCCGAGATGTAAAACGTCCCCGTTCGCGAGTGACTGTGATAATTTGTAAACAAACATGGCCGCCAGGTTCGCTTTGTTAAATACGGAAGATTTTGAGAGAATTTTGAAAGAGAAAAACACATTAAACACCCGAAAGGAATGTATTATAATAATAATAATAATAATAATAATGGATTTTTTGTGGTATATCAGATACATTCCATTCAGCTACTCGTCTTCGACTCGTTCAATATCATGCTAGCTGAATGGATTATATCTGATATACCACTCAACGCCAGCCAATATTATTTAAATAATAACTGAGACAAAGTTAAGGTTATTATTCACTGATATTCACTGAGCCTGAGGCGGATAATTGTTTTTGTATAAATACACAGGGATAATTTAAATTTTTAAAAAATTGTATTTAGCGGGCGGCATGGTGGTGTAGTGGTTAGCGCTGTCGCCTCACAGCAAGAAGGTCCTGGGTTCGAGCCCCGGGGCCGGCGAGGGCCTTTCTGTGTGGAGTTTGCATGTTCTCCCCGTGTCCGCGTGGGTTTCCTCCAGGTGCTCCGGTTTCCCCCACAGTCCAAAGACATGCAGGTTAGGTTAACTGGTGACTCTAAATTGACCGTAGGTGTGAATGTGAGTGTGAATGGTTGTCTGTGTCTATGTGTCAGCCCTGTGATGACCTGGCGACTTGTCCAGGGTGTACCCCGCCTTTCGCCCGTAGTCATCTGGGATAGGCTCCAGCTTGCCTGCGACCCTGTAGAACAGGATAAAGTGGCTAGAGATAATGAGATGAGATGAGACTATTTGGTGTTGAATGAAAACAGGATCTACACTGAAACCATAACCAGAGTCTCATTGGTTAATGTGAAATAATAGAGATCTTGTGCACAAGGTAGTAGATTAGTATACAATTTAGTTTAATGTGGATACAGAATACTAAATCAAAGTCAATACATCATGAAGCTTGCACCATTTTCACTTTTTAGTTTTTTTTCTCAGATTTGCCCTTCAAAAGTGAGCATGATTTCGATCATGTGTCAACTGACTTGTCTTGGCCAATGGAACCTGGTTTATCTCCCTGAAAGACATGTCTTTCTTCATGGTCATGTTTGCAACAATGCAATTTTTAGCTTCAGTAGCTAATAGGATTTTTTACATGACAGGGGAACTAACCTGGTGCACAACCCCAAACCTGGGGAACACAACCCCACCCTGGTGTACAACCCCAACCTTGGTCCCTATAGGTCCAACCTTGCCGGATTGGTCGACGGGTAGAGATCAGACGAAG